>NC_135232.1:573264730-573570980 GCF_051348905.1 Ranitomeya variabilis
ATCACTCCATCCTTAAGGATACCTGTAGGTTCAGAATTACCAGGGGAGTCAGGCTCAAAACTCCTAGAAAGGGCATCTGCCTTAACATTCTTAGAACCCGGTAGGTATGACACCACAAAATTAAACCGAGAGAAAAACAACGACCAGCGCGCCTGTCTAGGATTCAGGCGTCTGGCGGACTCAAGATAAATTAAATTTTTGTGGTCGGTCAATACCACCACCTGATGTCTAGCCCCCTCAAGCCAATGACGCCACTCCTCAAAAGCCCACTTCATGGCCAAAAGCTCCCGATTCCCAATATCATAATTCCGCTCGGCGGGCGAAAATTTACGAGAAAAAAAAGCACAAGGTTTCATCACGGAGCAGTCGGAACTTCTTTGCGACAAAACCGCCCCAGCTCCGATTTCAGAAGCGTCGACCTCAACCTGAAAAGGAAGAGCAACCTCAGGCTGACGCAACACAGGGGCGGAAGAAAAGCGGCGCTTAAGCTCCCGAAAGGCCTCCACAGCAGCAGGGGACCAATCAGCAACATCAGCACCCTTCTTAGTCAAATCAGTCAATGGTTTAACAACATCAGAAAAACCAGCAATAAATCGACGATAAAAGTTAGCAAAGCCCAAAAATTTCTGAAGACTCTTAAGAGAAGAGGGTTGCGTCCAATCACAAATAGCCCGAACCTTGACAGGATCCATCTCGATGGAAGAGGGGGAAAAAATATATCCCAAGAAGGAAATCTTTTGAACCCCAAAAACGCACTTAGAACCCTTCACACACAAGGAATTAGACCGCAAAACCTGAAAAACCCTCCTGACCTGCTGGACATGAGAGTCCCAGTCATCCGAAAAAATCAGAATATCATCCAGATACACGATCATAAATTTATCCAAATAATCACGGAAAATGTCATGCATAAAGGACTGAAAGACTGAAGGGGCATTAGAAAGGCCAAAAGGCATCACCAAATACTCAAAGTGGCCCTCGGGCGTATTAAATGCGGTTTTCCACTCATCCCCCTGCTTATTTCGCACCAAATTATACGCCCCACGGAGATCTATCTTAGAGAACCACTTGGCCCCCTTTATGCGAGCAAACAAATCAGTCAGCAGTGGCAACGGATATTGATATTTAACCGTGATTTTATTCAAAAGCCGATAATCAATACACGGCCTCAAAGAGCCATCTTTCTTAGACACAAAGAAAAAACCGGCTCCTAAGGGAGATGACGAAGGACGAATATGTCCCTTTTCCAAGGACTCCTTTATATATTCTCGCATAGCAGCATGTTCAGGCACAGACAGATTAAATAAACGACCCTTAGGGTATTTACTACCCGGAATCAAATCTATGGCACAATCGCACTCCCGGTGCGGAGGTAATGAACCAAGCTTAGGTTCTTCAAAAACGTCACGATAGTCAGACAAGAATTCAGGAATCTCAGAGGGAATAGATGACGAAATGGAAACCAAAGGTACGTCCCCATGCATCCCCTTACATCCCCAGCTTAACACAGACATAGCGTTCCAGTCGAGGACTGGGTTATGAGATTGCAGCCATGGCAATCCAAGCACCAACACATCATGTAGATTATACAGCACAAGAAAGCGAACAATCTCCTGATGATCCGGATTAATTCGCATAGTTACTTGTGTCCAGTATTGTGGTTTATTACTAGCCAATGGGGTGGAGTCAATCCCCTTCAGAGGTATAGGAGTTTCAAGAGGCTCTAAATCATACCCACAGCGTTTGGCAAAGGACCAATCCATAAGACTCAAAGCGGCGCCAGAATCGTCATAGGCATCCGCGGTAATAGATGATAAAGAACAAATCAGGGTCACAGATAGAATAAACTTAGACTGAAAAGTGCCAATTGAAACTGACTTATCAAGCTTCTTAGTACGCTTAGAGCATGCTGATATAACATGAGTTGAATCACCACAATAAAAGCACAACCCATTTTTTCGTCTAAAATTCTGCCGTTCGCTTCTGGACAGAATTCTATCACATTGCATATTCTCTGGCGTCTTCTCAGTAGACACCGCCAAATGGTGCACAGGTTTGCGCTCCCGCAGACGTCTATCGATCTGGATAGCCATTGTCATGGACTCATTCAGACCCGCAGGCACAGGGAACCCCAGCATAACGTCCTTAACGGCATCAGAGAGACCCTCTCTGAAATTCGCCGCCAGGGCGCACTCATTCCACTGAGTAAGCACAGACCATTTACGGAATTTTTGGCAGTATATTTCAACTTCATCTTGCCCCTGAGATAGGGACATCAAGGCTTTTTCCGCCTGAAGCTCTAAATGAGGTTCCTCATAAAGCAACCCCAAGGCCAGAAAAAACGCATCCACATTGAGCAACGCAGGATCCCCTGGAGCCAATGCAAAAGCCCAATCTTGAGGGTCGCCCCGGAGCAAGGAAATCACAATCCTGACCTGCTGAGCAGGATCTCCAGCAGAGCGAGATTTCAGGGACAAAAACAACTTGCAATTATTTTTGAAATTTTGAAAGCAAGATCTATTCCCCGAGAAAAATTCAGGCAAAGGAATTCTAGGTTCAGATATAGGAACATGAACAACAAAATCTTGTAAATTTTGAACTTTCGTGGTGAGATTATTCAAACCTGCAGCTAAACTCTGAATATCCATTTTAAACAGGTGAACACAGAGCCATTCCAGGATTAGAAGGAGAGAGAGAGAGGAAGGCTGCAATATAGGCAGACTTGCAAGTGATTCAATTGAAAGCACACTCAGAACTGAAGGGAAAAAAAAAAAAAAAATTTTCAGCAGACTTCTTTTTTCTCTCCTTTCTCTGCCAATTAATTTAACCCTTTGTGGGCCGGTCAAACTGTTATGGTTCTCAATGGCAAGAGAACATAGCCCAGCATACATAGGAACTAGCTCTTGGAAGGATGGAAACTTAAACTGACCATGAACTAAACCTGCCGCACAACTAACAGTAGCCGGGTAGCGTAGCCTGCGTTTTATCCCTAGACGCCCAGCGCCGGCCGGAGGACTAACTAATCCTGGCAGAGGAAAATATAGTCCTGGCTCACCTCTAGAGAAATTTCCCCGAAAGGCAGACAGAGGCCCCCACATATATTGGCGGTGATTTAAGATGAAAATGACAAACGTAGTATGAAAATAGGTTTAGCAAAATCGAGGTCCGCTTACTAGATAGCAGGAAGACAGAAAGGGTACTTTCATGGTCAGCTGAAAACCCTATCAATACACCATCCTGAAATTACTTTAAGACTCTAGTATTAACTCATAACATCAGAGTGGCAATTTCAGATCACAAGAGCTTTCCAGACACAGAAATGAAACTGCAGCTGTGAACTGGAACAAAATGCAAAAAACAAACAAGGACAAAAGTCCGACTTAGCTGGAAGTTGTCTGGTAGCAGGAACATGCACAGAAAGGCTTCTGATTACAATGTTGACCGGCATGGAAGTGACAGAGGAGCAAGGTTAAATAGCGACTCCCACATCCTGATGGGAACAGGTGAACAGAGGGGATGATGCACACAAGTTCAATTCCACCAGTGGCCACCGGGGGAGCCCAAAATCCAATTTCACAACAGAACACCTAGGCACACCAGTAAGGATGATCAACTATGGAGTCTTACTCATGATCTACCTACTAGTGCAATGAAACCATATATATAGTGTGCACGTGACATTGATTGGACAGACAATTAAAAATGCAAAAAAGCATGTATAAATGTAGAAAGAAGTAATTACCGGTTAAGAATATCATGGAAATAACTTAAATTGACATAATATATACCCTTAGGAAACATTACCTGAACATTAGTTAGTATTGTTTTATTAAGTCTTGACTAGCATTAAGACCATAAGGAATACGTGTGTCAAGCATAAACATCCAATATGTCTCTCGATTGAAAAGTTTCTGCTGTAAATTCCCTCCTCTCAGAGGTTTATAAACCTTTTCTATTCCACAGAATCTGAGACTAGTTAAATTGCCTTTGTGCACGTTGTAAAAATGTCTAGACACAGCTGAGGCTGAGAGGGCTTTAGAATTTACGGCATCTGATAGGTGCCGTCTAAGGCTACGTTCACATTTGCGGTCAGCGCCGCATGCGTCATGCGCCCCTATATTTAACATGGGGGCGCATGGACATGCGTCGCACTTGCGTTTTGCGCCGCATGCGTCACTGCGGCGCCCGCGTCCGGGCGCAGAGGACGCAGCAAGTTGCATTTTTGCTGCGTCCAAAATCAATGAAAAAAAGGACGCATGCGGCGCAAAACGCAGCGTTGTGCATGCGTTTTGCTGCGTTTTTGTTTGCGTTGTGCGTTGCGGCGCCGACGCTGCGGCGCACAACGCAAATGTGAACGTAGCCTAACTCCTACTTTTAGCTGACACGTGGTGCAGCCTATTTACTGAACTTTACATGTAATACATTCTATCAGATACACCACATTTTCAGTGTTGCAGTTAATGTAATCATGTATATCAAATTGTTTATGATTATGAAAAAATGAGAATTTATTTGTTTTATGTACATAGTTACATGTTTTGCAACGAGTGGCTCCACATCTAAAGAACCCTGTGGCGTTAAGCCAGGTAGCTCGAATAGTATCGAGTAAAGAGCTAGAGAATAGACTTGGTGACAGGAACGAGCCCAAAGTGGGAGCTCGTTTAGCGACAAATTTGATATCGTTCTGTGTTAGTATTCGTTTTAATTTGTCAGCTTGTTTTAACATAAGTAAATGATTTTTGACAATATCCACGATCTGCCTATATTGTGAACTAAATGGAGTACTGAATACTACATTATTATTGTGTTTCTGTGGACTATTATGAATAAATTTACAATTTTTCGTCGTTAATAAATTTCTTCGATCTACTGGAGATTTTTTGACGTGCTTTATCTAAATTCCATTTAGGATATCCTTTATTAGAAAGACGCTCGCAAGTTTTCTCTGCCTCTGCCAAAAAAACATCATTTTCAGAGCAATTCCTTCTTGTTCTAATAAGTTCACCACATGGAATGTTATTTATGACATGATTTGGATGGCAAGAATTAGCTCTAAGAATTGAATTACTTGAGGTCGGTTTCCTATAGGGGGTAATCTCAACAGTATGTTTTAGTATATTGCTTTAGAGGTTCAAATCCCAAAAATTAGTATGTTTTTTCTGAAAAGAGTGGGTAAATTTTAAATTAAAATTATTGTTATTTATGTGATCAACAAATTTAGTCACCTCCTCTTGTGAACTCCTCAATACTAGGATCAAGTCATCTATATAGCGACCATACCACACTATATGTTAACATACAGTATATCATTGTCATCATTGTAGATGTGGCTCTCGTCCCATTTCAACATAACAATATTTGCTAGAGAAGGCGAGAATTTAGCGCCCATACTCACTCCCGTTAATTGTTTAAAAAACCTATTATCAAAACTAAAGTAATTATGGTTTAATAAGAAATCCACTGCGGATATCAAAAAACTTTTTGTATCATTATTGTAGGCAGAATATGTGTCCAGGTAATATGACAAACTCGTTGCAAAACATGTAACTATGTACAGAAAACAAATAAATTCTCAGAGCTCTGGCCGTCTGACGTCACAGCCAGGCTTGCAGACTGCGCCTGTGCGGCGAGTGCGGCCACCCACCTTGGTAATCCCAGCCCCGCAGTGTGTTATGCATTATGCAGAGTGCGGGGCTGGGGATTCACAAGCAGGGCGGCCGCACAGGCGCAGTCAGCAAGCCTGGCTGTGACGTCAGATGGCCAGAGCTCTCTGCGCCTGCACCAAACAGCGATACACAGCGCTGGCGCCGGATTTCATGGCTAAACAGCGCTGAGGGGGCGTTGCCTGGCATCCCTGAACATTTGAGTGACGGCAATGTGGCGTTACAAGCAGGGGGGTGAGGACCTGCCTCCCTGGCTAAAGAAAGGTATTTTGGCGAAAATATAAAACCCTTTATTTTGGAAATACATGCACCTAAAACTAAAAGAGCCACCTTGTTAGAATGCAGCATTACTGCTGCACAAGGTGGCTCTTTTAGTTTATAACGGCTGGAGGGGGTGACAGTGGCCCTTTAAGTTATTTCCGTGATATTCTTAACCAGTAATTATTTATTTCTACATTTATACATGCTTTTTTGCATTTTTAATTGTCCAATCAATGTCACGTGCACACTATATATATATGTTTTCATTGCACTAGTAGGTAGACCATGATTAAGACTCCATAGTTGAAACATGTTGATCTTCCTTTCTGGTGTGCCTAGCTATTCGCTATGTAAAGATTTTTTTGAAGAACGCTATATTGTTTTAGTTGTCCAATAAAGTCCCACAAAGTTTGAACCGCCTCCGCCTTCAGCTGGATCATTTCTCTTCTTGTCTCCATTTGGTGTGGGCGCTCACCCCGATCCGTGCTGGGCGGTGGCAGGTCTGGGGATGTCTCTGAAGACCGGTAAGCTGACTACATTTTTTTTTCTATTACTCAGCAGAGTACCCCACCCATTAAGCAAGCTACTCTGCCTGTTTACCTAAGTACTATTTTTTAATGGCATCTAGCCCAGGAAATCCTTTTGGGTCTAGTAGAATTGGTGCTACTCAGCAGTGTACCCCACCCATGAAGCAAGCTACACCGCCTTCTTCCTTTCTCAATCTAACCCCTCAGCTCTGGGGTGTCCACTCTCCCTTCAGCTCTCTCCTTCTCACAGGTGGACTACCACGTGTATTCACACTGTGGTGAATCTTTTGGGCCCAAGAAGTTGTCGAGGTAATGGATAATATGTGCCGCCTTACAAACATCCATGACGACACATTCGAGGAAGCAACTAAATGCCTCAAATAGTGAGCAGGATATGGAGCACCCCATGGGCAAACAGCGATCTATGTGTTATGCTCCTCTACAGAAGCAGCCCAATGGGAGGACACTATTCGGAGGCAAAGGTAGTAACCGGAACGCCCCCTCAATGTCTGTTTTGGCCATTAGGGTTCCCCTTCCCAACTTCTTGACCTGCCTGATTGCCTCGTCAAAGGAGGTACAGTACATAGTACTGTACTTGGTTCTGCGTCGATGTTGTCATTTACTGACCTGCCCCTTGGATATGACAAATGGTGGATTAGTCTGAATGTATTGGGTACCTTTTTTGGCACAACTCCCAACGGGGGTACCACTATGTCTTCTAAGGAAAGTGTTCTGAATGGACCCACCGCCATTCTACCTAAAGATATTTCTTTTTAAAAAATTTTGCCACGAAGTCTGGGTGTTGGTGGGGTGATTTTAGATTTTTACTCCAGCCTTTCTTGATTTTAGAAGGGCATGACATGCCTATATCTGTGTCTCCTCCTCCTTTTACTCCTCCACCTCTTTTCTTTTCACATGACTATATATAGTTGTGACTTTTCCATGTGATTGTTGTGTCTTCGGAGCAGTTTGTCATCTTTTGGACACTTTTTAAGGTGTTTCTATGTGTTTTCTATATGTTTGTATGTGTTTGTGTTTGCCTGCCATTGGTTTCAATGGGGAACATTTGATGATCATTCGCCGAACACGTCCCAGTTCGACGAACCGAACTCGAACACTAGGGAGGTGGCTCAACACTAGTGCCAATAACAAGCAGGACTGTACTAAAAAATACTTTTTATTGCAAAAGCATAGCCATGTTTTGAGACCTATCATTTTTCCATATTTCTGCCAACAGAGTCATGTGTTTGCTTGCTTGTTGTAGGAGTAGTTGATGTTTGCATTGGTACCATATTTGGTCACATGACATTTTTTGATCGCTTTCTATTCTGATTTTGGGAGGCAGAATGAACAAAACACTGATGGGGTGGCGCGAGCGTGGGATTGTGGCCCCACTGTGCCACAAACCACACTACCCTGGAAGGGCCACGACAAAGCAGCTAACTTGGTGTTCACTGGAGCCTCTGATGGTGAGGTCAGGCTTGTGTGGCAGGTAGCTGCGTGCATGGCTGGCACTCTGGCAGGCGGGCACGGCTGGTACTCTTGGCAGGCAGGCGGGCATGGCTGACACTCTGGCAGGCAGGCAGGCATGGCTAGTGGTACTGGAACTGGTTTGGATAGGACAGGAACATAGGTACGTGCGAGTGGGAAAAGGGAACAGGTAGGAACCAGTTCAGACTGGAGGGCAGGAGCCAGTAGGAGCCAGTACAGACAGACTGAACCATGGGATGCAGAGCAGAGCAGAATCACAGGATGCAGAGCAGAGCAGAACAGCAGGATGCAGAGCAGAACCGCAAGGTGCGCAGCAGAGCAGAACTGCAAGGTGCACAGCAGAGCAGAGCCGAGCCGCAGGTTTCAGACCAAAGAGTAGCACCGCTGGTTGCGGAGCAAAGAGCAGAGCCGCAGGATGGGGAGCAAAGAGCAGACCAAAAGGATGTGGAGCAAAAAGCAGAACTGCAGGTTGCGGAGCCAAGAGCAGAGCTGCAGTATGCACAGCAAAGAGCAGAAGGAGTTAACACAAGGAAACACACAGCGGGATATTGAAGGCTACAGACAGGGATACAAATGGACAGAGGTATAGGACTTAGTTCAGACCGGGTCAGGTACGGGATAAGGTACAAGAACAAGGATTCAGACCAGGGTATGCAACCCCCTGGGAGGCAGAAATGAGAAACACAGGATACAGGTACGGACCAGGGTATGCAGCCCCTTGGGAGACGGAAACGAGAACACAGAGACGGGCCAGGAAAACCAAAGGGTGGCAGAGAAAGGACAGGATCTGTCAACTCAGCAGCAAGACACTAACTGAGAAAGTACATTGCTCCCCCTAGTGGTGGAGATGCCTTAAGTATCTGATGCCTCTTGGCAATTGGCTGGGGACACCTTTGAAAGGTGCACACAGTCTCTATAAGAAACACGAAGTGGCGGGGCTGCCGCCCTAAGTGTACAGCCAGGAAGTATGCAGCAAGCAAGGACATGAGACCCAGAGCATGGAGTCAGCAGAAGATAGAACTCACAGCATGGCTCCGAGTGGTGAGTAAGAGGGAAGATGGGAAGCCATGCATTGATGCCAGGATGTTACAGTATCCCCCCTTTATGTCCCCTCTTCCTCAAGCCCGCCAGGATGATCTCCAGAAGGAGTATAGGACCACACACAGTCCAGCCCATCATGATATCTTTAGAGTAGAATGAGGCAGGCGTGATATCAGGAGTCCCGGAGTGCCAAGTCTCTCTGTGCCCACCAGGGACAGCTCCCACCAAAGAAGATGCAACTATCAGAACCTCTTCCTCCTGGTTGGTAGAAAGCAGAGACATGAATGCTTCCGTTTCAAGAACTTTAACAATGAATGCTTACGTTTCAAGAACTTTATCAATGACTTCCTTAGGGTAGAATGTTGCAGGTGTGATATCTGGAAACCGGGAATGCCAAGTCTTTTTCTGACTGATGAGGTCAGCTCCCACCACAGAAGATACAACAATTTGGACCTCTTCCTTCTGGTTGGTGGAAAGCAGAGACGAGAAAACTTCAGTTTTGATATCTCCATCAACCGGCTACATGGAAGCTGAAGGTACTCTCACAGGATCCATCGCCCATCATCTAAAGAAAATTTTCTTAGAGGGGGGATGATCCTGTGAACAGATCACTGGTATAGTCATTGGAGATGTGTGGAAAGAACACCACCGCTTCCCCTTCTTTGAAAAGGTCAGCACACCTTGACTCAACGACTAGCAGACCAGCTGAAGAAGAAAACAACACTGCTGACTGTTTTTGACGCATGGGAACCAGACACCTCTCATGACAAGGTTGTTCCAAACAAAGCACTTTGCTGGGTCTCCTGACCAGAGTGGGTGGTAGAGTCTTTGGCTCTGAATCACCCATGGGCACACCAGACCGTATGTGGAAGACAAACTTCTTCGAGTATAATGTTCCGACTTGGAGATGTAGTTGTCCCTGCAGGACTAGACTGCTATTAAGTAGTGATGAGCGAGCACTAAAATGCTTGGGTGTTCATTGCACGGGTCGAGCAAATTGGAATACTCGGGTACTCGACCCGAGCAATGAGCCCAATGTAAGCCTATGGGAAACACGAGTATTTTTACCGCGATCCCCCCAGGGGTCCTTTTAAGGTCTAAAAAGTCTGAAAAGGATGTAAACACTGCTCAAATGACACGGGAACATCATGGGGATCGCCCCTGGAAGCATTTTTGACTCCAAGGTCACAACTGTAAAGGTACCGTTACACTAAACGACTTACTAACGATCACGACCAGCGATACGACCTGGCCGTGATCGTTGGTAAGTCGTTGTGTAGTCGCTGGGGAGCTGTCACACAGACAGCTCTCTCCAGCGACCAACGATCAGGGGAGCGACTTCGGCATCCTTGAAACTGTCTTCAACGATGCCGAAGTCCCTCTGCAGCACCCGCGTAACCAGGGTAAACATCGTGTTACTAAGCGCAGGGCCGCACAGTGCAGGAAGCTCTGAGCAGCAGCGCGTAACCCTGTGGACGCCGGGGGACGTGACAGACATCAGAATGTGAGTATGTACTGTTTTTTTTTTTTACTTTTACAATGGTAACCAGGGTAAATATCGGGTTACTAAGCGTGGCCCTGCCGCTGCAACGTCACGGATCGTCGTCGTTCTCGCTGCAAAGTCGCTTAGTGTGAAGGTACCCTAAGCAATGTTGTCAGAGTTTCACGCATACAAAAACTTCACCAAAATGGCCTCTGTCTGTCATGGAATCCAAGTCGCTGATTGGTCTCGCCAGCTGCCTGTCATGGCTGCCGCGACCAATCAGCGACAGCCACAGTCTGATTAGTCCCTCCCTACTCCCCTGCAGTCAGTGCCCAGCGCCTGCTCCATACTCCCCGCCGTCACCGCTCACACAGGGTTAATGCCAGCGGTAACGGACCGCGTTATGCTGTGGGTAACTCACTCCATTACAGCCACTATTAACCCTGTGTGACCAAGTTTTTACTATTGATGCTGCCTAGGCAGCGTCAATAGTAAAAAGATCTAATGTTAAAAAAATAAAAAAATAAAAAATCATTATATACTCACCTTCCGCCGCCTTTCCCACTCCTCGCAACGCTCCGGTGACCGCTCCATGCAAGCGGCAGGTTCCGGTGGCAAAGATGGTATGCGAGAAGGACCTGCCACGATGTCACGGTCATGTGACCATGACGTCATCACAGGTCCTGCACTCATACCAACCCTGGGACTGGAAGCTGCCCCGTGCACTGCACACAGGGCCAGGACTTCAAAGGGCCTTCGGAAGGTGAGTATATGTTTATTTTTTATGTTAAGTCTGTATATACTTAACTATTTGTGTAATATACTACGTAGCTGGGCAATATACTACATTACTGGGCAATATACTATGTGGCTGGGCAATATACTACGTGGCTGGGCAATATACTACGTCACTGGGCAATATACTACGTCACTGGGCAATATACTACATCATTGGGAAATATACTACGTCACTGGGCAATATACTACGTGGCTGGGCAATATACTACGTGGCTTGGCAATATACTACGTGGCTGGGCAATTTACTACGTGGCTGGGCAATATACTACGTGGCTGGCAATATACTATGTGGTTGGGCAATATACTACGTGGCTGGGCAATATACTACGTGGCTGGGCAATATACTACGTGGCTGGGCAATATACTATGTGGCTGGGCAATATACTACGTGGCTGGGCAATATACTATGTGGCTGGGCAATATACTTTGTGACTGGGCAATATACTACGTGGCTGTGCAATATACTGCATGGACATGCATATTCTAGAATACCCATTGCGTTAGAATCGGGCCACCATCTAGTAATTAATAACAGCGGTGGCTATGGGAGGTATGAGATCCAGAATACAGCCTACAATGATTAGTGTTTTAGCCACCACCAATTACCAGAATGTGTTTCATGCCCATCAGAACATCGATGTAACAGATGCGCATGTTAGACTCAGCCTAAAAAATGCCTGTCAAAAATATGTTGCCAAAGATGCACGTGTCTGTCTAAAGAGCAAAGTGCAACATGTTCTTGTTAGGGGTCGAGTTCCTGCCTCTGCACAGGAGGAATCTCGGGCCATCTCCGCTGCGGTCTCCCATTCTTCTCCGGCCGCGGTGGAACCTGCTCAGCGGGGACGTCAATCCCAGCGTCTCGCTCAGTCTGACTCTGTGCTAAGAGTTACTGCTCCATTTCCTGCTTCTGCCATTGAAGTCAGTGCTGGGCAGCGGCGAGCAGACGCTTCTGGGACTAAGTCCTGCTTTTCACGTTCTGAGCATGCCCAGAGCAAGATCTCTCAGTCGAGATCGAGGGTCACATGATCAGATACTGCAGCTATGTCATTGGTCCTTCTTGGAAGGTCCTTGTAGGTGCTAGGACTAAGTCCTGCATTGCATTCTGAGCATGCCCAGGGCAAGATCTCTCAGTGGAGATCTGGGGTCACATGCTCAGGTACTGCAGCAACTCCATTGGTCCTTCTCTGAAGGTCCTAAACATGCTGCAACTATTTAAGGCTCACATGGCCGCACGGCTAGTATTGTCTTTTGTAAACATGTGTGTGTTGTGAGTGAAAGTCGTTCTTTAAAATCCCCTCCCTATTGTGTGATTGCTCGTGGAAGGTGGATGATTGCTATCTAGCGCCCGACTTAGCCATCAGCACGTTACACACATTACAGCGTCTAATTGCTGTGACCGCCAGTGTGGCGCCGTACGCTTTCTCTACGCTTTCCTGACCCAAGCCTGGGTGGTTAGTGGCGTCCGCCAGTGCGGCACCGCATGCACTCTCGTGCTTCTTAAATAGTATTATTTCTGTCTCTCTGACACCCCAGTAGTGGTGTCGAGCGCACGAGGTCTTTATGAACTCAAATCCTGAGTTTTGGGATTGAGTTCTGAGACTCCTTGTGCTCGTGCTCTTGGTGCGGTACCGTGGCCCTGTGACGCAACAGGGTTCGCTTCCTTCACACAGGGTGAAGTTAACCCATGTGTGTATTCATATTGTACCGCCATATCGTCCGTCTCTACTAGCAGCAGGGTTTTCACCTGCACGGTGGACCTCGGACTGCGAACGCACCTAATACCATTACATCTTAAACTTGGTGCGTTCCGCCAGTCCTAACATAATACTAGCGCCAAGGTCTGGCTAGTAAATGGCGGACGATCAGCGTTTACAGCGGTACATCCAGCAGCTGGAGGAAAGGTTGGCGGCTCTAGAGCGTTCAACCTCAGCTGTGGATGTCACTGCTGTCGCTGTTCTGGCTGCTAGCGTGGCTGCAGCTACCTTGTCCACTGCCACCCCTGTACCGACTCTTTCTCGCCTCCCGCTACCAGAAAAATTTTCTGGTGATAGTAAGTCTTGTAGGGGTTTCGTGAGTCAGTGCTCTATACATCTCGAGCTTCTGGCCTCTCGTTTCGCTACAGAGCGGGCAAAGGTGGGGTTTATCGTGTCTCTCCTGTCGGACAGGGCATTGGAGTGGGCTACGCCGCTGTGGGAGCGAGGCGATCATGTGGTGCAGAGTGCTCCATTATTCCTGAGCACTCTGAAACAGGTCTTTTTAGGACCTCGTGTCACCCATGATACGGCGCTCCAACTGTTGGCATTGACTCAGGGCTTGTCCTTGGTCAGCCATTTTGCCGTCCACTTCCGCACCCTAGCATCTGAGCTGGAGTGGTCGGATAAAGCCCTTATTCCTATATTTTGGAGGGGGCTGGCTGACCACATTAACGACGCCCTTGCCACTAGTGAGATTCCCGCCACACTGGAGGAATTAATAGCAGTATCCACTCGTATTGACCTCCGTTTTCATGAGCGGAGGTTAGATCGAGCCCAGTGTAGGCAAAGGTTTTGGCTGGCTCCCACCTTCGCCAAACCTTTGGAATTTTCCAGTCCAGGCTCCTGAGTCACATGAGGCCATGGAAGTGTCACGAGCAGGATCTAAGTCCCGGACCGCTTGTGCACTCCAGGTTTGTCATGTTTGCCAGCAGTCAGGACATCTAGCCACCAGATGTCTCCAGCGGTCGAGGAAACGTCAGCGTCTAGTGGCAGTAGGTGGAGGTACACTAGACACAGTGACGTTTGCCACCAAATTGTCCTTTTTAAGGGGACAATAACTTTAGGCTCATCCTCCCACTCGGTAGAGCTCTGCGTGGATTCTGGGGCGGAGGGCAATTTTATGTCTTCTGCCTTCGCCCAACGTCACGCAATACATCTGGTTATGCTACCTCAACCAGTAACGGTATGAGTGGTGAATGGGTCGACACTGCCCTCACAGATAACACACCAGACCATCCCTTTTACTCTGTCCATGTCGCCATCCCATCAGGAGATTATATCTCTGCTCATCATTCCTGAGGGAATTGATGAGGTCCTGTTGGGGATACCTTGGCTACGGTACCACTCTCCTCACATCGAGTGGTCCTCAGGCAGAATTCTGGGATGGGGTGTATCTTGTGGGGGTAGGTGTCAGAGGGAGTGCGTTCAGGTTGATACTACAGAGGTACCCGCAGATCTATCCTCTCTCCCCAAGCAATATTGGTCCTATGCAGACGTGTTCTCTAAAAAGGCGGTGGAGACCCTTCCGCCCCATGGCCCCTATGACTGTCCTATTGATCTCTTGCCTGGTGCTGAGCCTCCCCGGGGTCGAGTCTATCCGTTGTCTCTCCCGGAGATGGAGGCAATGTCTCAGTACATTCAAGAGAACCTGGCAAGAGGGTTCATCAGGAAGTCAGTGTCACCTGCTGGGGTAGGGTTCTTTTTCGTGCAGAAGAAGAATGGGGAACTACGTCCATGCGTAGACTACAGGGGTCTTAACGCTATCACCGTTAAGAATAAGTATCCTTTGCCCTTGATATCTGAGCTCTTCGATAGGCTTTGGGGAGCAAGGGTGTTTACTAAACTAGATCTGCGGGGTGCTTACAACCTGATTCGCATCCGTGAGGGGGACGAATGGGAAACAGCGTTTAACACCAGAGATGGGCACTATGAGTATCTGGTGATGCCCTTCGGGCTCTGTAATGCCCCAGCCGTTTTCCAAGACTTTGTCAACGACATCTTCCGGGATATGCTTTCCACCTCGGTTGTAGTCTATCTGGATGATATTCTCATCTTTTCTCCAGCTATTGACTCCCACCGGAGAGATGTTGGCAGAGTCTTCGACCTCCTACGGGCAAACTCTCTTTATGCAAAGTTGGAGAAGTGTATGTTTGAGCAGGAGTCTTTACCTTTCCTGGGCTATATCATCTCCGCCCAGGGATTGGCTATGGATCCTGACAAACTACAGGCTGTGATGGACTGGCAAGAGCCCCATCCTCTTAAGGCGGTGCAGCGCTTTATGGGGTTCATTAATTATTACCGCCAGTTCATTCCCCAATTCTCAACTCTGGTAGCTCCCTTGGTAGCCCTCACCAAGAAGGGAGCTAATCCCAAATTGTGGTCGGAAGAGGTCTCCAAGGCTTTCACTTCTATAAAGTCTCATTTTGCTAGTGCTCCCATCTTACATCGTCCTGATGTGGATAAGCCATTCCTAATGGTGGTGGATGCCTCATCCGTTGGTGCTGGAGGAGTCCTCTATCAAAAGGATGCTCAAGGTCGGAAGCATCCATGCTTCTTCTTCTCTAAGACCTTCACACCAGCGGAGAGAAATTACTCCATCGGGGATAGGGAGTTGCTAGCAATGAAGGTGGCCTTTTCGGAGTGGAAACATCTTCTGGAAGGTGCGCGGTGTTATGATCCAGTGACCTTGGAGCCGCATGAGAGACTTTCTCAGGAGTAGGTGGTACCTATACTGACCGCAAACCCTAAACTAACACCGCAACTAGAAGTAGCCGTGGGATGTACCTAACACGTCCTAGACACCTCGTCACAGCCGGAGGACTAAATACCCCTATAGATGGAAATGGGAATTCTATCTTGCCTCAGAGCAGAACCCCAAAGGATAGGCAGCCCCCCACAAATATTGACTGATTGACTGTGAATATAAGAGGAAAAACACACGCAGGCAGAAAAACAGGATTTAGCAAAAGAGGCACTTCTAGCTAAATAGAAAAGGATAGGACAGAATTCTAAGTGGTCAGTATTAAAATCCTAAAAATATCCACAGCAGATAATACAAATATTCTACATCTAACTAAAGACATAGAAAGTATATCTGCATCTCCTGAGAATCCAGCATGACTGAAAAATCCAAACAAAGTCTAAGCTGAACAAAAACACAATGAATTGCACTGAATTGCAAAGCACACTGCATGTGTGCACAGAGACAAAAAAACAGGCACTTATCTTAGCTGAATTGGCAGCAGGGCATGAGGAGCCAGAGAGAGATGCAATCCCTCCAAGTACAATGGACAACTGGCATGGACTCATGGATCCTGCACACCTAAATACCTAATAGAGCTGCAATCAGCAGAAACACCTGCCCAGATTACAACCCCAAGACAACTGCACTACCACCAACAACCTCCGGAGGGAGCCCAAGAGCAGAATTCACAACAGCGCGGTTTCCCTTCCAAGTCTTCACGGACCACAAAAATTTGGTCTATTTGCATACAGCCCAGCGGCTGAATTCTCATCAGGCCAGATGGTCCTTATTCTTCTCCCAGTTCCATTTCACTCTCCATTATCTCGCCGGGGAGAAGAATATTCGTGCTGACGCTCTCTCTCGCTCCCTTGTGTCAACTGAGGAGGAGGAAGAGGAGCCTCGGCTTATTGTCCCTTCGGAGAGTCTGAGAACCGTAGCTCCGGTTTCGCTAGAGTCAGTGCCTTCGGGCAAGACTTTTGTTCCCATCACTTCTCTCTTGGGCTCATTCCTCCAGGGTGGGTGGACACTTTGGGACAAAAAGGACATCTGAGCTGCTGGCGAGGACGTACTGGTGGCCGCATATGCTCCGAGATGTCAGAGATTACGTTCTGGCGTTTGTCTTTTGCGTCAAAAATAAGTCTCCTCGACAACGGCCAGCTGGTTTGTTATACCCTCTGCCGGTGGCAGACAGGCCCTGGGAGATGGTCGGGATGGACTTTGTGGTGGGTTTGCCCAAGTCTCGTGACAGTCATTTGGGTAATCACCGACCATTTTTCTAAAATGGTGCATTTGGTGCCGCTTCCTCGGCTACCTTCTGCACGGGCCTTGGCAACGTTGTTTATTAGACATATCTTCCGCCTTCACGGTATTCCGGACAAAATTGTCAGTGACCGGGGTCCCCAGTTTGCGTCTCGGTTCTGGAGAGAGCTTTGTCATCTTCTCAGGATTGAGTTAAATCTCTCTTCTGCCTATCATCCCGAGATGAATGGGTTGGTAGAGAGAGCCAACCAGACCTTGGTCACATATCTGTGACATTTTGTCTCTGCTAGGCAAGATGACTGGGCATCTTTGCTATCATGGGCGGAGTTTGCTCTGAACAACGCTGTAGCCGACTCCACTGGGCAGACTCCATTCCTCCTTAACTATGGTCAGCATCCGCGGGTACCTGTGCCTATGCCCGTGTCTTCCGCCGATTCCAGGGTGGCAGACTGGGCTGTGGAGGCACAGGACATTTGGGATTGCACTCAGGATGCCATTCGGGCTTCCAAGGAGAGAATGAGGTCCTCCTCCGATGCACATCGACGCCCCGCTGCGACTTTTGCTCCTGGCGACTTGGTGTGGCTCTCCGCCCGTAACATCAGGCTGCGAGTTGAGTCCACTAAGTTTCTGCTTCTGTCATTGAAGTCAGTGCTGGGCAGCGGCGAGCAGACGCTTCTGGGACTAAGTCCTGCTTTTCATGTTCTGAGCATGCCCAGGGCAAGATCTCTCAGTGGAGATCTGGGGTCACATGCTCAGGTATTGCAGCAACTCCATTGGTCCTTCTCTGAAGGTCCTAAATGTGCTGCAACTATTTAAGGCTCGCATGGCCGCACGGCCATGCGCTAGTATTGTCTTTTGTAAACGTGTGTGTGTTGTGAGTGAAAGTCGTTCTTTGAAATCCCCTCCCTATTCTATGACTGCTCGTGGAAGGTGGATGATTGCTATCTAGCGCCCGGTTTAGCCATCAGCACGTTACACACATTACAGCTTCTAATTGCTGTGACCGCCAGTGCGGCGCAGTTCGCTTTCTCTGCGCTTTCCTGACCCAAGCCTGGGTGGTTAGTGGCGTCCACCAGTGCGGCACCGCATGCACTCTCATGCTTCTTAAATAATATTATTTCTGTCTCTCTGACACCCCAGTAGCGGTGTCGAGCGCATGAGGTCTTTATGAACTCAAATCCTGAGTCTTGGGATTGAATTCTGAGACTCCTTGCTTGCGCTCTTGGTGCGGTACCGCGGCCCTGTGACACAACAGGGTTCGCTTCCTTCACACTGGGTGAAGTTAACCCATGTGTGTATTCATATTGTACCGCCATATCGTCCGTCTCTACTAGCAGCAGGGTTTTCACCTGCACGGTGGACCTCGGACTGCGAATGCACCTAATACCATTACATCTTAAACTTGGTGCGTTCTGCCAGTCCTAACAGTTCGTGAGATGCTGAATTGAATGAAAGCAGATCAGTGTTGGAGGAAAACCAAACAAACTGATGAATGCTTGTGAAAAACTAAGTTTAAAGAGTAGTGCTCCATCCGTATCTATAAACACACCCGTGGCACAAGCTTCTTCATCTTCATCCATACATATTACCAATAATATCCAAATGTCACAGTTGAAAATTATTTGTTCTAGTGTAATGAACACTGTTAAAGGAATGCCACTAAATGTAGATAACCACGACCCTGGGAAACACCAGATATCCTCTTTACAAGATATGGACGATGATGGTATTGATGACGACTTTGAAATTTACCACATCCACACCAAGGAGATGAAGATCACAGCTGCCAGAAATGTGCAGAAAAGGCCGTGAATGTCTGGAAAATAATTTTCTCTTGGACAAACTTCCCCTATTGCTAAAGTGGTACCGAATGATGCATGCACAGCTCTCATGGTTATTTAGCCTGAGATGGTTGAAATATGATGTATTCTGTTTTGGACATGTCCACTTTTTGAAAGCGAGCAGAAAAGAAGGATGAAATAGTGGGAAGACGTGTGATTTTGGTCAGTAAAAGGAGGTGATGTCAGCTACAGATAGGTAGATTTACATGTCATCGGCATACCGATGATATTGCAAACCGTGTCATTACATCAGCTGTCCCAGGCCGAAGGTGTAGAGTAGGGGTCCTATAACTGAGCCTTGGGGAACACCAAATGACCGGGATTGAGGTGAGGAGGTGGTGTGGGAGAAGGAGACACTGAATGTCCCTGTAACAGCCTGGTTGTTTTTTAGAGACTCTGACGATAACCCCAAAAAGGCCATTTGCACCACCGGCCATGCCCGCATCAGCAGGGATAGCAAAACTCCAATCGTAACAACCACAACATGATCAGGCACATGACAACAAAGCACCCGACTTTGTTGGTTGAACACAAGGCTCCATGAACAGTGTCTGCGGGTGATACCACTGCTTTTTCTGATGTTGTGCGTGCAAGCTGGGTTAGCGTAGAGGAAGCCATGACCCAGTCGGACATTGGGAAACCATGTTACAGATGTATGGAGACAGGTTGTGGAAAGCTTAGTATGTCATAGATAGGGTTTTGAACTGTAGCCTCTGGGCAATTGGAAGGCAGTGAAGGGCCTTACAGAGAGGAGTGGCTGGGGAATAACAGAGGGAGAGTTGGATTACACGGGCATCAGACTTTAGGATAGATTGGAGGCCAGAGAGTAGAAGGTTTTAATAGTGGAGGCGGGAGATCATGAGGGCGTGCACAAAATTTTTTGCAGTTTCTTGGAATGTACAGATCCTGGAAATGTTTTTGAGTTGTAGTGGGCAGGAGGAGGCAAGGGCTTGGATATGTATCTTGAAAGAGAGGGCAGAGTCAAAGATCACCCTGAGGCCCCAAACATGTTGGACTATTTGTATCAAGTGCCATCCCAGCATTACACAGGCATGCGTCCCATAACATTACACGTGCCCTCCACAATGCTGTTATTGGGAAAGTCCACCTAACCACAGACACGTTGACAAGTGCTTGTGGTCAGGGACGGTACATCTCACTAACGGCACACTGGGTTAACATAGTGGAAGCTGGGACCCAGTCCGACCTTGGGATAGTGCACGTCCTCCCAACCCCGAGTATTGCGGGCCCTACGTCAACATGGACTGCCTCCACAGTCTACAGCTCCTGCACCTCCTCCTCCTTCACGTCCTCTTCAGACTTCATCTCCGAAAGTAACACATCAGTCACAAGCTGGAAGCACTGCAGCACTGCCTCAGCCAAGATGCAACAGGCTGTGCTGAAGCTAATATGCTTAGGTGGCAAACCACACAATGATGAAGAGTTGTGGACCGCACTGAAACAGCAGGCAGATCTGTGGCTGACACCGCTCAACCTACAGCCAGGCATGGTCATGTGTGACAATGGCTGGAACCTAGTGGCTGCTCTGTGTCGAGGCGAGCTCACACACATGCCATGCCTGACCCATGTGCTTAACCTCATTGTTCAACGTTTTCTGAAAAGCGACACGGAGGTGCCAGATCTTCTAATAAAAGTACGAGGCTCTGCGTACCTATTTTAGAAAGTCATCTAGAGCTTCATTCGCCCTTGCCGTGCTTCTGCAGCGCTTGCAGCTTCTGGATCACCAACTGGTGTGTGATGTCCTCCCCATGCATTGGAACTCTACACTGCATATTTTTAAAAGGATTTGTGAGCAGAAGAGTGTAGTTGTTGACTATTAGCATTAACTTGGCCGTCGGTATTCAGTTCTGACTTCACACATAAGATCTCAGGAGTGGACATGGATGCCAGACATATGTACCATCCTCCAAATCTTAGAGGAATTCACCAAAATAGTGAGCGGCAATGATGCCATAATTAACATCTCCATCCTGCTTCTCTGTGTTCTAATATTAATATTTATAGGTATTTATATAGCGTAAACATATTTAGTTTCAAACAAAACAGTACTAAGTAACAACGATAACAATAATACAATAATTAAACAGAAATAAAACTACCCTGCTCATGACAGCTTACAATCTACACTAAGTAACAATGATAACAATAATTAAACCCAAAAAAAGATCCTGCTCGTGACAACTTACAATCTACAATGAGATGGGGGAGATAAAAACTACAAGGGAATGTATTTACAATGATGTATTTACAATGATATTACTGAGGTTTGTCGAAAGTCGTGGAGGCCGGAGGACAAGGAGGAGACCATGGTCAGTTGTCCTCTTGGAGAGGACACGGAAGTATCAACTGTTAGCATTCTTGCACGCATAGCTGAGTTTATGTTACGCTGCCTTTCCCGTCACCTTCATGTTCTCAAAATTTTTGGTGACAGGCAATACTGATTGGTGACACTTCTAGACCAATGCTACAAGGAGACCTTTATATCTCTTATTCCAGAGGCAGACAGGTGTACTAAAATGTTGGAGGATCATAGGGCCCGTCTTGCTGAATTATTAAAAAAAATTCCATCTGGTAACGCTGGCAGGAGAGGTCACAGTTCTTGGCCAAGCAAGGAGTACAGGTGAGAGAGACACAACTCCAATCCAGCAGAGGCAGTAGAACACTGGCAAAGTTCGGGGAGAGTTTTCTCAGACCCTCCCTTTGCTCTGGCCCTGAGGAGTGGGGGACTCTCACAAGGAGTGCAAAGTTAGGTAAAATGCTGAGGGAATACATTGCTGATCGTACCAACGTCCTCTGTCATTCCTCTGTGCCCTTTAATTATTGTTTAGCAAAGCTGAACACGGAGCATGAACTGGCTCCCTCTACTGCGCACGTGCACTGTACTCACCGTCATGGAGAGCATGGTGCCTCGCTCTCTGGCAGTCACTGGGCACATGGCTCCTTGCTTTCTATGTACTGCTTTTACTGGCGGGAGCAAATGGGAACAGTACTTTGCTCTAAGGATGGACACTGCTCAGCCTCCTATGCGCTGCTTGTCCACTCCAAAAATCTTTGCTGTTGTGTCCGCTTTCTCTTAAGCTGGCCCCCCTGTTTCTAGGATCTGTCTGTTGCAGTTGGTCGCAGCGCCGGCGCTTCAGGTGCATAGTGCACTGCTCCCGTGCTGCTCACACGCTGACAGCTGGGAACTCACTCCTGCTTTGCATTTTTTTCCTTCAGTTTACAGCCAGGTTCCCTGTCTAAACATTCCCCCTCTTCCTGGGTAATGGGGCCTGTCTGTTCTCCTATTCCTTCCCCCGAGAAACAGGGGACGCAGCCTTGACAGTTCCGGACCCAGCGCAGCACAGTTGCCAGCAGCCAGGTCATCCTAAGTCCGTACATATCAGACCAATTAGTTATTTAATGCAAGCATCATAGAAGGCATGTTCTTCTACTTTTTAAGATAAAATTGTACATTACATCTAGAACAATTTCACTTTGAAGGACTTTGTGGCTCATATCAAACCACAAGATGGCACTAGTCTCATACTACCAAATTTTGGTGGTAAATCATTTCCCCACAGATAGGTTGTGCATGTTCTGACTTATGTTACATCATTTTGGTGATAATCATTCATACCTATTTACTTCAAAATATATTCATCTTTTTCTTCAAGGCTTTGGAATATCATGTTGTAGAAGTGTAAACAAGTTGGTGACGCATGTGTGAAATGTGAAAGTGATTGTCATCTTTACTATTTCTCCATACCATGTGCAGCTAACCACCTCATTTATCTTATTGAGTTTCTTTGGCAAGAAAACAACATCTCCATCAATACCACAGGCTTTTACTATTAATTCATCATGCTGGTAAAGTAGTGGTGAGATTAGGGATCTGGATAACATCTGTGGACTGTAATCAACATGACACTGTGACAAGACCCACTGGGGTCTAGCTACCAATTTGACATAGTTTGTGCACAGCTGTACAGAGTTGTCAGAAAAACAAGATTGTGATTCAATAACATGTTGGGTGGATTGCCTACTGGAAACACCCATATAGTATTATTATTATGATTTATTTATTTAGCGCCATTTATTCCATGGTGCTGTACATGAGAAAGGGTTACATACAAAGTAATAGATATTGTTTACAGTAAAAAAAATTACAATGACAGATTGGTGCAGAGGGGAGATGACCCTATCCTTGCGGACTTACATTCTCTGGGATAATGGGGAAGAGACAGAAGGTCGGGGGTGCGACAGCTCGGGTGGTGGTGAGGCGGCAGCTCCGGAGGTGGTGTAGAAGTCACATCTACAACCACCAATTGACAGCTCTTGAAATACAGCTGAAATGTTAAAATATCTAGCTTCTGTTATAGAAAATTCAGGGGCTCCTTTTTGAGGTCCTCATCCAACCAGTTCAGTATTAGTAGGTGATGGATTGTCAGAATATGGACCAAGAACAGCAGGTTTCAGTAGTTGCGAGTCCTGGCCACATGCTGTTCCCCGTGCTCTTGCTCTGGCTCTTCTAGTCATGATTTAATCTAGAAGATTTTTCCTTCGTAATCCAGAGACAAAGTACAACACCACCCAGGCGTTCACACTCTGCTCCTCAGACTTTCTATGTGCGCAGTGACTACCTCTAGGCAGAAAATGATGATGGTGGTAGCAGTAGTGATAGCATTTAAGACCGTCATGTAGCAGCCATAACAACTTGAAACAGAAGTATTTTTACCGAGATACCACACTGTTTGATATGTGGCCTGTATTTTTTAATTTTTTAAACTAGAATAGCGTACCGAACTAGGGTAACAGGCAGCAAATACAGCAGAATGTAGGCCTGAATTTCCACAATTTGCAGGCCACAAATATATCAGACGTCTGAGAGCGATACCACACTGCCAAATATGTGGCCTAAATTTTTTCATTTTTTTCAATGCAAAATAGTGCTGTAGATAAGCAAAGTAACAGACAGGAAAAAAAACCTGTAATACCGGCCTAAAATGCCCAAACTTGGAGCACGCTGATATATGAGGCCTGTCATGGAAATACCACACTGCCAATTATGTGGTCTGTATTTTTTTAAATGCAAAATAGTGCTGTATATAAGTAGAGTAACAGACAGGAAAAAAACTTGAATACCAGCCTAAAATGCCCAAACTTGGAGCACGCAGATATATGAGGTCTGTCACGGAACTACCCCACTGCCAAATATGTGGCCTGTATTTTTTGGGGGGTCTGCAAAATAGTGCTGTATATAACTAGAGTAACAGACAGCAAAAACAGTGAAAAACTGGGCTAAAATGCCCAAACTTAGAGCATGCAGATATGTGAGGCCTGTCACGGAAATACCACACTGCCAAATATGTGGCCTGTATTTTTTTAAATGCAAAATAGTGCGGTATATAAGTAGAGTAACAGACAGGAAAAAACTGGAATAACAGCCTAAAATGCCAAAACTTGGAGCATGCAGATATATGAGGCCTGTCACGGAAATAGCACACTGCCAAATATGTGGCCTGTTTTTTTTTATTTTTTTTCAATGTAAAATTGTGCTGTATATAGGTAGAATAACCACACTGCTTCTTCCTGCCTGTTGGGGTGATATGCCTCCTTCCCCATGTGTGCTGCCACCCTTGCTCTGCATGTCCTCCTGCCTGATTGGGTCAGTCACTATGTCATCCACCACCTCGACTTCCACATCCGCACACTGCTCCTCCTCCTGACTTTCTGGCAATTGTGTCTCATCTTCGTCCACCTCTTGGGACACTTTCCCACCATCGCCTTCGTGTGACCGTGCCTGGTGAAAGCTTTGGGCAGCTCTACATGCGATCTCATCTGTGCCCACTTCAAGTTGACGGGCCGAGAGTACGGAAGCTTGAAAGGGAAAACTGAACAGCTCTTTGTAGTTTCCAAATGTGGGATCAGTTGTCTCAGAGCACTCAGCATGGTGGGAGGAAGGAGGATCAGGGTGAGGAATATCCGGCCCACACTCACGGCTACTCAGATTTGACCGTGCGGAAGACATGGTGGTGACTGGAAGCATTATCTGCTATCCAACCAACAACCATTTCACACTGCTCTGGCTTCATTAGTGCGATCCCTTAGAAACTGGGACAGGAAGATCAAGCGAGAAGATGTGGGTCTTTGTTGTGGCCCAGTTTCAGCTTGGACATGGCCTCGTCCTCTGCATGCACCATCAGCATCATGTCCACTTCCCCGCCCCTTGCCTTGCCCATTTTAAATGGACTACTGAACTATTTCAAAAGCTCAACACAAATGTTTTTATAAGGAGCAAAATTATATGTGATCAGTATGCCTTCAAAGCTACGATTTTTCCACCACAGACACAACAGGCTCAGCCTGACATAACAGACTGTATAATTTTTTTTTTGTTTTTTTAAGAATTTTTTTTTTTAAAGATTGGAACAAGGCTAGCAGACAAAACTATAAAACTTATGCCTGCGAAGCACAGATGCACAAGGCCTCAGCCTGACATAACAGACTGTATAAATTTTTTTGTTTTTTGGAGATTTTTTTTTTTTTTTAAGTGGAACAAGGCTAGCAGACAGAACTATGGAACTAATGCCATTTTTCCACCACAGAGACACAAGGCCTCAGCCTGATATAACAGACTGTATACTTTTTTTTGTTGTTTTTGGAGAATTTTTTTTTTTAAAGTGGAAAAAAGCTAGCAGACAGAACTATAGAAGTAATTCCTGCAAAGCTACGATTTTTCAAACACAGATACACCAGGCCTCAGGGGATACCATTATACGTCTACAATTGTGACCGCTTTTTTCTTTTTTATGGCATCCCGCTGTCTGTTGAATTGAAATAAATATACACTTACTGTTTATTTTTGGTGTGCCGGAGTGATTTATAAAATATATAGGCCTCAGCCTGACATAACAGACTGTATGAAATATATTTTTTTTGGGGGGTGAATTTTTGAAAAAAAAAAAAGGAGAACAAGGCTAGCACACAGAATTATCATACGTATGCCTGCAAAACTACGATTTTTCCACCACAGATATACAAGGCCTCAGATTGACATAACACACTGAATAATTTTGGGGGGGTTTTGGAGAATTTGTAAAATTAAAAAAAAAGAGTGGAACAAGGCTAGCAGACAGAACTATGAAACTTATGCCTGCGAAGCTATGATTTTTCCACCACAGATGCAACAGGCCTCAGCCTGACATAACAGACCATACAAATTTTTTGGGGGGGTTTTGGAGGATTTAACCCCTCTCTGACCTTAGATGTACTATCCCGTCGAGGTGACCTGGGCCTACCTGACCCTTGAGGGGATAGTACATCATAGCGATCGGCCGCGCTCACGGGGGGAGCGCGGCCGATCGCAGCTGGGTGTCAGCTGACTATCGCAGCTGACATCCGGCACTATGTGCCAGGAGCGGTCACGGACCGCCCCCGGCACATTAACCCACGGCACACTGCGATCAAACATGATCGCAGTGTTCCGGAGGTATAGGGAAGCATCGTGCAGGGAGGGGGCTCCCTGCGTGCTTCCCTGAGACCCTCGGAGCAACG
This sequence comes from Ranitomeya variabilis, assembly GCF_051348905.1. Taxonomy (NCBI): domain Eukaryota; kingdom Metazoa; phylum Chordata; class Amphibia; order Anura; family Dendrobatidae; genus Ranitomeya; species Ranitomeya variabilis. The sequence goes on from NC_135232.1 coordinate 573,291,147, forward strand.
CAATGTGATCGCGTTGCTCCGAGCGTCTCTTACCTCCTATCCCTGCAGGCCCCGGATCCAAAATGGCCGCGGGGCTGCATCCGGGTCCTGCAGGGACTACTTCCGGGTCCACAGCAGGCACCGGTAAGCCTGCAGCGCTGTAAGTCAGATCGCTGATCTGACAGAGTGCTGTGCAAACTGTCAGATCAGTGATCTGTGATGTCCCCCCCCCGGGACAAAGTAAAAAAGTAATAAAAAAAAAATTCCACATGTGTAAAAAAAAAAAAAAAACTAAATAAAGAAAAAAAAATATTATTCCCATAAATACATTTCTTTAAATAAAAAAAAACAATAAAAGTACACATATTTAGTATCGCCGCATCCGTAACAACCCAACCTATAAAACTGTCCCACTAGTTAACCCCTTCAGTGAACACCGTAAGAAAAAAAAAAACGAGGCAAAAAACAGCGCTTTATTATCATATCGCCGAATAAAAAGTGGAATAACATGCGATCAGAAAGACGGATATAAATAACCATGGTACCCCTGAAAACGTAATCTTGTCCCGCAAAAAACGAGCCGTGATACAGCATCATAACAAAAAAATAAAAAAGTTATAGTCCTCAGAATAAAGCGATGCCAAAATAATTATTTTTTCTATAAAATAGCTTTTATCGTATAAAAGCGCCAAAACATAAAAAAATGATATAAATGAGATATCGCTGTAATCGTACTGACCCGAAGAATAAAATTGCTTTATCAATTTTACCAAACGTGGAATGGTATAAATGCCTCCCCCAAAAGAAATTCATGAATAGCTGGTTTTTGGTCATTCTGCCTCACACAAATCAGAATAAAAAGTTATCAAAAACTGTCAAAACTGTGTCTGAAAATGTTACCAATTAAAAAACGTCAACTTGTCCTGCAAAAAACAAGACCTCACATGACTCTGTGGACCAAAATATGGAAAAATTATAGGTCTCAAAATGTGGAGACGCAAAAACTTTTTTGCTATAAAAAGCGTCTTTTAGTGTGTGACAGCTGCCAATCATAAAAATCTGCTATAAAAAATGCTATAAAAGTAAATCAAACCCCCCTTCATCACCCCCTTAGTTAGGGAAAAATAATAAAATTGAAAAAATGTATTTATTTCCATTTTCCTGTTAGGGCTAGGGTTAGGGTTAGGGCTAGGGTTAGGGCTAGGGTTAGGGTTAGGGTTAGGGCTAGGGTTAGGGTTAGGGTTAGGGTTAGGGCTAGGATTAGGGCTAGGGCTAGGGTTGGGACTAGAGTTAGGGCTAGGGTTAGGGCTAGGGTTGGGGCTAGGGTTGGAGCTAAAGTTAGGGTTAGGGTTGGGGCTAAAGTTAGGGTTAGGGTTTGGATTACATTTACGGTTGGGATTAGGGTTGGGAATAGAGTTAGGGGTGTGTCAGGGTTAGGGGTGTGGTTAGGGTTACCATTGGGATTAGGGTTAGGGGTGTGTTTGGATTAGGGTTTCAGGTAGAATTGGGGAGTTTCCACTGTTCAGGCACATCAGGGGCTCTCCAAACGCGACATAGCGTCCGATCTCAATTCCAGCCAATTCTGCGTTGAAAAAGTAAAACAGTGCTCCTTCCCTTCCGAGCTCTCCCGTGCGCCCAAACAGGGGTTTACCCCAACATATGGGGTATCAGTGTACTCGGAACAAATTGGACAACAACCTTTGGGGTCCAAGTTCTCTTGTTATCCTTGGGAAAATAAAAATTTGGGGGGCTAAAAATAATTTTTGTGGGAAAAAAAGATTTTTTATTTTCACGGCTCTGCGTTGTAAACTGTAGTGAAACACTTGTTGGTTCAAAGTTCTCACAACACATCTAGATAAGTTCCTTTGGAGGTCTAATTTCCAATATGGGGTCACTTGTGGGGGGTTTCTACTGTTTGGGTACATCAGGGGCTCTGCAAATGCAACGTGATGCCAGCAGACCAATCCATCTAAGTCTGCATTCCAAATGGCGCTCCTTCCCTTCCGAGCTCTGCCATGCGCTCAAACAGTGGTTTTCCCCCCACATATGGGGTATCAGCGTACTCAGGACAAATTGGACAACAACTTTTTGTGGGAAAAAAAAACCATTATTTTCACGGCTCTGCGTTATAAACTTTAGTGAAACACTTGGGGGTTCAAAGCTCTCAACACACATCTAAATAAGTTCCTTAGCGGGTCTACTTTCCAAAATGGTGTCACTTGTGGGGGGTTTTAATGTTTAGGCACATCAGGGGCTCTCCAAATGCGGCATGGTGTCCCATCTCAATTCCAGTCAATTTTGCATTGAAAAGTCAAACGGCGCTCCTTCCCTTCCGAGCTCTGCCATGCGCCCAAACAGTGGTTTACCCCCACATATGGGATACCAGCGTACTCAGGACAAATTGCATAACAACTTTTGGGGTCCAATTTCTTCTCTTACCCTTGAAAAAATAAACAAATTGGGGGCGAAATGATCATTTTTGTGAAAAAAATATGATTTTCTATTTTTACGGCTCTGCATTATAAACTTCTGTGAACCACTTGTTGGGTCAAAGTGCTCACCACACATCTAGATAAGTTCCTTAAGGGGTCTACTTTCCAAAATGGTGTCACTTGTGGGGGGTTTCAATGTTTAGGCACATCAGTGGCTCTCCAAATGCAACATGGCATCCCATCTTAATTCCAGTCAATTTTGCATTGAAAAGTAAAATGGTGCTCCTTCCCTTCCGAGCTCTGCTATGCGCCCAAACAGTGGTTTACACCCATCTATGGGGTATCAGCGTACTCAGGACAAATTGCACAACAACTTTTGTGGTCTAATTTCTTCTCTTACCCTTGGGAAAATAAAAATTGGGGGCGAAAAGATAATTTTTGTGAAAAAATATGATTTTTTATTTTTACGGCTCTGCATTATAAACTTCTATGAAGCACTTGGTGGGTCAAAATGCTCACCACACATCTAGATAAGTTCCTTAGGGGGTCTATTTTCCAAAATGGTGTCACTTGTGGGGGGTTTCAAAGCTTAGACACATCAGGGGCTCTCCAAACGCAACATGGCATCCCATCTTAATTCCAGTCAATTTTGCATTGAAAAGTAAAATGGCGCTCCTTTCCTTCCGAGCTCTGCAATGCACCCAAACAGTGGTTTACCCCCACATATGAGGTATCAGCGTACTCAAGACAAATTGTACAACAACATTTGGGGTCCATTTTCTCCTGTTACCCTTGGTAAAATAAAACAAATTGGAGCTGAAATAAATTTTGTGTGAAAAAAAGTTAAATGTTCATTTTTATTTAAACATTCCAAAAATTCCTGTGAAATACCTGAAGGGTTAATAAACTTTTTGAATGTGGTTTTGAGCACCGTGAGGGGTGTAGTTTTTAGAATGGTGTCACACTTGGGTATTTTCTATCATATAGACCACTCAAAATGACTTCAAATGAGATGTGGTCCCTAAAAAAAAATGGTGTTGTAAAAATGAGAAATTTCTGGTCAACTTTTAACCCTTATAACTCCCTAACAAAAAACAATGTTGGTTCCAAAATTGTGCTGATGTAAAGTAGACATGTGGGAAATGTAACTTATTAAGTATTTTGCATGATATATCTCTGCGATTTAAGGGCATAAAAATTCAAATTTGGAAAATTGCAAAATTTTCAAAATTTTCGCTAAATTTCCATTTTTTTCACAAATAAACGCAAGTTATATCAAAGAAATTTTACCACTGTCATGAAGTACAATATGTCATGAGAAAACTTTGTCAGAATCGCTAAGATCTGTTGAAGCGTTCCAGAGTTATAACCTCATAAAGGGACAGTGGTCAGAATTGTGAAAATTGGCCCAGTCATTAACGTGCAAACCACCCTTGGGGGTAAGGGGGTTAAAAAAAAAAGTGGAACAAGGCTAACAGACAGAACTATGGAACTTATGCCTGCGAAGCTACAATTTTTCAAACATAGATAAAAAAGTCCTCAGCCTGACATAACAGACTGTATAAAATATATTTTTTTTTTTGGGGGGTGAATTTTTGAAAAAAAAAAAAAAAGGAGAGCAAGGCTAGCACACAGAACTATGACATGTATGCCTGCGAAACTATGATTTTTCCACCACCTATACACCAGCCGTCAGCCTCAGATATCAGACTACCGTATATACTCGAGTATAAGCCGACCCCAGTATAAGCCGACCCCTCTAATTTTGCCACAAAAAACTGGGAAAACTTATTGACTCGAGTATAAGCCTAGGGTGGAAAATGCAGCAGGTACCGGTGAATTTCAAAATTAAAAATAGATACTCCATACCGTTCATTATGGCCCCATAGATGCTCCACATAAAGCTGGGCCACATATAATGCTCTGCACCGTTCATTATGGCCCCATAGATGCTCCACATAAAGCTGTGCCATATATACAATGCTCTGCACCGTTGCCCCATAGATAGCTGTGCCATATATATAATGCTCTGCACCTTTGCCCCATAGCTGTGCCATATATAAAATGCTCTGCACCGTTGCCCCATAGCTGTGCCATATATATAGTGCTCTGCACCGTTGCCCCATAGCTGTGCCATATATATAATGCTCTGCACCGTTGCCCCATAGCTGTGCCATATATATAGTGCTCTGCACCGTTGCCCCATAGCTGTGCCATATATATATAATGCTCTGCACCGTTGCCCCATAGCTGTGCCATATATATAGTGCTCTGCACCGTTGCCCCATAGCTGTGCCATATATATAATGCTCTGCACCGTTGCCCCATAGCTGTGCCATATATATAGTGCTCTGCACCGTTGCCCCATAGCTGTGCCATATATATAATGCTCTGCAACGTTGCCCCATAGCTGTGCCATATAGTGCTCTGCACCGTTGCCCCATAGCTGTGCCATATATATAATGCTCTGCAACGTTACCCCATAGCTGTGCCATATAGTGCTCTGCACCGTTGCCCCATAGCTGTGCCATATAGTGCTCTGCACCGTTGCCCCATAGCTGTGCCATATATATAATGCTCTGCACCATTGCCCCATAGCTGTGCCATATATATAATGCTCTGCACCATTGCCCCATAGCTGTGCCATATAGTGCTCTGCACCGTTGCCCCATAGCTGTGCCATATAGTGCTCTGCACCGTTGCCCCATAGCTGTGCCATATAGTGCTCTGCACCGTTGCCCCATAGCTGTGCCATATAGTGCTCTGCACCGTTGCCCCATAGCTGTGCCATATAGTGCTCTGCACCGTTGCCCCATAGCTGTGCCATATAGTGCTCTGCACCGTTGCCCCATAGCTGTGCCATATAGTGCTCTGCACCGTTGCCCCATAGCTCTGCCATATAGTGCTCTGCACCTTTCCCCCATAGCTGTGCCATATATATATAATGCTCTGCACCATTGCCCCATAGCTGTGCCATATATATAGTGCTCTGCACCATTGCCCCATAGCTGTGCCATATAGTGCTCTGCACCTTTCCCCCATAGCTGTGCCATATATATATATATAATGCTCTGCACCATTGCCCCATAGCTGTGCCATATATATAGTGCTCTGCACCGTTGCCCCATAGCTGTGCCATATAGTGCTCTGCACCGTTGCCCCATAGCTGTGCCATATAGTGCTCTGCACCGTTGCCCCATAGCTGTGCCATATAGTGCTCTGCACCGTTGCCCCATAGCTGTGCCATATAGTGCTCTGCACCTTTCCCCCATAGCTGTGCCATATATATATAATGCTCTGCACCATTGCCCCATATCTGTGCCATATATATAGTGCTCTGCACCGTTGCCCCATAGCTGTGCCATATAGTGCTCTGCACCTTTCCCCCATAGCTGTGCCATATACAGTGGGGCAAAAAAGTATTTAGTCAGTCAGCAATAGTGCAAGTTCCACCACTTAAAAAGATGAGAGGCGTCTGTAATTTACATCATAGGTAGACCTCAACTATGGGAGACAAACTGAGAAAAAAAAATCCAGAAAATCACATTGTCTGTTTTTTTATCATTTTATTTGCATATTATGGTGGAAAATAAGTATTTGGTCAGAAACAAACAATCAAGATTTCTGGCTCTCACAGACCTGTAACTTCTTCTTTTAGAGTCTCCTCTTTCCTCCACTCATTACCTGTAGTAATGGCACCTGTTTAAACTTGTTATCAGTATAAAAAGACACCTGTGCATACCCTCAGTCTGACTCCAAACTCCACTATGGTGAAGACCAAAGAGCTGTCAAAGGACACCAGAAACAAAATTGTAGCCCTGCACCAGGCTGGGAAGACTGAATCTGCAATAGCCAACCAGCTTGGAGTGAAGAAATCAACAGTGGGAGCAATAATTAGAAAATGGAAGACATTCAAGACCACTGATAATCTCCCTCGATCTGGGGCTCCACGCAAAATCCCACCCTGTGGAGTCAGAATGATCACAAGAACGGTGAGCAAAAATCCCAGAACCACGCGGGGGGACCTAGTGAATGAACTGCAGAGAGCTGGGACCAATGTAACAAGGCCTACCATAAGTAACACACTACGCCACCATGGACTCAGATCCTGCAGTGCCAGACGTGTCCCACTGCTTAAGGCAGTACATGTCCGGGCCCATCTGAAGTTTGCTAGAGAGCATTTGGATGATCCAGAGGAGTTTTGGGAGAATGTCCTATGGTCTGATGAAACCAAACTGGAACTGTTTGGTAGAAACACAACTTGTCGTGTTTGGAGGAAAAAGAATACTGAGTTGCATCCATCAAACACCATACCTACTGTAAAGCATGGTGGTGGAAACATCATGCTTTGGGGCTGTTTCTCTGCAAAGGGGCCAGGACGACAGATCCGGGTACATGAAAGAATGAATGGGGCCATGTATCGTGAGATTTTGAGTGCAAACCTCCTTCCATCAGCAAGGGCATTGAAGATGAAACGTGGCTGGGTCTTTCAACATAACAATGATCCAAAGCACACCACCAGGGCAACGAAGGAGTGGCTTCGTAAGAAGCATTTCAAGGTCCTTGAGTGGCCTAGCCAGTCTCCAGATCTCAACCCTATAGAAAACCTTTGGAGGGAGTTGAAAGTCCGTGTTGCCAAGCGAAAAGCCCAAAACATCACTGCTCTAGAGGAGATCTGCATGGAGGAATGGGCCAACATACCAACAACAGTGTGTGGCATCCTTGTGAAGACTTACAGAAAACGTTTGACCTCTGTCATTGCCAACAAAGGATATATTACAAAGTATTGAGATGAAATTTTGTTTCTGACCAAATACTTATTTTCCACCATAATATGCAAATAAAATGATAAAAAAACAGACAATGTTATTTTCTGGATTTTTTTTTCTCAGTTTGTCTCCCATAGTTGAGGTCTACCTATGATGTAAATTACAGACACCTCTCATCTTTTTAAGTGGTGGAACTTGCACTATTGCTGACTGACTAAATACTTTTTTGCCCCACTGTATATAGTGCTCTGCACCGTTGCCCCATAGCTGTGCCATATAGTGCTCTGCACCGTTGCCCCATAGATACTCCACATAAATCTGTGCCATTGCTGCTGCTGCAATAAAAAAAAAACCACATACTCACCTCTCTTGCTTGCAGCTCCTCGGCGTCCCGTCCTGGCGTCTCTCCGCACTGACTGATCAGGCAGAGGGCGGCGCGCACACTAGTACGTCATCGTGCCCTCTGACCTGCACAGTCAGTGCGGAGAGACGCCGGGAAGATGGCGCGACGCCCGGCGTGTGGAACGAGGACAGGTGAATATGTAATACTTACCTGCTCCCGGCGTCCCGCTCCTTCCCCCGGACAGCTGGTCTTCGGTGCCACAGCCTCTTCCTCTATCAGCGGTCACCGGCACCGCTTCATTAGAGAAATGAATTATGTGGCTCCACCCCTATGGGAGGTGGAGCAGCCTATTCATTTCTCTAATGAGCGGTCCCACTTGACCGCTCAGGGAAAGAGGCTGCGGCACGAGGAGACTGTGGGACGGGCAGGGGGAGCGACAGGAACGCCGGAACTAGGTGAGTATATGACAGTCCTCACCCGCCGACCCCACCACCGATCATGACTCGAGTATAAGCCGAGAGGGGCACTTTCAGCCCAAAAATTTGGGCTGAAAATCTCGGCTTATACTCGAGTATATACAGTAATCTAAATGTGGCCTTGATTTTTTGGGGCACAACTAAATTTTTTTTTAGTGCACTCATATCTGGTGTCTGGGACCAAAAAAAAAGCTATCGTATATACTCGAGTATAAGCTGACCCAAGTATAAGCCGACCCCCCTAATTTTGCCACAAAAAAACTGGGAAAACTTAATGACTCGAGTATAAGCCTAGGGTGGAAAATGCAGCAGCTACTGGTAAATTTCAAAAATAAAAATAGATACCAATAAAAGTAAAATTAATTGAGACATCAGTAGGTTAAGTGTTTTTGAATATCCATATTGAATCAGTAGCCCCATATAATGCTCCTTACAGTTCATGATGGCCCCATAAGATGTTCCATACAAAATACGCCCCATATAATGCCCCATACAGTTTATGATGGGCTCCATAAGATGCTCCATATTAAAATATGCCCCATATAATGCTGCACAAATGTTGACTATGACGCCATAAGATGCTCCATAGAAACATTTGCCCTGTATAATGCTCCACAAATGTGGATTATGGCCCCATAAGATGCTCCATACAGATATTTGCCCCTTATAATGCTGCACATGGCCCCATAAGATGATCCATAGAGATATATGCCCCATATAATGCTGCACATGGCCCCATACAGATATTTGCCCCATATAATGCTGCACATAGCCCCATAAGATGCTCCATACAGATATTTGCCCCATATAATTCTGCACATGGCCCCATAAGATGCTCCATACAAATATTTGCCCTATATAATGCTGCACATGGCCCTATACAGATATTTGCCCCATATAATGCTGCACATGGCCCCATACAGAAATATGCCCCATATAATTCTGCACATGGCCCCATAAGATGCTCCATACAGATATTTGCCCCATATAATGCTGATTAGGGCCCCATAAGATGCTCCATACAGATATTTGCCCCATATAATGCTGCACATGGCCCCATAAGATGCTCTAAACAAATATTTGCCCCATATGCTGTTGCTTAAAAAGATAAAAAATTACATACTCACCTCTCAGGCCTGTCACTTGCTATATTCACCTGCTCCCCGTTCCACCGCCGACCGCCGCTGTATCTTCCCCATCCTCTGCACTGACGTTCAGGCAGAGGGCGGTGTGCACTAATCGTGTCACCACGCCCTCTGACCTGGGTGTCACTGCAGAGGATGCGGAAGACGCAGCAGCGCTGATGGTGGAACGGGGAGCAGGTGAATATCGTGCACTGAGTTATACTCACCTGCTCCTGGCATGGTCCCTGCACATCTGTTCCCCAGCCCTGGCAGCTTCTTCCTGTAGTGAGCGGTAACATGGTACCGCTCATTACAGTAGTGGAGTAGGGTCCATATTCATTACTGTAATGAGCGGTACCATGTGACTGCTCACTACAGGAAGAAGCTGCCGGTGCCGGGGAACCAGGGATGTGCAGGGACTGCATCAGGAGCAGGTGAGTATTATTACACAGCTCCGCTCCCCCTCCCCTGCCAACCCCTGGGTATGACTCGAGTACTAGCCTTGAGGATTACTTTCAGCCCAAAAAAGTGGGCTGAAAATTTCGGCTTATACTCGAGTACATACGATAGATTTTCACGTTCTTAGATTTCAATAACCTGGCTGTAGTAGGCAGCGTGAACAAGCAAATAAATGTTAAAACAAGGGGGCTATGGATTGCTTTAGAACAAAAGTAGCAGGTATCAGGTGAAGAAAAAAAAGCCACAGAAGACTGCAGCTAGATATATATTAAATAAGCAGCAGCAGACAGTAATGGAGCTTTTGGAGGTATGCAGTGAGAGCTTTTTACTCACATACAGTGCCTGCAGGCCTTGCACTGATGTGGATATGCGCACATAGACTCCCCTGCCTACCTAACGCTGCAATCTCAGGACCGCCGAATTAGCCCTAAAAAGGACTGTTGGTTTCTCAGGAGTTGTGGACTGAACAGTTGCAGACCTACACTAACTATTAAAAGCACAATTCTGACCCTATATCAGCAGCAGCTCTCCCTACACTCTCCAAGTCCGGAGCAGAATGCGGCGAGCAGAGCGGCGCCAGGTCTCTTATAGACCTGATGACGCTGTGTGGCCAGCCAATCACTGTATTACCACAACAAAGATGGCTGCGGAATTACAGTGCATAGCTGATAATCCCTGCATTGTCATTGGTGCTCTAAAGAGCACCAGAATTGCAGGGCAGAGACCCGAGCTCCCGCAGAATAATCCTGGAAATACTTAGTGCTCGCCGAGTACACCAAGCATAGTGATACTCTGGCGAGTACCGAGTAGTGGCGAGCATGTTCACTCATCACTACTCTTAAGTAGGACTTGGCCATCACTAGACAACACCCTCATTGGATTCTGAAGCTGTAGAATGGAGATCACACACCGACTCCATATGTCTGGCGGCTTAAATACACAAAGCTCCCAGAAGGCAAAGAAACAGTCATTGATTTAAGTGAAGAGGAAGTACTCTCACAAAGATCAGCCTCTCCTACTGGCCCAAAGTTCTGGAGTATAGGCTTCTCAGGGCAGTGACCATGAAGGTGTTACACACAACTGCAGTGATACTGCATTCCCTTCTTAAGACTGGTTTCAGGCTGCTGCTCTGCCAGCCCATTTTTATCAGCCTTTTTGGATTTTGCTTGGGTAGCTGCTTTTGCAGGTAGAGTTTTGCACAGTCATGGATGGATGTGATGATTTACCCACAGGTTTCTTTCATCTGGACTGTCCCTGGAACCTTGGTGGGTAAGACTTTGCAGAAGATGCTGAACTAGGCTCATTGAAGACCTTACAGAAGGCCACCAGGAAGGCCGGAAGGTTCAAGGTGATGGGATACCCTGCTTCCCAGAGGGGGTGGAGCCATTCCAAGGCATCTCCTATTAAGTAGGACATTAAAAATCTTACCTCGACCCTATCAGAGAAAAAATAGGGAGCATACCATTTTAAGTTTCATAAGAACTGCTCCAAGAACATACGGCACTACTTTGGATCCCCATCATACTTAGGCGGATCAGCTGGGACAGATTCAACTTTAGGAGCGCAAATCACATGTGCAGGGACTATGACTCGTGGTGGTGAAACAAAAGTCTGAACTTCAGATAAAAAAAAATGTATTCAGTTGCTCATGCTGGCAGGAAAAGAGTTCATCTTGCTCTGAGAGCAAAGGACCATGGGACTCAGCAGGGACCATGGCCTGAGCAAACTGTCACGTTCACACCCTGACAGGGTGGCCCGAGTGTGGGATTGTGGCCCCACTGTGCCACAAGCCAGACTATCCTGGAAAGGGTGCGACTAAGCAGCTACCATGGTGTTCACTGGAGCCTCTGATGGTGAGGTCAGGCTTGTGCGGCACGTAGCTGCCAGGTACCACTGCAGGGCGGTGTCTGGCTGTGGCAGCTTATCCCACTAAGGGACTGAAGACTAATAACAGGTGCAGGCAAGTACAAACGGGCACAATTGGTACTCTGGTGGGCACGGCTGGCACTTTTGGCAGGCAGGCGGGCATGGCTGGTACTCTGGCAGGCAGGCGGGCATGGCTAGTGAGACTGGAACTGGTTCGGAAAGGACAGGAACATAGGCAGGTACGAGTCGGAAAAGGGAACAGGTAGGAACCAGTTCAAACTGGAGGGACAGGAACCGGTAGGAGCCAGTACAGACTTAAAGAGCAGAACCACAGGATGCAGAGCAGAGCAGAACCACAGGATGCAGAGCAGAACCGCAAGATGTGCAGCAGAGCAGAACCGCAAGGAGCACAGCAGAGCAGAGCCTCAGGTTGTGGAGCAAACAGCAGAGCTGCAGGATGCAGAGCAAAAAGAGCCGCAGGATGTGGAACAAAGAGCAGAGTCACAGGTTGTGGAGCCAAGAGCAGAGCTGCAAGTTGCGGAGCCAAGAGCAGAGCCACATTATGCAGAGCAAAGCGCAGAAGCAGAGAACACAAGGAAACAAACAGCGGGATAGGGAAGGCTACAGACAGGCATACAAACGGACAGAGGTATAGGACATAGTTCACACAGGGTCAGGTACGGGATAAGGTACAGGAACGAGGATTCAGACCAGGGTATGCAGCCCCCTGGGAGGCAGAAATGAGAGACACAGGATACAGGTACAGACCAGGGTATGCAGCCCCTTGGGAGATGGAAACGAAACACAAGAACACAGAGACGGTTCTGGGTATGAAACCCCCAGGGTGGCAGAGGAAGAACAGGGCCTGGCAACTCAGCAGCAAGACACTAACTGAGAAAGTACATTGCTCAGGCATCCCCCTAGGGGTGGAGATGAATTGAGCACCTGATGCCTTTTGGCAATTGACTGGGGACACGTTAGGAAGGTGCACATGGTCTCTATAAGAAACAGGAAGTGGCGGTGCCACCGCCCTAATCATACGGCCAGGAAGTATGCAGCAAGCATGGAGCTGGCAGAGGATAGAACTCACAGCATGGCCCAGAGTGGAGAGTAAGAGGGGAGTGGGAAGCCATGTAGTGATACCAGCAGGGATGTTACAAAAACATCTATTCAGGAATTGATTTTTTTTTTGTTTTCTTTATGCCATTCTGCATGTGGTAAAATTGATAAAGCAGCTTTATTCTTCAGGTTGATACAATTACAGTGATGCCCCATGTGACGACACAGCATTTGTTCTAAATTATGCTAGACGTAAATTGTGTAGGCCCAGAATCATAAACTGTTGTCTGAAGTATTGACTCATTGTAGGATGAATGTTTACCTCTAATATTATCTGTAGAGCCGGTGCCTCGGTTTACCTCCCAGTCCAATTCCCGGCGCCATCCCCCGTGTTCCACGCTGTCTTCTTCTGCTGCCGCTTCTTGGTCCCGATGTGCAGCCTTAAGGTCTCCGGGCACGGCTTTAAGGGAGCGCATGCACTCCCAGTCTCTTAAAGAGACAGCACACCATTTCCTGAATTAGGTCATAACCAATGGGGGAGCGTCTCACACTATTTCTGGCACCTCTTCCCGTAGGAAGATGCCTGAGCAACAGTGCTTCCTGTTGCTAATCTCAGGTTCCTGTACCAGTGTGCCTGTACTCCGCAAGCATCTTGCTAACTCTGCTTTGTCTTCTCAGAATATCTGCCAAGTTCCACCACATCTCTTCGGACCACGTCAGTGCCCCCCCGGGACCAGTGCCTACCAGCTGCCGTCTGTTACCCACTCCTGCTGTGTGCCAACCACCTAGTTCCACACTGCCTGTGGTTCCTGCCAGCCTGCCTGTTCCATTGAGACAGCTTCCACTTGTTCAGGGTCGAACTGGAGGTAGAACCTTGCGTCCATTGGGCATTCCAACCTGTCCCTGTTTGAGGGGCCTTACAATGGTTCTTGGGATTCACTAACTACTACTGCCAATTTATTCAACATTTCTCATCCCGGGTGGCTCCTATCTCGGCTCTGATCCGAAAAGGTCTCAATTCCAAGGATTGGTCTCCTGAGGCTGACAAGACTTTTACTTCTCTAAAGAAAATCTTCTCTTATGCGCCCGTGCTACATCGACTTGACGTGGATAAACATTTCTTCCTGGAAGTGAATGCTTCTTCCACAGGTCCTGGTGTGGTTCTCCCTCAGAAGTCCTCCACCAGATGGATGATTTCCTGCAGCTTGTACTTGAAGATCTTTTCCGCATCTGAAAGAAATTATTCCATTTGAGATCGAGAACTGCTGGCAATCAAGTTAGCCTTGCAGGAGTGGCGGCCTCTATTCGAAGGAGCAGTCATAAGAACCTAGCCTACCTTCAGTCTACACAGAGGCTGAATCCCCCCCAGGCCAGGTGGTCCTTGTTTTTCGCTCGGTTTGACTTCATTCTGCACTTTCACCCTGCCAACAAGAACATGAAGGCTGATGCACTTTCTAGGGCATTTCTGCCTTCCAACTTGGAGGAAGAAGCCCAGCACATCATCGAGCCATCCAGAATAGTGACTGTGTCCTCAGTCGACATATCTCAGGTACCTGCCAGTAAGATGTTGATTTCCAGTTCGGACCGGAGGCGGATTCTTCAATGGGGCCACTTCAGCTGGTCATGCCAGGCAGAGGAAGATGTCGCAATTCATTCCCATCACTACTGGTGGCCTACCATGGGTAAAGACATTTTGGAATACGTCTCTGCTTGCCACTCCTGTGCCCAAAAAAATCATCTTTGGACCTACCATCCAAACATCTTCTGCCTCTTCCCATCCCCTCAGTTCCTTGGCAACACATTGCTATGGATTTCATTACAGATCTCCCGGTTTCCTCTGGCTGCTCCATTATCTGGGTCATGGTGGATCGTTTTTCCAAAATGGCTCACTTTATTCCTCTGCCAGGTCTTTCTTCTGCTCCTGAACTTGCAGACTACTTCATTCAACATATTTTTTTTTTTTTTTTTTTTAATTTTTAATTTTCAAATTTTTAAATACATATAAACAAGTAAACAGTCATACAGGTTACATGAAAAAACAGATGAGGGTAGATACATAATATGAATAAAATGTACTGAAGCCTTTCGACCATACCCTCCTTACATATTAATAACTAAGGGTGTATACGATTCTAATTTTAGCATAATTAGTATGCAATCCACATAGAAGGCTACAAAATCCGCAACCTGAATCTCAAGAAAATATCGTTCAGAAATTAAAGCCAAACAATAACAATAAACAAACAGAGAAAAATAGAAAGTAAGAAGGGAGGGGGGGGGGGGGGGTGGGAAGTACCGGGGGGGGAGAGATGAGGTCAAAGCAGGACTCCACGTACAACACTATCCTGAAAGGGATAAAAAACATACAGAATGAGACCTAAATATACGTGGGGCCAAACAGATGCCTTGACCGATTAGGAAGCATAGAATAGAACGAATATCGAGCATTACTCAAAATTATTTGGTAATTGAGCTGTATCCTGGGCCATCACAGTGCAAGAAAGAGCCTTAGAAGGAAAAGAAGTCAGTACAACCATATGGTGTATAAGGAGAATAT
Source organism: Ranitomeya variabilis (assembly GCF_051348905.1). Lineage (NCBI taxonomy): Eukaryota > Metazoa > Chordata > Amphibia > Anura > Dendrobatidae > Ranitomeya > Ranitomeya variabilis. The sequence goes on from NC_135232.1 coordinate 573,306,211, forward strand.
TGAGTGGGAGACTATGGGGTAACTTGGGATGCTAGTTGCCATGGCAACCATATACGAAATAATTTATCGTGCGTGTGTGAATCCCAACTAGTCAATTCTTCCATCCTAAAGATGTCCTGGACTTTTTGAAGCCATTCATTGATATGAGGGGGTGACGTTTGTCTCCAGTGAAGGGCGATCAAATGCTTGGCAGCGGCTATTAGAAGGGGGAGTAGGTCATGCTTCTTAGGTTTGTAGGACTTCGTGGGGAGGGACAGTAAAACCTCTTGAGGCGTCAAGTTCTGCGTTATTAGTTTCATTTTGCGGAGTTGGTTAAAGATCTCCTCCCAAAATTTAGCGATAATTGGGCATGATCAAAAAATGTGTGCCAGAGAGCCTTTAGTTTTCATACATCTCCAGCAAAGTGGAGATTCCGAGAGGCCAAAGTGGTAGAGTGACTCAGGGGTTCTGTACCATCTGGAGAGGACTTTAAAGGCATTCTCCTGGAGCAAGACACACCTTGAGAACCCATGTGAGTGCTCTAAGACCTTCGCTATTTCTCTGTCGGAGAGACATTCAACATATTTTTTGCCTCCATGGCCTTTCTCTCCACATAGTGTCTGACAGGGGTGTCCAGGTCACTTCTATGTTTTGGAGAGCAAATTGTAAACTTATGAACGTGGAGCTGAGTTTCTCTTCTGCTTATCATCCCTAGTCCAACGGTCAAGTGGAGAGGATAAATCAGCTTGTGTCTGGGTTCCTGCACCACTTTGTTAACATGCATCATGATGACTGGATCAAGGTGCTACCATGGGCAGAGTTCCCCTATAATAACCACATAAGTCAATCCTCTGCAAAGTCTCCCTTCCAGATTGTGTTTGGTCTCCAATCTGTTTCTCAAAAGTGTGGAAAGACACCAAGGCTACTCTCGAAAAAGCGTCCCAGCGTATGAAGAAACATGCAGATAAACGACGTCTGAATGCTCCGACCTTTCTATCCGGGGATAAAGTGTGGCTCTCCGCCAAGTACATCCATCTGAAGATGCCATCTTAAAAGTTGGGACATCGCTACATTGGTCCCTTCGAGGTCTTGAAACAAATCAATGCAGGTTCTTACAAATTGACTCCTTTCACATCTCTCTCCTCAAACCAGTAATCTTGAGCTCTTTCTTTAAAGGGCACCTGTCACCCCGTTTTTTCAGTATGAGATAAAAATACTGTTATATAGGGCCTGAGCTGTGCATTACAACAGTGTATTTTGTGGACCCCGATTCCCCACCTATGCTGCCAAAATACGTTACCAAAGTAGTCGTTTTCGCCTGTCAATCAGGCTGGTCTGGTCAAAAGGGCGTGGTGTCTTCCCCCAGGCCTTGCTTAGTTTTCCGTTGGTGGCGTAGTGGTTTGCGCATGCCCAAGGTCCCGAATCCACTGCACAGGGGAGTTAAAAGAGCGAGATGTGCACTATTTCATTGGTGATCCGTGGGGGCGGCCATCTTCCTTTGGCCGCGCATGCGCAGAAGCGGCGCTCTGCTGGCCGCGGCTTCAGGAAAATGGCCGCGGGATGCCGCGCATGCGCAGATGGAGATCGCGGCGGCCATTTTCCTGAAGCCGAGATGCGAACTCTGCTTCAGGAAAATGGCCGCCGCGATCTCCATCTGCGCATGTGCGGCATCCCGCGGCCATTTTCCTGAAGCCGCGGCCAGCAGAGCGCCGCTTCTGCGCACGCGTGGCCAAAGGAAGATGGCCGCCCCCACCGATCACCAATGAAATAGTGCACATCTCGTTCTTTTAACTCCCCTGTGCAGTGGATTCGGGACCTTGGGCATGCGCAAACCACTACGCCACCAACGGAAAACTAAGCAAGATCTGGGGGAAGACACCACGCCCTTTTGACCAGACCAGCCTGATTGACAGGCGAAAACGACTACTTTGGTAACGTATTTCGGCAGCATAGGTGGGGAATCGGGGTCCACAAAATACACTATTGCAATGCACAGCTCAGGCCCTATTTAACAGTATTTTTATCTCATACTGAAAAAACGGGGTGACAGGTGCCCTTTAATGACTCGGGTGCAACTCCTGATCCCGTCTGTGAAGACAATGTCTATGAGGTAGAGAATATTTTGGCCACGAAAGGGTAAGAGGAAAGACCTTTTTCTTGGAAGATTGGAAGGGCTTCATTCCTGAGGAAAGGTCGTGGGGAATATTTAGGCCCCTCTCCTACTGGAGAGATTTTTTGCAGGCTTGAAGAAAAGGGGTCATAAAGGGGGGTACTGTAGTGCTGACACCTCAATTTACCTCCCAGTCCGCTTCCCAACGCTGTCCCCCTGGAGCCCTGCATCCCATGTCCCGTGCTGTCTTCTGCTGCAGCTTCCCAGTCCCAGCATGTGGCCTGCAGGTCTCCGGGCACGGTTCTAAGGGCACGCACGCGCACTCCCGGTCTCTTAGATAGAGAGCACACCATTTCCTGAATTAGGCCATAACCAATGGGGGAGCATCTCACACTATTTCTAATACCTCTTCCCTTAAGTAGGTGCCTGAGCAACAAGTGCTTAATGTTGCTAATCTCAGGTTCCTGTACCAGCGTGCCTGTACTCCGCAAGCATCTTGCTAACTCCGCTTTGTCTTCTCCGAATATCTGCCAAGTTTAACCACATCTCTTCGGACTACGTCAGTGCCTACCAGCTGCCGCCTGTTACCCACTCCTGCTGTCTGCCGACCACCCAGTTCCATGCTGCCTGCGGTTCCTGCCAGCTTGCCTGTTCCATTGAGACAGCTTCCAGTTGTTCAGGGTCTAACTGGAGGTAGCACCTTGCGTCCCTTGGGCATTCCAACATGTCCCTGTTTGAAGGGTCTTGCTACAGGTGTCTGGGGTTTGCTTAGCCACGCCCCCTTTGGAGCCTCTCGGACAGTGGTCCAGTAGTTCCACGATAATTTCATTAAACAAATGTTCACTTCACCATCTGTGCCACCATTTCCATTTGTTTCATTATCTCCTACAGTTTATTTTCTATTATCTTTGCAAAACAGTAATGCATGGCCACTGAACAATGATATTTGCTGATATGTTGATTACATACATTGGGAATGTCAACAAACTGCCTAGCATGAACAATCAGAGGAGGAAAAATTATACAAATAGATTACATAATCAAACAATGCAGGTTGTTGTGATTCACATCTCTCTCTCTGACCACTGGATGCTGGTTGAAGGCTAGTTGTGAACTATATAAAGCAACTTTTTCTTCTGATCCATGCGACTTGACAGGATGTCACCTTAGGTGACTACGGCCCCAGCTGGAAGGACACAGGACTGCTTCATTGACCATCACTGAAACAAGAGACATGTCTAAGAAAATCCAGGATGGGACAATCGGGTCACCTGGCCACATGCCTCACTGCTTTCTGCTAGCTTCCTAAGCTTGTCATTATCTCCTAGCTTTGGTGGCCCGCCAAAAGTGGGGAGCTACTGGAGGGGGTATGCAACACTGGAAGCAGCGCTAATCCCAGTGAGTCAATGGAAAGGTGAGACTCTGTAATTTGCACCATCTTGCATCTTGTCATAGCCTGGTGACCAGAATGTTGCAATGTCATCGAGGGGGAGCCAATCACAGTGCAGAGGGGCTCCCTCCATCTGCATACCTGCTAAATACTGCAATATTGAGTTGCCACATTATTTAGGGGCTTAAAGTGCCAGGAGCGGTGCAGGTACATCCAAGGTCATGAAGGACCTCATTCTTCTGACCAATGGCTATTACATTGGTTGGATATTGTTTTTTTCTCATATTCCTCTTTGTCAGTGGTAAATAATGTATTTCCCTAATGCTGGGCAATCTGCAGATTTCCCTTGTAGACCATATCCAATGAGACACAACGTTAATTATCATATAGAAAAAAATTCATTCAGCACAAATAATGATTCAACCCAAAAGCCTTAAAAGCCTCTTCCAGTAACTTGTGAAGAAGAAAACATGGTTGACCGAGTATTTGCAAGAGAAAGACATAATGTTTTTTTTTAGGCTACAATTTATGAATGTAAGGATAAACATATGGTAAGTGAACATAAATATTGATTAGCAGATGGTAGCAAAATATATTATAGTATTTAGTGAAAATTAAATGTATTTAATATCAGTAGATAGATAAGAGATAGATAAGCAATAGATAGATAGAAGATAGATAATAGATGATAGATAATAGACAGATTGCTAACAGATAAACAATGGATAGATAGATAGATAGATAGATAGATAGATAGATAGATAGATAGATAGATAGATAATAGATAGATGGATAGATAACACAGGTCAACAAAAAAAAAAAATTTTTCTGGTGTCCAAAATATTTTAATGAATTTGGGGTATTTTTGGGGTGCTGATTCAGTTTTGCCAGATCGGCTCAAGTTTTTGAGATTTTTGGTATCTTATTTATAGCACTTGTTGGTAAATGCGACGCATCATCTCATTAATTTCTTTGGATTAGTACTTGAACTGAGCAGTTCTCAATATAGTTTTGTGTTAATTAGTGTTCTAAAAGTTTGTTCATAGCTTGATTTTTGCACTAACTTTATGTTGTTGTCTGTTTTCCAGTGAAAAGCATGAACTCTTCAAGAATAAGTTGTCTTAGTGATCCAGACTCATTCTGTTACATTTGTGGTGAATACACACTGCCAAAACATAGAAGAAACATAACAGACTTCGTAAAAAAAAGTGTATTTTGCCTATTTTGGGGTTATGCTTGGGGACCAAGACAAGTTTTGGGCACCACACATAGTGTGCAAAGCATGTATCGAATTATTACGAAAATGGAGCAAAGGACAAAGAAAAAGCTTCAAATTTGGTGTTCCAATGGTGTGGAGAGAGCCAAAAAATCATCATGATGACTGTTATTTCTGTGCAGTGCAAGTGCAAGGATTCAATAAGCATAAGAAACGAAAATGGGAGTAACATGGAATCTGCAAGAAGGCCTGTCCCTCATTGTGAAGATGTGCCTGTACCTGTGTTTACCATAAATAACAGTCATCATGATGATTTTTTGGCTCTCTCCACACCATTGGAACACCAAATTTGAAGCTTTTTCTTTGTCCTTTGCTCCATTTTCGTAATAATTCGATACATGCTTTGCACACTATGTGTGGTGCCCAAAACTTGTCTTGGTCCCCAAGCATAACCCCAAAATAGGCAAAATACACTTTTTTTACGAAGTCTGTTATGTTTCTTCTATGTTTTGGCAGTGTGTATTCACCACAAATGTAACAGAATGAGTCTGGATCGTTAAGACAACTTCTTGATGAGTTCATGCTTTTCACTGGAAAACAGACAACAACATAAAGTTAGTGCAAAAATCAAGCTATGAACAAACTTTTAGAACACTAATTAACACAAAACTATATTGAGAACTGCTCAGTTCAAGTACTAATCCAAAGAAATTAATGAGATGATGCGTCGCATTTACCAACAAGTGCTATAAATAAGATACCAAAAATCTCAAAAACTTGAGCCAATCTGGCAAAACTGATGACATATTCAGAATCAGCACCCCAAAAATACCCCAAATTCATTAAAATATTTTGGACACCAGAAAAAAAATTTTTTTTTGTTGACCTGTGTAATAGATAAATAGATAGATGGTAGATAATAGATAATAGTTAATAGATAGATAGATAGATAGATAGATAGATAGATAGATATAGTATAGAAAAAAGGAACAGCACAATACATTACTTATCTTCGGGTGCAAGGCCCCCAGGCAATCAGTCCCGCAATTGTCCCAACTTTACATAAATTAAAAAAAAGAGGCAGCACTCCATCATTTAGTGAAAAAACGTGCAGGGTTTAATCGACCCACATGTCTGGTCAACGTTTCGGCTTCAAATGAAAAATTCGCAAGCAGTGGGTATCTCTTTGGTAAGTGAAAATACAATATAATAATAAATAGGGCGATTAGCTGGACAGTATAAGGTGTGATCTGATAAGACAATATGGTATCTGACATTTATGTGTGTGAATGTAAGAGCACCAAGCACTTTTTGCACATATGCACGCTGCATTAACTTAAAGAAATGGCAATAATTAGCACAGCAATGTTCTGAAATGCACTTTATGTATTGTAATGTATATTGTAATTAGATATAATTGGGGATTGTTGAGACATGTATAAATATGTATAAGGTAGAGATACCCACTGCTTGAGAAAGGCTCATTCAGAGCCGAAACGTCGCCCAGACATGTGGGTCGATTAAACCCTGCACGCTTTTTCACTAAATGGTGGAGTGCTGCCTCTTTTTTTGAATTTATAGATAGACAGACAGTTAATAGATAGATATATGATAGCTAGAAAGATAGATGCTAGATAATAGATAGATAATAAATACTAGATAATAGCTAGATACTAGATTATAGATAGATAATTGATAGGTGTATGATAGATAATAGATAGATGTATGATAAATTAATAGATGATAAATAGGTAGATAATAGATTTATAGATAGATAATAGAGAGATATTAGATAGATAGATAGATAGATAGATAGATAGATAAATAGAGAGATAATAGATAGATAATAGATATGTAATATATATAGATATAGATTGATGATTGTTAATATATAGATAAATAGATAGATGACAGATAATACATGATAGATAAATAGAATGATAATAGAGGGATGATAGGTAACAGATACACAGACAGATAATAGATAGATGCATAGGTAGATAGATAGATGAGTTTGCTGCACTGAAAGTAAAGGGGCCGAATAATATTGCACGCCCCACTTTTCAGTTTGTGAATGTCCACAAAAATGTAAAATAACCAATACATTTCGTTCAACTTCACAATTGTGTTCCACTTGTTGTTGATTCTGCACCAAAAATGTACATTTGGTATCTTTATGTTTGAAGCATGATATGTGGGAAAAGGATGAAAAGTTCCAGGGGGCCGAATACTTTCGCAAGGCACTGTAGGTAATAGATAAATAGATAAATAGATAATATATAATAGATAGATATTAGAGAGATAGATAAATAAATTAAATATTACCAATAGTATTACTGAGTGGTTCCTCCACTTTCATTCCCAGGTCTATTTTGGCCTTTTTTGTACATTTTTGCATCCCAGTGTTCAGAGATCTATAACTTTGTTTTATTTTGTATCTGTTAATGGAGCTATAAAGAAACATTTTTTAGAGCATTAGTTTATTTATTGCTCACCCACTGTTGGCACCTACAGTATAACTTATCGAATAACTTTTCCTAATTTTATTTAAGCCAGGTGAGTTCGTTAGAAAAAAATCTGCTATCTTTTGCATTTTTAATTTTACCTTTAAAATATGCCGTTTTCGGCAGCTGTGGAAATAATGCTGCTAAGTAAGAATGGTTTAAAAGTATAATAATATATTTTTATAAATTAACAAAATGCAGAGGGAATGAATTAAAGAGAAATGTAAATCAAATCAATATTTGGTGACCGCTATGTGCTTTCAAAACAGTATCAAGGTTTCAATTTTTGCTAGATACAAAGTCATGGATTTTGTAAGATTATAGTCAAATACTAATAATCAAAATAACTTGGCACTCAGAGGATTATTTGCAAGATGATTATTCCATTTTATTTGCAGGCGCAAATCCGCTGCTATGGATGGCGCTTACAACGCCAGCTATGTGGCGTGGAGACAGAAGTTCCCGGAGACCGCCATCCATAGCGGCGGATTTGCGCCTGCACCCAGCACAGCCTCTTCAGGAATATAGAGGCTTTCTGCCTCTCTCCTCTTGGTCCCGGGTTACCCAGCTCAGGCCTATCTGACCTTGATATATCTACGTGCATTTTTCCAGTTTGATAAGAAGGAATTTCTGATGAAGGTCTGATGTATGGACCGAAAACGTTTATTCTTTAACTGGATGCACAAATAAAATGGAATAATCATCTTGCAAATAATCCTCTGAGTGCCAAGTTATTTTGATTATTGGATTGACGGGCTGGAAACCTGACTTGAGCACCACATAGGAACCTTGAGTGCCGTGTGCATTTTCCTTATAGTCAGATACTAGTCAGGTGTATGAGTCTCCAATTCTCCCAAATAAATGATAATCATTTTCATATGTAGGCTGAAACACAATCATTAGCTGAAACAGCTGTGTAGGAGGCTTAAAACTGGGTGAGGAACAACCAAACTCTGCTACAAAGGTGAGGTTGTGGAAGACAATTTCAAGTCACAGGCCATACTCCATAGCAAGACTGAGCACAAAAACAAGACACCAGGTAGTTATACTGCATCAGCCAGGTCTCTCCCAGGCAAAGATTTCAAAGCAGATTGGGGTTTCAAGACATGCTGTTCAAGCTCTTTTAAAGAAGCAAAAGAAATGGACGATATTGAAGACTGCTGACTCAAAAAGTCATCCGAGAAATCTTAGTGCAGAAAAGTGTTCAAATTAGTAACTTTAAGTATTTTGTAACAGTTGGGAATTGAAAAGGTAAGCTATCATTGCGTTTTTGCATTTTTCTTTTAAATTATTTACCATGTTGTGATTGCTTTTATAGATCATTAGGAATGCAGCAACATCATATTTAAAAAAAAATAAAATAAATGCAGATTAAGAAAATAATAACAGAAAATGTTGATATTTTTATTGCAAGTTTTTTTTAAATAAACCTTAATAAAATATATTTACATTCTTAGTCCCATTAGATTGGAGGATTTCACAATGCAATAATTTGATCATATTTTGATTGTTCACCAACATAATATATCAAGGTGCAGCTTGTCGGTGATCCACTGGCAAGTCGTCTGTTGGTCTAGTACTGGTGATGGATGGAGCCCTCCCTGTTTCTTTAACCCCTAAGATGCTAAGGCATTTATTGACCACAGAATTAAAGAGGTTACTGCAGTAAAAGCCCTCCAGTAGTTTTGCGCTGCCCTGTAACCGCTGCTGTGTAGTCACACTGTGACACAGTTACAAGCCTATTGGTGTGATTATTGGATTCATATTAATAAGAATTTCAGTAGATCATTCCTCAAAATAAAAATTAATCTAATACAGACATATTGAAGTACCATAATCCAAAACATGCAACTATGGATTCCATAGAGCTATTTTTTTTTCAATATATTTCTTTGTATTTGAACCCAATCGTTCATTTTACTATGTTTCTTATATATTATTGGGTTTAAGAGATGAGTAAATTGAATAAATGCAATTTGAATTTGTACTGAGTTTTTAAGAATTTTCTGAAGCCGACACATTCGAACAATGTATGATTAAGTTTACACTACTCACAAAAACTGTTCACTGCCATTTTACACATTGCAGATGTTTGCATCAGCCAGAAAAGGCCCATGTGGCATTGGATGTGGCCAAGTAGGTTTCCATGTTCTACATTGCAGCTATCACAGCACATGGTATAGCACAGCCAATCAGCAGAGACTATCATAGCCCCTAGAAAAGCAAAGGCAAGGAATGTAGCAGCAATTTTGGGAAGAATTTGAATAGTGATATGATGTCATAAGCCACAGCTTTTCAATAGAGGCAGGAGTGAAAGCCATAAAGCGATGAACATATTGCACAGGTGCGTGCCTGAGTGCACAGAAGTTAGTCATGTATGTTGAGGTTTGATGTATTTGACATTACTATGGTTGAGTTTGCATTATTAAAGAGCTGGAGAAGTATTGAATACAGTTCTAAAAGACTTCAGAGTTTTATACATTTCTTTTCAGGAAAATGGCAGTAGGAGTACTTGTGATTCATGGTGAATCAATTCACCCTTAATTTAATTTTTGGGAAAAATTCTCCAAAGGTTGCAAACTTGAATTTTAAAAGCTTTTCTTATCTGTATTGGCTTTATTTTCTTAGAATACACATTGGTCTATAAAATGTATAGACCGTTTTGATTTTTCTATCTTGGGATCCAAGTACACCACTCACAATGACCTCAGATAATTTAACTTCTGTACCTTATTTTGTCTTAGCCGGCCTAGAAGTTCAGGCTGATCTTCAGTTGACTCTTTTCTTTAGTTTTCTCTTGGTATACATAATAACCATCGTAGCAAATATATCCATAATGATTATAGTTATTTCCGATCTCGCTCTCCACACACCCATGTATTTCTTCTTATGGAATCTGGCTTTTCTCGACATCTGTTACTCAACGGCGGTTGTCCCCAAGATGCTCACAGATCTCATGCTTCAGAAGAAGATAATCTCATTTTATGGTTGCATGCTACAAGTCCATTTCTTCCACTTCTTGGGTAGTACAGAAGCTATATTATTTTCAGCCATGTCCTATGACAGATATATGGCTATTGCATTTCCTCTGAGATACTCAGTACTTATGAGTTCTACCATCTGTCTATGTTTGGCCTTGTGTTCTTGGATTCTTGGGTTCTGCCATGCATTATTGCACACCATAATGACTTTTAGGCTTCCTTTTTGTGGGCCAAATATAGTAAAACATTTCTACTGTGATTTTAAACCAGTGCTTAACTTGGCCTGTACAGATGTATCTGTTAATTTGAAGATGCTTCCTAGAGTTACTGGAACATTAACTATAACAACCTTAATGCTAACGATCCTTTTCTACATCTTGATAATCAGATTTCTTATCAAAATAAAGACCTCACAAGGACGAATACGAGCATTATCCACATGTAGCGGACATTTCACTGTTGTTACTCTCCAGTATGGAACAGCTATCTTTATTTATGCTCTACCATCTAGAAAAGACTCTTTCGGTCAAGATCGAGCAGCTGCCATTATGTTCACTGTCATAACTCCAGCTTTGAACCCAATTTTATATACATTGAGAAACAAAGACATGAAGAAAGCAATGAAAAAGTTATTCAAAAGATCTAATTGAAACAATGACATATTAATGTTCGCCACTTATCTCTCTGATTGCAACTTAAGTGTGTCGATATCAGAAACTTGTTTAATTACTTCATTATATTCATTCATTTCTGCATTAATTGTAAAACTAATCATAGAACACACCTTTTCCCCTTTTTTCTGTTAGTAAATAGAGGACACTGTAAACGAGCACATTTATAACATTATCTCCCCACAGGAATAATTTTTTAACCCATCTAATTGTGGAACTTATTGTTATTCCAAGACGTTTTGATTAAAATGTACTTTGGTTGGTGGGGAAAACCCCTTAAAGTCCCGCTGCTAAGCAGTGATTTTACTTCCTACTGCTTGGAACTTGATACTTTTACTTTTTCAATTGTTTTTATTGTAAACTAAGGCCTCATTAAAAATGCAGTCATTTATATTTTAACTATATATTTTTTAACCCCTTCCTATCATGTCCGTACATGCATGGCACAAGTCAGGAGCAGAAATAGAGACCAGGATCAGCACTGTCTTCTGTTGCAACAATTGAATCAAGTACGATATATTTTTTATTGCTTAGATGAGCATTTATTTAAAAATAAAAGATTAATAAAAACAAGTTTACACAATGCGTTTTGCCTGCTTACAGCCTTCGTCAGGTGTATAATAAGAATATACTTATCCAACTTTATATCCTTCACCATCAGGAAGTTAGAGGAATGGGGAAAGAGGAGAGGGCAGGGAAGGAAAACGTTTAAACACCTGTATATTTAACCCTTGCTATGTACTTTTGTTTAGAAGCATATTCACACTGTGTCACCCTAACCCTGATCCTGTTTATATTTTTTTGGGCGCAAAGGGAGACTAAATTACTAAAATACATCTGTCAAATATATAGTGCTTATGAAAATGCAATAACACTATACAAAATATAAAAATAAAAAGTGGACAAAAAATTTTGTAACGTTTTTGTGTATTATAAATAAATTCACTTAATAAAAAATGCATAGAGCACTGAATTAATAAATCCTTCTGGATTGATAGGTTCTCATGTAATGTCAAACTTGTTACATGCTACAAGTCCATTTCTTCCACTTCTTGGGTATGCTTGTTGCTTTATTAAATCGGTCCTCCTGTTTTGGTACTTGTGCTTATTATTATGTTTTTAAATTTTATTTTGACTTTAATTTTTATGTTTTATTTTTTTACTATGCTTTTTGTGCCTCATTACTTGACAACTACATTGTGTTTTAATGGATTTATGAAGCTCTCATGTCTCTATTTTCATGAATATCTAAGGCCGGCCTCACACTCAGCGTATGTAAATACGGTCCATTTTTTACGGCCGTAATACGCAGAAAAGTCTCCAAAATAGTGGTCCGTATGTCATCCGTAGGCAGGGTGTGTCAGCGTATTTTGCGCATGGCATCCTCCGTATGTAATCCGTATGGCATCCGTACTGCTATATTTTCTCGCCGGCTTGCAAAACCGACATCTAATGGATTTATGTGCTCAAATGTTCCGTAAAACATATATACAATATATATATATACACTCACCGGGCACTTTATTAGGTACACCATGCTAGTAACGGGTTGGACCCCCTTTTGCCTTCAGAACTGCCTCAATTCTTCGTGGCATAGATTCAACAAGGTGCTGGAAGCATTCCTCAGAGATTTTGGTCCATATTGACATGATGGCATCACACAGTTGCCGCAGATTTGTCGGCTGCACATCCCAAAGATGCTCCATACAAGGCAGGATGGATCCATGCTTTCATGTTGTTTACGCCAAATTCTGACCCTACCATCCGAATGTCGCAGCAGAAATCGAGACTCATCAGACCAAGCAACGTTTTTCCAATCTTCTACTGTCCAATTTCGATGAGCTTGTACAAATTGTAGCCTCAGTTTCCTGTTCTTAGCTGAAAGGAGTGGTACCCGGTGTGGTCTTCTGCTGCTGTAGCCCATCTGCCTCAAAGTTCGACGCACTGTGCGTTCAGAGATGCTCTTAGGCCTACCTTGGTTGTAACGGGTGGCGATTTGAGTCACTGTTGCCTTTCTATCAGCTCGAACCAGTCTGCCCATTCTCCTCTGACCTCTGGCATCAACAAGGCATTTCCGCCCACAGAACTGCCGCTCACTGGATTTTTTTTCTTTTTCGGACCATTCTCTGTAAACCCTAGAGATGGTTGTGCGTGAAAATCCCAGTAGATCAGCAGTTTCTGAAATACTCAGACCAGCCCTTCTGGCACCAACAACCATGCCACGTTCAAAGGCACTCAAATCACCTTTCTTCCCCATACTGATGCTCGGTTTGAACTGCAGGAGATTGTCTTGACCATGTCTACATGCCTAAATGCACTGAGTTGCCGCCATGTGATTGGCTGATTAGAAATTAAGTGTTAACAAGAAGTTGGACAGGTGTACCTAATAAAGTGGCCGGTGAGTGTATATATGTCATTGAGACACATATATATATATTCTGTATTTATATTTAATTCAGCGTGATATATGTGAAAAGCCGGTAATTCAATTGCCGGCTTTTCATTTCTCCTTCACAAACCCGACAGGATATGAGACATGGTTTACATACAGTAAACCATCTCATATCCCCCTTTTTTTTGCATATTCCACACTACTAATGTTAGTAGTGTGTATGTGCAAAATTTGGCCACTGTAGCTTGTAAAATAAAGGGATAAATGGCGGACAAAAATTGGCGTGGGCTCCCACGCAATTTTCTCTGCCAGAGTGGTAAAGCCAGTGACTGAGGGCAGATATTAATAGCCTAGAGAGGGTCCATGGTTATTGGCCCCCCCTGGCTACAAACATCTGCCCCCAGCCACCCCAGAAAAGGAAAGGCACATCTGGAAGATGCGCCTATTCTGGCACTTGGCCACTCTCTTCCCACTCCCGTGTAGTGGTGGGATATGGGGTAATGAAGGGTTAATGTCACCTTGCTATTGTAAGGTGACATTAAGCCAGATTAATAATGGAGAGGCGTCAATTATGACACCTATCCATTATTAATCCAATAGTACTAAATGGTTAATAAAACAAACACACATGATTACAAAGTATTTTAATGAAATAAAGACACAGGTTGTTGTAATATTTTATTATTCTCTTAATCCAGCTGAAGACCCTCGTTCTGTAACAAAGTTAAAAAAACAAACAACAATATTCCATACCTTCCGTCGTTATGTCCCACGATGTAAATCCATCTGAAGGGGTTAAATCATTTTACAGCCAGGAGCTGTGCTAAAGCACTCGCTCGTGCCTGTAAACCCCCGGGTGCTGAATGGAAAGCTGGGTGATCTGTAGTTACCTTAAGTCACGGTGACGCGCTGCACAGGGGGAATCTCGAGCCATGTCTGCTACGGTCTCCCATTCTGCATCAGCTGCAGTGGATCCTGCTCAGTGGAGACGCCGGTCCCAGCGTCTCACTGAGCCTGATTCTGTGCAAAGGGTTACTGCTGCCTCTCCAGGCTCTGCTATTGTACCCTGCACTGGTCTGCGGCGAGCAGGCTTTTCTGGGACTAAGTCCTGCTTTGCACACACTGAGCATGCCCAGGGTAAGATCTCTTAATGGAGATCAAGGGTCACATGCTCAGGTACTGCAGCAACTTCCATTGGTTCTCCAGGAAGGTCATGTACCTGATCAAGTTCTGTGGAAGTCTTCCATTGGTCCTTCTTGGAAGGTCCTGAAGTTGCTGCAGCTATAAAAGGTTCTCATGACTGCATGGCCATGCACTAGTGTCAATTTATGTATGAGCTCACCGCCAGTGTGGTCATGTGTGTGTGTGTGTGTGTATTCAGGGACCCGGCTGAAATAAGCCCCTAGAATGCTGGCACCTCCGGCGAGGAGTTTCATGTGTGTGTATTCGGCAAAGAGTTTCATGTGTGTGTATTCAGGGACCCGGCTGAAATAAGCCCCTAGAATGCTGACAACTCCGGCGAGGAGTATCATGTGAGTGGATTCACGGCTGGCGTATAGCCATCAGAATTCCAGCTCCACCAGAGAGGAGCTGCGTGTTTGCATTTGACTGCATGAACACCATCTCCTCTACTAAGTAGCTGTGTTCCCCTGTGAAGCTAACAGGGTACAGCATTCTCTTTACTAACGGACTGTGTGAAGTAACAGAGTTCGTTTATAGTACTATTTTGTTCCGCCATATCTAGCAGCAGGTTCTTTCCTGCATGGTGGATCCCGGGTTGCAAACGCACCAACTACTACTAGTTTACCCGAGTAGAAATAAAGCTTGTTACCATCGCTGGTTGATGCGTAATGTAGTAACAACACCAAAAGATCTGTATCTTCGCCAATGAGACTAGTACTTTTGTTGGATGACATTGACACTGCTGCCTTAACAATCTCCACATCTGCATCCCCCTCTGATTGTATTACATGGCAACTTCTGTCATTCATGCACTGTGAAACGAGATTGATAAGAGACTGTTTGTTCTCCACATTCGAAAGGAAGTCCTCCTTTTTCCTGACAAATTTCGTTCCTTCAGCAATGCTCACTTTTTACTTGTTAGTTTTTTGTGCCGTCGCTGATGGGTAATGTCCTTAGTGTTTGGTCCTCCAATGTAACCATCAAATACTATCGTAGCCTTACCATAGTGCTTTAGTGTGAAAGATGCATAGTCTTCAGCAATTGAACAATATGTCTTTTCTTCTGACCACTTCAGTCGATGGAGAAGAGAACCTCCATCAAGAACATAATGCTCCACTTCTGGTACATCCTTGAGTACTGCATCATCTGAACTCTGTTCTTTTATAGCAGCCATCAGTTGTGCTTTGTTTGGTTTGCGTAAGAGATGTTTTGCCTCAAAGAGGGATGGTGGGTATAGTGAAAGCTCTTAGGCCATCACCTCATCAAGGGAAAGATCAGCAGTTTGAGACACCACAAGAAACCTTTGGAACAAAAGAGCATGGTCTATTGTTTTGTCCTTAGCAACGTCAATAGCCTTACTGGATGCCAGAGTCTTGGTTTTCATTGACAGCTTGTACTTAACTGAAAACAGTGATTGACCCTCCATTGTTGCCACTATTTCTCTGCCAATGGTGAGCAGGTTATGGACATTCACATCCTTATTTGCATTGACACCGGTGATAATGTTGCGAAGAGACACTTCATCAGAGAAAGGTGAAAAGGTCTTGAGTTTATCTGCAATTTTCTCCAGGTCTTCACGATCTCTTCTCGTCCTTGATGTTCTTGCCTCCTTGTGTTGTTCGCTGGTGACAAAGCTCTGGTGAGTGAAACCCTGCATTGCATCACTGTAGGAGGAGAACACTGGCACAGACAGAGTCCACAAGGCCCTCTAATGTTTGGACATTCCACTTCCTCTGTTGAGTCCTCCTGCAATTTTTAGGGAGCGCATCAGAGCTTGCTCGATGACTAGGTCTCAACCCAGGCCTGCCCAATACTGATCAGTCTGCCTTACAACATGCAAGCCATTCATAAATTTATGGAAGACTGATGGCATATCATCGTACAGAGTGGTCATAGACTGGAGGTAAAGGTAGGCGGCCTTCACATAGTTCCCATGCCCAGCAGCTGCAAGAATGGGCAAACATTCGACTACAGAATGAAGGTGCATCAGCCAGGATCCTGTACGATCGGCCTCGATAAGCTCGCTTCCAACCATCTGTTGGTAATTCAGCCATAGTTTACTGGTGTGAGAGTGAGCGGATAATCCGTTTCTTTTGGTGGACAAGAGGTGGACAATTTCACTAAGGCAGGTAGAAGTGATGACCAAATTCTAGTCACTCTCCCCTGTCAGTGTCCGAGCATACAACTGCTCAAGTTCTTGCAACAGGTCTGCAAAACCAGGATGGTCACAAAGTACTTTGTCTGCAACTTGCTGAGTAAGACACTGATCAAGGAGGAGATGGCCACGAACTGCACGCTGAACTGCCTTTCCAGTCATGATGTGTTGCACAGCATTGTCACCGTAAATTGTAACCAAGATCTCTTTGATTCCACTCCTATCCATCAACGTTCCTATGGCACCCATAAGATTCATCAATGTGTGGAAGCTCCTGAGCATCAGGACAACATCTCGAACCGGGCTGTCTTCAGGCACCTCGTGTTTGATTTCTAACGCTTTCCAGTAGAGTGGCTGATCGAACGTAACAACTGCAGCGGATCGGTGTTAATCAGCAAGGTTGCACAGATACTCAAGAGTAGAGAAGACACATGACTTGTCTCCGGAATACATGTCAATGATGGGCAGGAAGATTACCGAAGATGACCCCGGATGATCACAGTCTTTATGTAGCATGTGCATCATTCCATTCCAGCTTGGTGCAGGCTGTTTGAAGTATAAAGACATCTCCCACAATACATTAATACGATAGTCAATGGCATCAAGAAATGGCAAGGGCTTGAATTTTATGTTTCGACGACTCTGTTTTGTGAAACGGTATTCCCTTACATCAACTCTGCTTTGTTCAACTATCTCCAAGTCCACAGTCTTCCGTCTGAGAACAGTGCGACTGACCTTCCTTTCTGGAGTCACAGTAGCTACCATCCCCATGCCATGGAAAGTCCCCTTCCCATCTAACGTGATGATATTATGATCGATGTTGTCTGCAGCGAACAGCAGTGCCGTATCCAGTCTGTCTATGGTACCACCGTGTACATCCTGGCCAACAGAAGCGGCAGCGTTTTCCTCAAATCGTTGAGCTTCCGAATGTGATGAACAATATCCCATTGCTGAGAGACTCTCTACAAGAAATTGAGACCTGAAATGATGATGGAGCTGGACTACTAACCCAAGCTGCAATGGAGCTACTACAGCCCTGGGATGTACAGCCTGAACAACTGATTGTCCAATGCTTGCGACCTTCCTGTGAATGTCCTTTCCAATGAAGAGGGTTTCAAGCAAGCAAAGCAAACTCAGGGGGAGATAATCTAAGGCAGATTGACATTCAAGCGAAGAAGTCTTCGGATATTCATAGGTTGAAGATGGGATCTTAAACTTGATATCGCTCTTGATCAGTTTGGCCGCAGTCTCTATGATGGCTCTCTTCTGGGCTTCTTCATCCGTTTCCTGACTATGGAAATAGTCCCTCAGGATTATTCTGGTCTTTTCAAGGAACGTTTCAATGTTAGGCAACCCTTCACACTCTGCTATGAATAGCGAATCGCCATACCTCTCCTCCAGCCTATACCTCAGCCATTTATTACTATTGGCAGCACTGTCTCCTTTTACAAGATACTCCGTCATTTTCTTTGCAAGATCTGTGACAGTCAGTTGCTCTTTTTCATTGTCCTCGAGAAATGCACATTTTCTCAAGAACGCTTGCTCTTGGTCCATGTTCATCGGCCTCCCTACCTTCCGTGGTTTATTTGTAGTAGATCCACCACCATGATGCATAGGAATTCCGTAATTTGTCTGAAAGTTAATGTCACATGAACGATGATACAGACAGTCTGCAGCATGTAAATCCTTCACAAAGTACGCAATTTTCCCTTTAATGGTGATTGCCCAGTCATCATTACACTGTTTGCAATGTGACATGATGGACCTTACAAATCCATCTGTTTTAACAAAGCTATAGTCATCGAAATCACTACTAGATCTTGTCTTCACCACTTCATGTCCACAGAACAAACACTGCGTCGTGCTATCATAGGATCCAGTAGACACCCGTGTACCTCTCTTGGCAGGTGAAGGATGAACTGAAGTAGCTTTCTTATGCAAGTCTATTTGCTTCTTGTTTATGTAGTTCATACGACATCTCTTGTGCACCACTGCTCCAGCAGCTACCATAGTGCTAACGCCCCTCTCAATACTGGCTTTATTGATCCCTTCAGCTCCTTTCGCACCAATCACCACTCTTTCTCCGTCATCTCCTACTTCATGGCTGCATAAGGGGCAAGTTTCTTGACTTTCCATCATTCTCAGGTCTGTAAAAGAAGATAAATAAATCGTTAAATAATAAATATAATAATAGTAGTAATTATAAAAGAAATATGATAGACACTGAAAGGCGAGTCGCATTTAACATTTTACAGCTTTGGCGGCCATATTCTTTGACGTCACATTTGGACCCTTTGTGGTAACCCTATCTTGGTAAACTTTTAGTATGTTTTTCCTTACATGTAATACTACAAAAAAAAACAATAAAACACTTTCTTGGAATTTGTTCAGGGTAAAGTATTTTTTTTTTCATATTTTGACTGGACTAGAGAGACAGAGTCCAGTTTCAACTTATAACAGACAACTTTACTTGAATTATTTCGTAGTATGTCCAGCTCAGTAACAGCAACATCACAGGGAACATCACAGAAAACATCCTTGTCTATTCCTGTGCTTTTCCCTACTTCTTCTAAAATGCTGCTGAGTCGTACCACTTCATTCGGTACCACAGCATTCCTCCTGTCCAGCTTTACTATCTTTAGGTGTTCTCCTGTCTGTTTCGCGAAAGAAATAAGGGCATCTGCCCATGTAGTAAGCTGCCACATCTCAGTGCTGCCCTGCATTCCACTGTTGCTGCTTCTTTCACTTCCCAAGCCCTGGATGGCTCCCAGAGTCAAACATTATGGGGCCCACTGTGTGGCCCGGGCTGTAAGGCCCTACAGGACTGTATGGGCTCCCTGGCACCACTGACTACATACAGGAAATACTCCTGTCTTTCACACAGTAGACCTCTCCTATGTTAACTAGTTGCTATCCTTCTACTATTTAGTCCTAATGTGCCCCCTCTAGTTTGCTAACTTGGCACTGCACTCTCCCTATATACAATAGCAGCATTACAATATATAACCATATATACAGGGTGGTACATTTACATTTACATTTACCAAACGTTTAACCAGGACATGTGTAAGGATTAGACCAGTCTTAGTAACCCTTACACTTCCCCTTTCTTTAAGAATGGTCATCCCCGACCATATAATGCTTCAAAACTCAAATTTTTACAGCAAAGTACTCCATTCAGGGAGGCAAATGTACAAACGAGGAAGATAAAGTCCTTTTACGCTGCATAAGAGTCTATTTTCTCTTAACAGGTGAGGTGCCTGGTACTCAGTCCTCCAAGTAAAACCTTAAGTCCATGGAGCCCCGGTCCCATCTGCCTACAGGACCTGAGCACATACACAGTTTAGTACAAACAAGCTGGACCTGTTCATAAGATCTCCAGACCTTGAGGGCTTGACCCTCATTTGTGTGAGGTACGGACCCTTTAAGAACCGTGTGTGCTGCAATTGCCTAGAATAAAGTTCAAGTTAATAATCTTAAAACACAGTCATTTATAGCAGCCATGCACACAGTTTATCGTTACTCCACAGGCACGTACGACCTTGAGGTTAGAGTCCTGCAAGCCAGCAGGAGAGGCACAACAGAAACTTGGGGGGAAAAGAAAACAACACTTCTCAACATTCCACAGTGGCCCATGTCACGATTCACACCGTGCTGCCAATACTATGTAACGGATCCCAGCAGTATGTCAGGGATCCCAGGGAGGATATCTTTATTGTCCCCACTACTCACACCAATTTGTCACGAACCAAGGTTGTTTGGGTTGCCCCTGGTTCATTCTGAAGGGGGTTTATCTATATCCCACTTCCCAGTTCCGGTTTGGAACTTGCAGCTCTCTGGCGCCCCCCTTACCCTCAGGTCCAGTTAGGTACTGCACCTGGGGTAATTAGTCATCAGAAAGGCTGCCTGCTATGTACTGGCTATTGGGCACACTGCAGCGAGGGCTATATAACTACTCCCACTCAGGCAGGAACAATAATTATCAATGCCGTCCGTCACTAAAATGATTCCCAATTGCACAGAACAATTATGCTGCCACCAGCTCCGATTAAACTGGTCCGAAGCTAATCCAAATCAGTAGCGCAATTCACTTCAGAGGACACAGTTCATTTATAGAGCAGAAGAGTCAAGCTAGTAGAATTTTATATTTTACTCCAAAAAAGTAGGCAGTATTTACAAAAATATTTAAAGGGTATTATAAGGAGACGAGTCATGTGTATCTTACAATTACAAATAAACAGGGATTAACAGTGAAAATTGACTTATGATTCTTTCATATCATTCCATTGTATGCAGTGTGCTGGCTGGGGGAGGGGACCTTCCCCGCTTTTCCTCAGGTCAGATTGCACAGCCTGTCTCCAGCTGAATCCCCCGGTAAAATACACCCCAAGAATCCTGTCTTACTAAGTTATTCTAGCCCCAATCCCAGGGACATCACTTAGAAGCTGAGACCTCCTTTTTACTTACACTTACGAAAACTATTGTTATGCATATCTCGCTGTATGAACTTCATATCCGGAATACACCCGGATCTCTAGGTGCGCCATGTCGAGGCGATTCTTTTAACTGTAAATACAGAGCAATTATATGAACTGCTTAAGGAGAAATCCACACTTTGAACACGCTGTGTCTAGCGGCTCACGCTTTCAGTGGAAGATAGGTCTACCGATGGACATCTAAGATATGAAACTGGTGTATTTCTAGCCCAACTTGGTGCCGCGATATATCGATTTAAAAGAACAATAGAAATTCATGCCTTTGAGAGTGACTTAGACCAGTTTTAGCTGGTACTAGATGGGAGGATTGTCTACCGCAGCTACAGGAGCAATAAACATTCTTTTGGTGGGGACAATGAGAAGTTTGGGATTCACACACACACATATCAGCAGGCAGAAGCACAGATAGAAGGGGGGTCAAAGCACACAGCATGTGTGCTAATAAGGAAAACTAAAAATCATACTATACATGAACGTGACAGCCTGGTCCGGCCACACTGCTCTCAACTTTAGTGCTCAAGGGCTCCTTTGCCCACAGGGACATGGAACAGTTCTGTACATTTTCAAATTGTGCAACGAGCACTAAATAAGCATTTTTTCACAGTTCAGCGGCACACGTCCCATCCTGATTTGTTCTCCATTGGCTCCTCGCCTCTGTTCGGCCGGTGACAACTCTGTAGCCGCAGGCATCATGTTCTGTAAAGTCATGGCAGGGGACAGGGCTTGGCCAGGCAGTGGCCAGGGAACAGGGTGCTGACTGAGTCTGTTCCGGGCCTGTATACAGTCCCACTTCATCCTCCTGTCGAAAGTTGATGGCCATGGCATAGTACCCCGAGGGCCATCCTCCTTATACAAAATTGACCCAATCTCCCTCCCTTAAGGGCCTGCCAAATTTCACTGAGGTGGCATTTAAATAAACCTTGGCATTTTTGTCCACCTATCGTATAAAGCCGTAACCACGGTTCACATCGGTGTACACCAGCTGCCCACTGGTGTGACGTCCAGCCATGGTGCTGCTTCTGGGTTGGCGCAGTTCTGCCCATACCTCCTTCTCCCACTGCTTCTTTTGCTCAATGACCCCCACAATCCAGGCGGCCTGCCCGGGAGACGGGATGGGGCCCTCGGTCTCCTGGTGGATACGAGACAGGCTGATGGACGAGGTGTTGCTACACATAAGCCTGCTCTCCTGGGTTTGGGGCCAAGGCACAGTCCAGCCCTCTGGGGTGAGGGGCTGAGGACCACTCACTGCCATCTGATCCAGCATCCTGGCCCCAACCGTCCCACAACCGTTGGATCCTTCCGCCTGTGCAGCTGCGAATTCCAACTCGAACTCCATTTCCGGTGCGCACTCCTCCAGGGCGATTTCTGCTTCTGGTTCTCCAGCCTCCAACTCCCTATGATGATGTTCCGTCTCCCGATGATGATGTTCTGGCTCCAGCGGCCGCCGGCACTGCTACTCCGCAGGTACAGGGAAACAGTGGGTCCAAAACTCATCGGCGACTCCCCTCTGTCATCCGGGTCAGGCAGTCTCTTCTTCTTGCCGCCATTTCCATTTGACGTGGCCTATGTCTCTGCAGTGACGTGTGCATGAATGGTCCATCGCTGCTGGTGCTGTATCTCGTAATGGCGCCGCACAGCTACACATGGGGTTTTCTTCTGGGCACAACCCATTCCAAGGTGGGACCACTCCACCCATTTCTCTGCAACCTGTGGCAAGGGACAAGGTCTTCTCCTTTTCAGATGCGTCCACCATGGGCAGGCACCAATCATCAGTTTAGGCCGCCGGCTCTGCAAGGTGGATTTTCGCGCCATCTCAAAGTCAGGACACACACAGGGGGTGGGATCAAAGTTGTCATTCTCCATCTGGGTGCCATTTTCCACCATCTTCAGAGTCGCCATCTTTGCCACAGTTAAAGTGTCAGTCACATCCATGTTATCAGTCACATCCAGGGTATCTTCATCTTTCCTAATCACATCAATGGCATTCCCACATCGCAAGGCTGCGGGATCCTGCCGCAGTACGCCAAGTGTGTGGGGGGCAAGGGCCATAATCATGGCCCACAATGATAGCTGCTGGAGTGAACCCTTGCCACCCAACACATACAGTGCCTTGCGAAAGTATTCGGCGCCCTGGAACTTTTCAACCTTTTCCCACATATCATGCTTCAAACATAAAGATAGCAAATGTCAATTTTTGGTGAAGAATCAACAAAACGTGGAGCACAATTGTGAAGTTGAACAAAATGTATTGCTTATTTAAAATTTTTGTGGAAATTCAAAAACTGAAAAGTGGGGCGTGCAATATTATTTGGCCCCTTTAACTTAATATTTTTGTTGCGCCACCTTTTGCTGCGATTAGAGCTGCAAGTCGCTTGGGGTATGTCTCTATTAGTTTTGTACATCAAGAGACTGAATTATTTCCCATTATTCCTTGGCAAACAGCTGGAGCTCAGTGAGGATTGATGGAGATCGTTTATGAACAGCAGTTTTCGATTCATTCCACAGATTCTCGATTGGATTGAGGTCTGGACTTTGACTTGGCCATTCTATCACCTGGATATGTTTATTTGTGAACCATTCCATTTTAGATTTTGCTTTATGTTTGGGATCATTGTCTTGTTGGAAGACAAATCTCCGTCCCAGTCTCAGGTCTTTTGCAGACTCCAATAGGTTTTCTTCAAGAATGGTCCTTTATTTGGCCCCATCCATCTTCCCATCAAATTTAACCATCTTTCCTGTCCCTGCTGAAGAAAAGCAGGCCCAAACCATGATGCTGCCACCACCATGTTTGAGAGTGGGGATGGTGTGTTCAGGGTGATGAGCTGTGTTGCCTTTACGTCAAACATATCGTTTGGCATTGTTGCTAAAATTTTTGATTTTGGTTTCATCTGACCAGATCACCTTCTTCCACATGTTTGGTGTGTCTCCCAGGTGGCATGTTGCAAACTTTAAGCAACACTTTTTATGGATATCTTTGAGAAATGGTTTCCTTTTTCCACTCTTCCATAAAGGCCAGATTTGTGCAGTATATGACTGATTGTTGTCCTATGGACAGACTGTCCCACCTCAGCTGTAGATCTCAGCAATTCATCCAGAGTGATCATGGGCCTCTTGGCTGCATCTCTGATCAGTCTTCTCCTTGTTTGAGATGAAAGTTTAGAGGGACGGCCGGGTCTTGGTAGATTTGCAGTGGTATGATACTCCTTCTATTTCAATATGATCACTTGCACTGTGCTCCTTGGGATGTTTAAAGTTTTGGAAATCATTTTGTATTTAAATCTGGCTTTAAACTTCTCCACAACAGTATCATGGACCTGCCTGTTGTGTTCCTTGGTCTTCATGATGCTCTCTGTGCTTCAAACAGAACCCTGAGACTATCACAGAGCAGGTGCATTTATATGGAGACTTGATTACACACAGGTGAATTATATTTATCATCATTAGGCATTTAAGACCTCATCGGATCATTCAGAGATCCACAATGAACTTCTGGAGTGAGTTTGCTGCACTGAAAGTAAATAATATTGCATGTCCCACTTTTCAGTTTTTGAATTTCCACAAAAATGTAAAATAACCAATAAATTTTGTTCAACTTCACAATTGTGTTCCACTTATTGTTGATTCTTCACCAAAAATTTACATTTGGTATCTTTATGTTTGAAGCATGATATGTGGGAAAAGGTTGAAAAGTTCCTGGGGGCCGAATACTATCGCAAGGCACTGTACATACATTGTCCCATTTGCAGCATACCTTCTGTAACATCTTCTGCACCATCAGGGTCCCATCTGGTCTGCTGTGAGTTCGCTCCTGCTGGTTCCACTCAAAGAGAGACAGAGTCCAGTTTCAAGTGGAGCTAGATATATCTTTTCCTTAATCGATTGCTATTCCTGCTGCACTGCAGTCTTTCCATGTTCCGATCTTGGACATCTAATGGGTGAGCTGACCTTTCTATTTTCTATGTTCCTACAGCTTCATTGACAGACTACTAATTTCATGATCTATGGCTGGTTTCACATTTGCAGTTGTGTCCGCAGCGTTTATGCCGCATACTTCTGCATGCGTCGTCTTTTCCTATCTTTAATAGGGTTGAGCGACTTTCATTTTTTTAAGATCGAGTCGGGTTTTGCGAAACCCGACTTTGTCCAAAGTCAAGTCGAGTGCAGTCGGCCGATTATCGCTAAAAGTCGGGGATCGACCGAAACACGAAACCCAATGTAAGTCAATGGGGAAGCATAGTCGGCAGTGAGTGGAGGCCAGGAAAACACCTATAGTGCCCATTTTAATGCCAAAAACATCCATTCTTGTTTCTGAAGCTTGTCAATCTTAATTAACTTTATAATAATAGTTGGGCATTGGAAATTGGGGGTCATTTGGCAAAAGTTGTGGGGGGTAGGGCTGGTTCAAGGTTTTAGTGGGCCCAGGAAACGTGGACTACGTCACGGCGGTGGAGCAGTGAGAGGTAAGTATGTCAAGTTTGCAAGTGCTGTGATCCTAAGCAAGCAGGGGGGGCCCACTCATTGGCATTGGCACTGGCACAGGGCCCCTCAAAGTACAGCGGTGTGTTTGCACGGCGGGGGCGCCTCCCACCAGCAGCGACACTTTTGCGTACTCTGAGGGGCCCTGTGCCAGTGATGTCGCCAACGAGTATGCCCCCCCACCTGATGAATTAACCTGCACTTTCATCTGCACCTTCCTCTTTGTCCCTGTGTAAGGTGGTATAACATGCGGGATGGGGAACCCTACTTTCAGCAGGGTCAGATTCTGGCTGTGTAGAGTGCAAGGGGAATGTAGTGGTCTAGGTCAATGTACCAGCAGACTCATCTAGCAGTGGCTGGGCAATGGGCAGGATGAGGAGGAAACACAGATATAGGGCCAAAGAATAAAGTAGGCTAAATGCAGTTCAAAATTGGTAACAGTACTAAACAGGCGGCATTGCTTTGTTCAGTGGAGTAGCAAACCCAGGAGCAGCAGACACTGTTTTAAGGGCCCAACCACACTAGTAGGCCAAATGCAGTTTAATATCTGCTACTATAGGCCAAAAGCCTAAAGACTGAAGCTCAGCTTTATACAGTGGAGGACAACACCATGGAGTGGCAGACACCGTTAGTAGGCCGTAACCACCAATTTTTTGTTAAAAAAGCACTTAATGAGAGCCAGAAGGTTGAAGCTCAGACAAGGCAACCTGGAGGAAAACAACAAGGAGGAGGAGAACATTCAGGAGGAGGACAACACCCAGGAGCGGCAGACACCGTTAGTAGGCCCTAACCACCAATTTATTTAAAGAAAGCACTTAATGAGAGCCAGAAGGTTGAAGCTCAGATTTATACAGTGGAGGACAACACCAGGGAGCGGCAGACACCGTTAGTAGGCCGTAACAAAAGTTGAAGGCCAAATGCAGTTTAATATCTGATACTATAGGCCGAAAGCCTAAAGACTGAAGCTCAGCTTTACACAGTGGAGGACAACACCAGAGAGCGGCAGACACCGTTAGTAGGCCGTAACCACCATTTTTTGTTAAAAAAGGACTTATTGAGAGCCAGAAGGTTGAAGCTCAGATTTATTCAGTTGAGGACAACACCAGGGAGCGGCAAACAGAGTTATTAGGCCCCAACCACAATTTTTTTGTTAAAAAACAGGACTTAATGAGAGCCAGAAGGTTGAAGCTCAGATTTATTCAGTTGAGGACAACACCAGGGAGCGGCAAACAGAGTTATTAGGCCCCAACCACCAATTTTTTGTTAAAAAAGCACTTAATGAGAGCCAGAAGGTTGAAGCTCAGATTTATTCAGTTGAGGACAACACCAGGGAGCGGCAAACAGAGTTATTAGGCCCCAACCACCAATTTTTTGTTAAAAAAGGACTTAATGAGAGCCAGAAGGTTGAAGCTCAGATTTATTCAGTTGAGGACAACACCAGGGAGCGGCAAACAGAGTTATTAGGCCCCAACCACCAATTTTTTGTTAAAAAAGCACTTAATGAGAGCCAGAAGGTTGAAGCTCAGATTTATTCAGTTGAGGACAACACCAGGGAGCGGCAGACACCGTTAGTAGGCCCCAACCACCAATTTTTTTTTAAAAAAAGCACTTAATGAGAGCCAGAAGGTTGAAACTCAGATTTAGACAGTGGAGGACAATTTGAATTAGGGACTGCAGACAGACTTAGTAGGCTGTCCCCTGTGGACCATGCATCCACCACATTAACCCATTGCGCCGTAATGGACACGTAACCTTCCGTGGCCATGCCTACAGGTCCATGCGTCTGTTGTCAGGTGCACCTTTGTACTCACAGATTGCCAGTGTGCATGGACAATGGAGGTGGTGCTGGTGGAGGGCTGGGATGGCTTTTCTTGCAAAAGAAGTGTCGACTGGGTAGCTCGTAGCGTGGGACAGCGTAGTCCATCATGGCTTTTTAAATATTACATAAAATAAAGAAATAGGCTCTATGCACTTTAAAATAGGTTCCAGGGGTACACGGGCAGCATTGGTGTGGTCAGCGGAGGAGGAGAATTGCAAGGAGGGACCACAGACAGGCTTACTAGGCCTAAAATAAATAAAAATAGTCTCAAGGCAATTTTAAATCGGTTACATGGATACACAGGCAGCATTGTGGTCAGCGGAGGAGGATGGTGGCAAGGAGGGACCATAGACAGGCTTAGTAGGCCTAAAATAACTAAAAATAGGCTCTATGCAGTTTTAAATAGGTTACATGGGTACACAGGCAGCATTGTGGTCAGCGGAGGATTGCAAGGAGGGACCGCAGACAGGCTTACTAGGCCTAAAATAAATAAAAATAGGCTCAAGGCAATTTTAAATCGGTTACATGGATACACAGGCAGCATTGTGGTCAGCGGAGGAGGATGGTGGCAAGGAGGGACCATAGACAGGCTTAGTAGGCCTAAAATAGCTAAAAATAGGCTCTATGCAGTTTTAAATAGGTTACATGGGTACACAGGCAGCATTGTGGTCAGCGGAGGATTGCAAGGAGGGACCGCAGACAGGCTTACTAGGCCTAAAATAAATAAAAATAGGCTCAAGGCAGTTATAGTTATCTCACAGGGGTACACAGGCAGCATTGCTGTGGTCAGTGGAGGAGGATTGCAAGGAGTGTCTGACACAGTTAGAACTCACAAAAAATAAATAGATGTTAATGTCTCGCAAAAAAAAAAAAATGTGGCATACTTAGGTACAGGGGTGGGCTCATCTGCTGAGTTTCTGACATAGTAATTTGGCAGTAAGTATTTACTGGTGTCAATATAGGACACTGACCCAGACTACTTTAACTAGCATCATAGATGTCAACAAATTGGTATTGTCAGTGCCAGGCATTGAATGATGTCAGCGCATACACTAAACATTGGTGGAGCTGTGAAAGATAATTTTGCACGTGGTAGAGCACAGTTTGAGCTGGGGGGGTGTGAACTCTCTTGTGGCTGGCGGTACCGTCCCAGGGCCCCTCATGTTACAACGGTGTGTCTGACGTTGGGTGCGCGCCACCACCGCCAGAGACACTTTATTGTACTATGAGGGACCCAGTGGCAGTGCCGTCGACCAAAAGCAGGCACACCCACCTCTTCAGACAAACGCCACTCTAACGGGTGCTTGCGCCAAGTGGCGAGACAACGGCCCCGTGGGGGGAGTTTTCCCATTGAGGGAGGTGTAAACATGTCGTATGCTGGACAAACAGCTGCTGCAAATTAAGAGATTCGAACACTCAGTAAGACCCGTCCACAAGCAAGACCTTTTTATAGGAAAGCTAGGTGTCAGCCGGGAAAGGTGGGGCAAAATAATTTGAAATCCAGGAGTGGTTCATTTTAATGAAGGTTAGATCATCCACATTTTGGGTAGCCAGACGAGTCCTTTTTTCGGTTAATATTGAACCAGCAGCACTGGATACTCTTTCTGATAGCACACTAGCTGCTGGGCAAGCAAGCTCCTGCAATGCATATTCTGCCAATTCAGGCCAGGTGTCTAATTTGGATGCCCAGTAATCAAATGGGAATGACGGTTGAGGGAGAACATCGATAAGGGATGAAAAATAGTTAGTAACCATACTGGACAAATGTTGTCTCCTGTCACTTTGAATAGATGCTGCAGTACCTGTCCTGTCTGTGGTCATTGCGAAATCACTCCACAACCTGGTCAGAAAACCCCTCTGTCCAACGCCACTTCTGATTTGTGCACCTCTAACACCTCTGCCCTGTAGCCCCCTGCAGCTCGTGTGAGAACCATCACCGGCGCTGTGTGCTGGGAATGCCTGAATCAAACGGTCTACAAGAGTAGCTTGTTTGGTTGCTAATATTTGTTCGAGGTTCTCATGTGGCATAATATTTTGCAATTTGCCTTTATAGCGAGGGTCAAGGATGCAGGCCAACCAGTAATCGTCATTGCTCATCATTTTAATAATGCGTGGGTCCCTTTTGAGGACACGTAAGGCATAATCCACCATGTGGGCCAAAGTTCCAGTTGTCAAATCTGCGGTTGTGCTGGTTTGAGGGGCAGTTACAGGCAAATCTACGTCACTTGTCTCCCTTAAAAAAACAGAACCCGGCCTTGCAACGCCACTAATTTCTGTTGGCCCAGGAGAAGCTTCCTCATTAAAAAAGTACTCATCCCCATCATCCTCCTCATCCTCCTCCTCCTCTTCGCCCATTACCGCGTCCTCTACACGGCCCTGACCAGACAATGGCTGACTGTCATCAAGGCTTTCCTCTTCCTCGGCTGCAGACGCCTGCTCCTTTATGTGAGTCAAACTTTGCATCAGCAGACGCATTAGGGGGATGCTCATGCTTATTATGGCGTTGTCTGCACTAACCAGCCATGTGCATTCCTCAAAACACTGAAGGACTTGACACAGGTCTTGTAGCTTCGACCACTGCACACCTGACAACTCCATGTCTGCCATCCAACTGCCTGCCCGTGTATCCTCCCACAAATACATAACAGCACGCCTCTGTTCGCACAGTCTCTGAAGCATGTGCAGTGTGGAGTTCCACCTTGTTGCAACGTCGATGATTAGGCGATGCTGGGGAAGGTTCAAAGACCGCTGATAGTTCTGCATGCGGCTGGAGTGTACGGGCGAACAGCGGATATGCAAGCAAAGTCTGCGCACTTTGAGGAGCAGGTCGGGTAACCCCGGATAACTTTTCAGGAAGCACTGCACCACCAGGTTTAAGGTGTGAGCCAGGCAAGGAATGTGTTTCAGTTGGGAAAGGGCTATGGCAGCCATGAAATTCCTTCCATTATCACTCACTACCTTGCCTGCCTCAAGATGTACAGTGCCCAGCCATGACTGAGTTTCTTTCTGCAAGAACTCGGACAGAACTTCCGCGGTGTGTCTGTTGTCGCCCAAACACTTCATTGCCAATACAGCCTGCTGACGCTTGCCACTAGCTGTCCCATAATGCCACACCTGGTGTGCAACAGTGGCAGCTGCGGATGGAGTGGATGTGCGACTGCGGTCTGTGGACGAGCTCTCGCTTCTGCAGGAGGAGGAGGAAGAGGAGGAGGGGGGGCGAACGCCTACAGCCAACTCTTTCCTTGACCGTGGGCTAGGCAGAACTGTCCCAATTTTGCTGTCCCCTGTGGACCCTGCATCCACCACATTCACCCAGTGTGCAGTGATGGACACGTAATGTCCCTGGCCATGCCTACTGGTCCATGCATCTGTTGTCAGGTGCACCTTTGTAGTCACAGACTGTCTGAGTGCATGGACGATGCAGTCTTTAGCATGCTGTTGGAGGGCTGGGATGGCTTTTCTAGAAAAGAAGTGTCGACTGGGTAGCTCGTAGCATGGTACAGCGTAGTCCATCAGCGCTTTGAAAGCTTCGCTTTCAACTAACCGGTAGGGCATCATCTCTAATGAGATTAGTCTAGCAATGTGGGCGTTCAAACCCTGTGTACGCGGATGCGAGGATGAGTACTTCCTTTTCCTAACAAGAGTCTCATGTAGGGTGAGCTGGACTGGAGAGCTGGAGATCGTGGAACTAGCGGTGGTGCCGGTGGACATGGGTGACTGAGAGAGGGTTGGAGATGGTATTCTTGCCGGTGCCCTACATGCAGTGTTTCCTACTGCGAACCTGGTGATTCCCTGACTGCTTTGGCCTGGCGACGAAAGCTGCACAGATACTGCAGGTGGTGCGGGAAATTGTGGGTTTACAGTGAGGGAAGGGATGCAGCGTTGCTGACTAGCTTCATTGGCCGAGGGTGCTGCAACCTTTAGGGACGTTTGGTAGTTAGTCCAGGCTTGCAAATGCATGGTGGATAAATGTCTATGCATGCAACTTGTATTTAGACTTTTAAGATTCTGACCTCTGCTTAAGGTAGTTGAACATTTTTGACAGATGACTTTGCGCTGATCATTTGGATGTTGTTTAAAAAAATGCCAGACTGCACTCTCTCTACAATCGGATACCTTTTCAGGCATTGCAGACTGAGCTTCTTTAACCAGATGGCCAAGCTGTCCTCCAATTGTTTTTGGTTTTGCCAAGCGTTTTTGGCCAGATACGGGCCCGGCAGATGGAACCTGTTGTGATGTTGATGCCTGCTGTGTCTCCTCCTCCTCCGCTTCAGAACTACTGCCGCCTGCACCCTATTCCCCCAATGGCTGCCAATCGGGGTCAACAACTGGGTCATCTATGACCTCCTCTTCTATCTCGTGTGCAACTTCGTCTGTGTCACCGTGTAAGCCGGTGGTATAGCGTTCGTGACGGGGCACCATAGTCTCAGCTGGGTTTGATTCTGCCTCAGTACACTGCGAGGGCAATGTTCTGGTCTGAGACAAAGGAACAGCATAGTAATCTGGCTGTGGCTGTGCATCTGTGCACTCCATGTCCGATTCAACTTCTAATGGGCATGGCCTGTTAACTGTTTCACTGTCTAACCCAGGAACGGTATGTGTAAAGAGCTCCATGGAGTAACCTGTTGTGTCGACTGACTCATCCTTCACTGTTGTTCTGGGTGAAGGACACAAGGAAGCGACTTGTTCCTGACTGGGAGCATCCACTGACGATGCACTGCTCTGACATTTGGCACTTTCCGAGGAGGAGGAGAAAGAGCTAGAGGCAGAGTCAGCAATGAAAGCCAATACTTGTTCCTCCTGCTCCGGCTTCAAAAGTAGTATTCCTACTCCCAGAAAAGAGAGCGTTCGAGGCCTTGTGTAGCCAGACAACGAACCTGGCTCAACAACTCGAGACTTAGGTGCTGTACTGCTTTTACCACGACCACCTGATGCTCCACCACCACTACCATCATTACCAGCTGACAATGACCGCCCACGGCCACGACCTCTTCCACTAAACTTCCTCATTGTTTGCAAAACGTAACCAAAGTAACGGTATTTGTTACTGTAAAGCAAATTATAAGGTGAACTCAAACTTCTGTAGGATTTATATATGCCTTTATAGGTGCCTGACACTGAAAGGAAAATCAGGCCCAATGTTACACACTAGGTTTTCTGTGCCACAATAATTTGAGACAGATGGCACACACAGGACCGGCACTCAAGCAGAAATGCCAATCTTTATCTCCCACTATTAATTTTTTTTTTTACAGGGAGAATTTACCCCCCCCCAAAAAAAATGGCCCAATATTACACACTGGTTTTCGGTGGCACACAAGGAGAGACAGATGCCACACACAGGACTGGCACAGAGGCAGACTTGTCAATCTTTATCTCCCTCTATTGATTTTTTTTTTACAGGGAGAATTTACCCCCCCCAAAAAAAGGACCAGTATTACACACTGGTTTTCGGTGGCCCACAAGGAGAGACAGATGCCACACACAGGACTGGCACAGAGGCAGACTTGCCAATCTTTATCTCCCACTATTAATTTTTTTTTTACAGGGAGAATTTACCCCCCCCAAAAAATGGCCCAATATTACACACTGGTTTTCGGTGGCACACAATGAGAGACAGATGCCACACACAGGACTGGCACAGAGGCAGACTTGCCAATCTTTATCTCCCACTATTAATTTTTTTTTTTACAGGGAGAATTTACCCCCCCAAAAAATGGCCCAATATTACACACTGGTTTTCGGTGGCACACAAGGAGAGACAGATGCCACACAGAAGACTGGCACAGAGGCAGACTTGCCAATCTTTATCTCCCACTATTAATTTTTTTTTTACAGGGAGAATTTACCCCCCCCAAAAAAGGACCTGTATTACACACTGGTTTTCGGTGGCACACAAGGAGAGACAGATGCCACACACAGGACTGGCACAGAGGCAGACTTGCCAATCTTTATCTCCCACTATTAATTTTTTTTTTACAGGGAGAATTTACCCCCCAAAAAAATGGCCCAATATTACACACTGGTTTTCGGTGGCACACAAGGAGAGACAGATGCCACACAGAAGACTGGCACAGAGGCAGACTTGCCAATCTTTATCTCCCACTATTATTTTTTTTTTACAGGGAGAATTTACCCCCCCAAAAAAAGGACCTGTATTACACACTGGTTTTCGGTGGCACACAAGGAGAGACAGATGCCACACACAGGACTGGCACAGAGGCAGACTTGCCAATCTTTATCTCCCACTATTATTTTTTTTTTACAGGGAGAATTTACCACCCCAAAAAAATGGCCCAATATTACACACTGGTTTTTGGTGGCACACAATGAGAGACAGATGCCACACACAGGACTGGCACAGAGGCAGACTTGCCAATCTTTATCTCCCACTATTAATTTTTTTTTTACAGGGACAATTTACCCCCCCCCCAAAAAAAAAAAATGGCCCAATATTACACACTGGTTTTCGGTGGCACACAAGGAGAGACAGATGCCACACACAGGACTGGCACAGAGGCAGACTTGCCAATCTCTATCTCCCACTATTAATTTTTTTTTTACAGGGAGAATTTACCCCCCCAAAAAAATGGCCCGATATTACACACTGGTTTTCGGTGGCACACAATGAGAGACAGATGCCACACACAGGACTGGCACAGAGGCAGACTTGCCAATCTTTATCTCCCACTATTAAGTTTTTTTTTTACAGGGAGAATTTACCCCCCCAAAAAAAATGGCCCAATATTACACACTGGTTTTCGGTGGCACACAATGAGAGACAGATGCCACACACAGGACTGGCACAGAGGCAGACTTGCCAAACTTTATCTCCCACTATAAAAAATTTTTTTTACAGGGAGAATTTACCCCCCCCCAAAAAAATGGCCCAATATTACACACTGGTTTTCGGTGGCACACAATGAGAGACAGATTCCACACACAGGACTGGCACAGAGGCAGACTTGCCAATCTTTATCTCCCACTATTAATTTTTTTTTTTACAGGGAGAATTTACCCCCCCAAAAAAATGGCCCAATATTACACACTGGTTTTCGGTGGCACACAAGGAGAGACAGATGCCACACACAGGACTGGCACAGAGGCAGACTTTCCAATCTTTATCTCCCACTATTATTTTTTTTTTTTACAGGGAGAATTTACCCCCCCCCAAAAAAAGGACCAGTATTACACACTGGTTTTCGGTGGCACACAAGGAGAGACAGATGCCACACACAGGACTGGCACAGAGGCAGACTTGCCAATCTTTATTTCCCACTATAAATTTTTATTTTTACAGGGAGAATTTACCCCCCCAAAAAATGGCCCAATATTACACACTGGTTTTCGGTGGCACACAATGAGAGACAGATGCCACACACAGGACTGGCACAGAGGCAGACTTGCCAATCTTTATCTCCCACTATTAAGTTTTTTTTTTACACGGAGAATTTACCCCCCCCCAAAAAAAAATGGCCCAATATTACACACTGGTTTTCGGTGGCACACAATGAGAGACAGATGCCACACACAGCACTGGCACAGAGGCAGACTTGCCAATCTTTATCTCCCACTATTTATTTATTTTTTTTCAGGGAGAATTTAAAAAAAAATAAAATTGATATTACACACTAGGTTTTCTGTGGCACACAATGAGAGACAGATGCCACACACAGCACTGGCACAGAGGCAGACTTGCCAATCTTTATCTCCCTGCAGTAATCTCAGAAAAGTATGGCAGGCAGCTATAAAAAGGACTGCTGCACACAAAAGTGTGGACAAACAAACAAGATAGCTGTGCAGAAAGGAAGGAACAACAGGATTTGTGCTTTGAAAAAAGCAGTTGGTTTGCACAGTGGCGTACACACACAGCAACGCAGCTATCAGGGAGCCTTCTAGGGCAGCCCAATGAGCTACAGCGCTGAGGAAAAAAAAATGTAGCTTCCACTGTCCCTGCAAACAAAAGGTGGTGTTGGACAGTGGAAATTGCTACAGCACAAGCGGTTTGGGGGTGAATGTACCCTGAAAAAAGCACTATCCCTGCTTCTGACGAAGCGGCACCTCTCCCTACGCTCAGATCAGCAGCAGTAAGATGGCGGTCGGCGGGAACGCCCCTTTATAGCCCCTGTGACGCCGCAGAAAGCAAGCCAATCACTGCAATGCCCTTCTCTAAGATGGTGGGGACTAAGATCTATGTCATCACGCTGCCCACACTCTGCGTCCACCTTCATTGGCTGAGAAATGGCGCTTTTAGCGTCATTGAAACGCGACTTTGGCGCGAAAGTCGCGTACCGCATGGCCGACCCCACACAGGGATCGGGTCGGGTTTCATGAGACGCCGACTTTGCCAAAAGTCGGCGACTTATGAAAATGAACGATCCGTTTTGCTCAACCCTAATCTTTAACATTAGGGCTGCAGATGCATGCGATTGGATGTCTTTTGCTGAATTTGACGACGCATGCGTTGTTTCGTTGTAGGTGGCTTGGCGCGGTAAACGCTACATGTTGCAATTTCAGAGGTGTGAATTTGCCGTCTAGAAACGTATGCGGTTGTTTGCTGAAGGAATGCATCGAAATAACACATTGCAGCCTATGAGAACGCATGCATTTGCAAACTAATTAGCCACCCCCCACATACAAACTGATAAAAAGAGGGAGTTGGCATTGGCAGTCCACAACTTTGCAGACTGGAAAGAAGATCAGACCCTGGAAAGAACCTGGCCCGGATCACACAACTGTGTGTGATGAGAGAAACTCCTGAGTTTCTCTCATCACACACACAGTTGTGTGGCCCTGGCCAAAAGTGCATTGTCTAACCATTTTTTTTTTTTAGACAGTGCTCAAAGTCAGAACACGTTGGTGCTCAATGAAGGATCGCTTCAGCAAGGACCTTCACTAAGAGAGCCGTGTTCCCAGTGGTTCTGGAGCAAGGACAGGAAATTATAAGCATCTTCGCATTCTTGCAGTTTTGAGACCGGTCCTTGCCCAGAGAAGGTATTTTGGTGGTGTATTGGATTGTGTTGTATTGCCTAATCTGTATTTTTCTGTTCCACAGAAGTTGGCGCTTTTACTATTGTAAATGTTTGGTACTAATGTTTTTCTTTTATTTTCACAGCACCTGGAGCAGCACTCTTGAGCCTGGTTCTGGAGCGGTCTTCATCGAACAGCCATGGAACCGTCCCAGCCATCCAGCAGCGCAGCAGCAAGTGAGCCTGCAACACAGACAGGAGACCAGGAAGCTGGTCCATCAGATGTTCCCCTGTCCCAGTCCTCTGCATCTGCCTCTTTTTTTGGGCTCTTCCCGACAGAGGCAGAAGGCCTGGGACTGGTCACTCATGCCCGAGTTTTTGCACTTGAGCTCGATCTTTCATGATGGACTCAAGGCGATTGGAGACAGACTGGATAGTGGCTTCAACCTTATGAAGACACTTATCCAGGATGTCCCCCGAAGCCTTTACCAAGTGAAAGCCGACCTCCAGAGGCCAGTACATCATTTTTTAATCAAATAGAAAAGGGCATGTTGGAACACCTCTCTCGTGATCTCCAGCTCATTGTCATGCAGGCCTGCAATGCTGCTTACATGCAGGCTATGCAGCAGAGTCCGTATTTTCAGCAGCCAGTTGTGGCATTTCCACCTGTGCCAACACTGGCATGCTTGACCTCAATGCCGAGCTCTGCTGCATACCACTACACAGCCATCACCATTCCAAGCACTGCCGTACACCACTACAGCTCCACCACCATGCCGAATGCTGTTGGACAGCCCAACGCCACTACCATGCCAACTGCTGCTCCTGCTTGGACATCTTCCACTGCCATCAGCATGCACCAGGAGCATGACAGGTTGGCCACCATCACTAGGTCCCAGCTGCAGCAGTGGCAGCACCCAGACCCTGTCTTGGCTTTCATCACCACCAGGATGCAGCAGCAGAAGAAGCACCTGGACCCTGGCATGCCCTTCTCCAGCATCAGCATGCAGCAGTAGCACAAGGACCCTGGCAAGGCCTTCACCACCACCAGCATGCAGCAGCAGCACACGGACCCTGGCATGCCCTTCACCACCAGCATGCAGCAGCAGCCCACTTTCCATGACAGGCCGGCCACCATTGGGCCGCAGGAAATGAGCACACCGAGGCTCCCCAGTGCCAATCCTAAAAAGGGAAAAAAGAAACAGCAGACTATCGCAATCCCTCCCCCCCTCATCTCCCAATGTGTCTGTGATGTCAGGTTTGTCTCGCTTTTCCAGTGTGTCTCTGCCGTCCCATGCCTCCAGTACCATCCCTGAACTTCCTTACCCCACTACTTTAATCGCCCCTTCTCCTGCACCCCTGCATTGTTTTCAGCCAGCCAGGTCTCACAGCTACACACCCTCCAGTTCCGTCACTCTACACCAAGCCGCCACAGTTAAAAAAAATGTTGATGTTAAAAATAAATGTAATTTTTATTTTCCCCAAAATACTGTTTGGTTATTTGCTTATTTCGCCACCGGCAACACACACCGTGTGCCGACTAAACACACTGCGCCATACACTTTGTATTTTTGCCACCTCATAGCTCCAGGAGTGAGACAAGCAGAACACTGCAGCTTTGCTTCTTGTGTTTGGTATGGAGCAAACAACAAACATTAGTAACATTTAAAACATGACTGGTACAGACCTGAACCCAAAAGAACATTTTACACAAGATCATCTTGCCATGCCACAAAACAAAGTAGGCAGCAAATTGGTCCCGCATGTGGGCAACTTCAACAGTTGACCGCAGAGGGTGATGCTGGTAGTCTGGCAATGGGTTTGCAACTGGTTCATCCAGTTCAATATTGGGTCGCTCCTTAGCCATTATGTTATTGTGGAGAACCACACAGATTTTGACAACCTCATTGACTGTCTCCATTTTTGGATTAATGGCTGTCCCAAGAATGCGCCATTTTGACACAAGAATCCCAAAGGTACACTCAACTGTTTTCCGGGCCCTGGTCAGTCTGTAGTTATAAATACTTTTAGTGTGGTTCAAGTCCCGACTGGGATATGGCTTCAGTAGGTTTCACACATCTGAAAGGCCTCACCCTCAACCATAACAAATGGCATCGGTGGGCCTTGAGTGTTGGGGAGAGGTTGTGGCAGGGGAAAATTAAAATTTTTGCCATACAAACGTCGGCCCATATCCGAGTTCTTGAAAGTCAGGGAGTCATTGCCATGGCCAAAAGCTCCAATGTCCATGGCGATAAAACAACAGTCCGCATCTGCTATTGGCATGAGCACTACAGAAAAATATTTCTTGTAGTTTAAAGTACTCCGATCCAGATCTGGCGGGTTTGGTAATCCGTATGTGCTTTCTATCCACTGCTCCCAAACAGTTGGGGAAAATACACACTCTCCAGAATTTGTCGGCAATTTCCATCCACATGTCTGCGGTGGGTAGGGGGATAAATTCATCACGGAGAACATTCCACAAAGCCTGGCAGGTGTCCGCAACTATTCCAGACAAGGTGGAAATTCCAAGCCAGTACTGAAAATGGAGCGATGATAAGCTCTCTCAGGTAGCCAGGAATCTGAAAAAAAAAAGAAATAAAAAAATTATATTTTGAACAATTCTATTTATGGTGGGGTTTTGCTAAACACATAAAGGAAAATACAAATAATACATGGCAGAACAATAATAATTATGACAGGCATTTGTTTAGAATTATTACGTACCTTAGTGTGACCAGGAGACGTTCCTCTGCAGGAATCACTCTACGGAGCTGGGTGTCCTGTCTCCGGATGGCTCCTTGGACACGACCAAGCAAAGCCAGAAAGGTCTCTTGAGACATTCTGGTATATTTATTTATTTATGGTGTAATTTGTCCGGGTTGGCATTAAGCTCGCCATATAGCGTGTGGTAGGCTCCACGGCTCTTCTGGACTTCAATAATGGGGTGTCTCCAAAAACACCTGCACCGTGTTCTTTTCTGTCTTTCTCTATTTTTTTGTTGCTCACAAGAAAACGCATAGGCAAGAAATAGCTTTATACTTAAATCCAGGTTGAAATAAAAGCTCTCCATGCTAAGATCCATCGTGACACAGGATACAGTTGCAAACTGTGAAGACTTCAGCTGTCCAAGAGCCTATATAAAGATATCCCATAACTAGTGTTGAGCGATACCGTCCGATACTTGAAAGTATCGGTATCGGATAGTATCGGCCGATACCCGAAAAGTATCAGATATCGCCGATACCGATACCCGATGCCAATACAAGTCAATGGGACACCAAGTATCGGAAGGTATCCTGATGGTTCCCAGGGTCTGAAGGAGAGGAAACTCTCCTTCAGGCCCTGGGATCCATATTAATGTGTAAAATAAAGAATTAAAATAAAAAATATTGATATACTCACCTCTCCGACGCAGCCTGGACCTTACCGCTGTGAACCGGCAGCCTTCTTTGCTTAAAATGAGCGCGTTCAGTACCTTCCATGACGTCACGGCTTCTGATTGGTCACGTGCCGCTCATGTGACCGCCACGCGACCAATCAGAAGCCGTGACGTCATCCCTCAGGTCCTAAATTCCTAGAAGGGAATTTAGGACCTGAGGGATGATGTCGCGGCTTGTGATTGGTCGCGTGGCGGTCACATGAGCGGCACGTGACCAATCAGAAGCCGTGACGTCATGGAAGGTGCTGAACGCGCTCATTTTAAGCAAAGAAGGCTGCCGGTTACTACCAGGGCGCGTCCGAGGGTGAGTATATCCCTATTTTTTATTTTAATTCTTTATTTTTTACATGGATATGGATCCCAGGGCCTGAAGGAGAGTTTCCTCTCCTTCAGACCCTGGGAACCATACACTGGGAACTTCCGATTCCGATTCCCGATACCACAAAAGTATCGGATCTCGGTATCGGAATTCCGATACAGCAAATATCGGCCGATACCCAATACTTGCGGTATCGGAATGCTCAACACTACCCATAACAAATGCCCACTGTTGTACCATTGGTGGTGTCTATTTATCTAGATTTTTCTCCTGTAAAATTTTCCAGCATGCACACCAAAAACACAAACGCATGCAAAACACATGAAAAAGCATGTTAACGCTGCATTTTTTGACCGCATGTGTAAGCGTATGCTTCTAAAAAACACAGCGTTAGCATGCGGTTTATCGTGCATTTCAGGTTGCTGCATAAATGCTGCGGATTCTACCGCAAATGTGAAACTAGCCTAAGGTAGGCAAAATTTCAGTATTGCCAGATAATAGACTAGTTTAGCTGTTGGAATTACCGGTAAGCAAGTCTCCTTCAGGGAACAAGCGCACACGAGGTCAACAGCATCACGATGTGCACTGGAATCATTATGTTTGCATGCACAGAATTCTCCTAGACTCCTTCACAACCGAAAATTTGGCATAATGTGAGAGGTCCAGGCAATCCATTACGAGTGGCAAGAAATAAAGAAACGTGCTGAAAAATATGGACAGGTGGCATTAAAAAGCAGGGATCTGGAGAGGTAAGTGCTGAGGTGAGAATAAGTTTTTTTTATATTTTGATGG
The DNA here is from genome assembly GCF_051348905.1 of Ranitomeya variabilis. Classification (NCBI taxonomy): domain Eukaryota; kingdom Metazoa; phylum Chordata; class Amphibia; order Anura; family Dendrobatidae; genus Ranitomeya; species Ranitomeya variabilis. The sequence continues at coordinate 573,347,101 of NC_135232.1, forward strand.
CCCATTAAGGTTAAGAAAAATCATAGCCAGAGGCTGCCATTTTGCTAAACCTGTATGGATGCAAATAAAAAAAAATCGGCATTTTGGAGAAAGTGGATTTTTGTAACATTAAAATTCAATTCTACTCAAGTTTATTTCTCTAATCACAAAAGCACGGCAGTTGTGAACATCATGGTCCGTACTCAGAATATGAACGTTGGACAAGTGAAACCAACCTTGTTCGTATCACGTTACAAAAAATGTTATGCAAACATTTTTATTTGAGCTTGAAAACCACTTTAACAAAATTAAAGAGAAAGTAAATGAGTACACAGCTGTAATTTATAAATGGGGTTTTGAGCTCTTTGTAAGAATATATATTTCCAATATATCGATATGTTGGCCACATTTATTTTGGCATCTTTTTTTATTTTTAGAATATTTTATATGCTTTTTTAAATAAACAGAAAGAATGATATTTTATATTATGCAATTTATTATATTCCGCTGTGTTCTGTTCCTTCAGGTAAACATCCTATGAATTGGTACTCCTGAGACATTTAACAGTATTTATTGGCTTGTAAGTCACAGTTTTCACATTACACAGAATAAAATGTCACAATACTAAAGTACATATATATATATATATATATATATATATATATATATATATATATAAATGCATGAAAATTTGGTATCTTGGGTTGAAAAATAGTCCATTATTTTTCACATTCTATGTCCTGTTAATATAAAGATCAGGTATTACTGAAGGCATTGTTAACCAGCGGATGATCCGAAACAAAGGCAAATATTTTTGATACCTTTTAATTGCTTTTAGTGCTAATATTTTTTATACCTTTTATTTGCTTTTAGTGTTCATTTTATAACACATTATACTGTACATTTTGAGAAAACGTATGCTCTTTTTCCAGCAATTACAAACTTTCCTTACTTTAGGCTTGTATAAAACTGTGTCCTAAAAGATCTTGATCAGTAAGGATCCTGCCTAAGATAATTAGCGATGTCTGTGTACTTATTTATGTGCAATTTTTTAGTATGATGCAAAAAAATCCTATCAAATACAATTTAGCATAGCATTTTCAAACTCTGGCTCATAAAAATAATTGTGATGTTAAAGTCTGGCAATATACAGGACCAGGCAACGAGTTTATGTACACTACCGTTAAAAAGTTTAGGGTCACCCAGACAATTTTGTATTTTCCATGAAAACTCATACTTTTATTAATCAAATGAGTTGCCAAATGAATAGAAAATCTAGTCCAGACATTGACAAGGTTCTAAAAAAAGATTTTTATTTGAAATAATAATTTTCATCTTCAAACTTTGCTTTCATCAAGGAATGTTCCCTTTGCAGCAATTACAGCATTGCAGACCTTTGACATTCTAGCAGTTAATTTGCTGAGGTAATCTGGAGAAATTTAACCCCATGCTTCCAGAAGCCCCTCCCACAAGTTGGTTTGGCTTGATGGGCACTTTTTGCGTACCATACGGTCAAGCTGTTCCCACAACAGTTTAATGGGGCTGAGATCTGGTGACTGTGCTGGCCACTCCATTACAGATAGAATACCAGCTGCCTGCTTCTTCCCTAAATAGTTCTTGCATAATTTGGAGGTGTGCTTTGAGTCATTGTCCTGTTGTAGGATGAAATTGGCTCCAATCAAGTGCTGTCCACAGGGTATGACATGGCGCTGCAAAATGGAGAGATAACCTTCCTTATTCAAACTCCCTTTTATCTTGTACAAATCTCCCACTTTACCAGCACCAAAGCAACCTCAGACCATCACATTACCTCCACCATGCTTGACAGATGGCATCAGGCACTCTTCCATCTTCTTTTCCGTTGTTCTGTGTCTCACAAATGTTCTTCTGTGTGATCCAAACACCTCAAACTTGGATTCGTCTGTCCATAACACTTTCTTCCAATCTTCCTCTGTCCAATGTTTGTGTTCTTTTGCCCATATTAATCTTTTCCTTTTAAAAGCCAGTCTCAGATATGGCTTTTTCTTTGCCACTCTGCCCTGAAGGCCAGCATCCCGGAGTCGCCTCTTCACTGTAGACGTTGACACTGGCGGATTGCATGCACTATTTAATGAGGCTGCCTAGTTGAGGACCTGCGAGACATCGATTTCTCAAACTACAGAATCTAATGTACTTGTCTTGTTGCTCAGTTGTGAGGCGGGGCCTTCTGCTTCTCTTTCTACTCTGGTTAGAGCCTGTTTGTGCTCTCCTCTGAAGGGACTAGTACACAACGATGTGGGAAATCTTCAGTTTCTTGGCAATAGACTATCGAGTTTCACATGAAAGTTTTTTTCTGGCCATTTTGAGAGTTTAATGGAACTAACAAATGTAATGGTCCAGATTCTCAACTAGCTCAAAGGAAGGTCAGGTTTATAGGTTCTCTAATCAGCCGAACTGTTTTCAGCTGTGCTAACATACTTGCACAAGAGTTTTCAAGGGTATTCTAACCATCCATTAGACTTCTTACACAGTTAGCAAACACAAAGTACCATAAGAACACTGAAATGATGGTTGCTGGAAATGGGCCTCTTTACACCTATGAAGATATTGCATTACAAACCAGACATTTGCAGCTAGAATAGTCATTTACCACATTAACAATGTATAGAGTGTATTTCTGAATCATTTGACATGCACCACAACAGAAAATGAAAGGCCGGCACAGCTGTTAAACTTTGGGATAAAGAGGCCATAAACACACACCCCAAAGGACATGGGTGCCGTTATCCAAAAGGCATCCAAAAAAATCATAAATCCATGTGAAGAGAGCAGACAGGCACTCACAGTTCCATGCAAATTAATATTTTATTGTGGATACATAAAAGCCACAGCAGGCGGGTAAACCAGTGGAGTTCATGTGAGACGACGATCGTTTCACACGAGCTCCACTGTTTTACCCGCCTGCTGTGGCTTTTATGTATCCACAATAAAGGATTATTTAGCATGGAACAGTGAGTGCTTGTCTGCTCTCTTCACATGGACTTCTGAATCATTTAATGTTAGCTTCATTGGAAAAAACTGTGCTTTTCATTAAAAAATTAATTCGAAGTGACCCTAAACTTTTGAACGGTAGCTTAGGTGTGAAAAATACTGCTGCACTGTAAGAATGCTTTACAAAAATAGAAGTGATAACATTTTGCTTTTACCAATTCACAAAATGCAAAGTGAACAAGCAAAAGAGAAATGTAATCAAATCAATATTTGGTGTGATCGTCCTTTGTCTTGAAGACAGCATCAAATCATGAAGTCTTCTAGGTACTTATACAAAGTTCTTGAGGGAACTTGGCAGTGAGGTTGTTCAAAACATCTTGTAAAACTAACCACAGATCTTGTGTGGATGTACATTTTTGCAAACTATCCTGTCTCATTTAACAATGTAATCCCACACAGACTCGATGATGTTGAGATCAAGGCTTTGTGGGAAGTGCTATATCAGTATTTCCAGGACTACTTGGAATATATTGTCTTTTGGATTTTCTGCATCAAACAAGCAGATTTAGGTTGCAGTCAGACGGCCATAAAAAGCGAAGTGAGATGGGAACACTGTGCATTGACTTGTAAGGAGGTAGCCGGTCCCCTCAGTTGCGCCCTCTCTTTCTGCCATGTGACCTCTTTGCACTTCTTATCTACCTTATATATGTTTTATACCTTATTATGTTGAGTTGTGTTTGTCTGTTCTTAATGTAATGTAATGTACCCGCTGTATTTTTATTGTAATATATGTATTGCCCCTTAAGACTGTCTAGTTAGAGACAGTAACAGTTTTTAGTGGGCTGGGCCAGCAGCAGTAAGGCCACAGGAAACTGATGTTTCGCTCCAGAGCTGCTTGAGACGCTGAACAGAGCAGATGTACATGGACACAGGGCATTGCCAGGCCTCTAGGACCGGAGGGGACTGTTGCCCTGGATTTCCAAGGAATAAGGAAAAACTAATAGCCTGCACTACAAGTCTCCAGGACAATAGGAGGGCCCCACATTGAAGGAGTTACAAGCTCCCAGATTCTAGCGTGTGGATTGTTGTAACTGTCGGCTTCTGCGACCATTGTGGGTACGGTTACAGCCAGCATCAGGGAGAGAATAGTAATCCAGTTGTGCACTTTTTGTCATCTTATGTCCACCATCCTGTTTTATTAAAAGTTATTTTTCCCCATTGGAAAGCTGCTGCCTTCCTGTATCCTTTATTTCCTGGACTGCTGTGATTGGAGCAAGAACAAGGTACGTCGTAAGGAAGATTCTGCTGGTCCCAACTGTCTATTTGCATGGGACCAAGGCAGTGCTCATTGACAGTTGGCTCAGGGGACTCTATTCCTGTACTGTGCCTTTAAGAACCTGGCTCTAGCTACCCTCCCCTGGTCGCCCTTGTTACAGACTGACCGGTGGTTCTCTCTACCCAATCGTTGCGTTATGGCACTAATTTTGTTGCACATGTGTAGTGCCTGACTGCCGCACCTAAGATTTACTTTTTTTTACATCAAACTAACAAATCTAGAAACACAGTTACTTTAGTTTATTCTTGGAAAATGCAATAAATCAGTGCCAGCTGTGTTGGTAAAACCAACACTTTGGTAAAATCTAGAGGTGGGAATCGTGAAAAATGGAAGGTGCTGGTGAAATTTTACAGTCAGAAAAGAATAGTAGGGATAATCAAAAAATAAATGCATAAGCAATGCATGATCTGCAAAATTGCAACATGTTCAAATTAAAACATGTACACTCACCGGCCACTTTATTAGGTACACCTGTCCAACTTCTTGTTAACACTTAATTTCTAATCAGCCAATCACATGGCGGCAACTCAGTGCATTTAGGCATGTAGACATGGTCAAGACAATCTCCTGCAGTTCAAATCGAGCATCAGTATGGGGAAGAAAGGTGATTTGAGTGCCTTTGAACGTGGCATGGTTGTTGGTGCCAGAAGGGCTGGTCTGAGTATTTCAGAAACTGCTGATCTACTGGGATTTTCACGCACAACCATCTCTAGGGTTTACAGAGAATGGTCCGAAAAAGAAAAAAAATCCAGTGAGCGGCAGTTCTGTGGGCGGAAATGCCTTGTTGATGCCAGAGGTAAGAGGAGAATGGGCAGACTGGTTCGAGCTGATAGAAAGGCAACAGTGACTCAAATCGCCACCCGTTACAACCAAGGTAGGCCTAAGAGCATCTCTGAACGCACAGTGCGTCGAACTTTGAGGCAGATGGGCTACAGCAGCAGAAGACCACACCGGGTACCACTCCTTTCAGCTAAGAACAGGAAACTGAGGCTACAATTTGTACAAGCTCATCGAAATTGGACAGTAGAAGATTGGAAAAACGTTGCTTGGTCTGATGAGTCTCGATTTCTGCTGCGACATTCGGATGGTAGGGTCAGAATTTGGCGTAAACAACATGAAAGCATGGATCCATCCTGCCTTGTATGGAGCATCTTTGGGATGTGCAGCCGACAAATCTGCGGCAACTGTGTGATGCCATCATGTCAATATGGACCAAAATCTCTGAGGAATGCTTCCAGCACCTTGTTGAATCTATGCCACGAAGAATTGAGGCAGTTCTGAAGGCAAAAGGGGGTCCAACCCGTTACTAGCATGGTATACCTAATAAAGTGGCCGGTGAGTGTATATGTTGGAGTGTCTCTATAAGCAGCATAAAATACTGACTCATATCATGTAACAGGAAAACTGGACTTTGGGTTTCTAAGCTAAAAATAATGACCAATAAGGTGGCATTGGCAAAAGTGTCAGGTGGCAGTGACCAGTAAAGTGGCATTGGAAAGGACCCAAATGAGACCTTGGTAATGATGATGAGCATGGCAAGCTGTTAGGTTGCTTGTGGACTAACAGGTGATTGTTAGCCTCAGGCAAAAGGATAACTATTGGATAGTCATCTTTTTAATTGCAAAAAAAAGGCAAAATTTGAATATCAACACGATAAGCCTTGTTCCTTGATCAGCAAAGCTTTTGCCAAACACACACCAGCTGACCACGGTGTGACTAGGAGACCCTTCTCTTCTGTAACACCAGCACAACCACTACAACAAATAGATGAAGCGAAACTGCGATTACAGTATACCGTATATACTCGAGTATAAGCCGAGATTTTCAGCCCAAATTTTTGGCTGAAAGTGCCCCTCTTGGCTTATACTCGAGTCACGGTCTGTGGCAGGGTCGGTGGGTGAGGGGGAGAGGGCGCTGAGGCATACTCACCTAGTCCCGGCGATCCTGACGCTCCCCCTGCCCGTCACACGGTCTCCGGGTGCTGCAGCTCTTCCCCTGTACAGCGGTCACGTGGGACCGCTCATTAGAGAAATGATTATGGACTCCACTCCCATAGGGGTGGAGCCGCATATTCATTTCTCTAATCAGTGGTGCCGGTGACCGCTGACAGAGGAAGAGGCTGCGGCACCCGAAGACAGTGTGACAGGCAGGGGGAGCGTCAGGATCGCCGGGACTAGGTGAGTATTTTATATTCACCTGTCCGCGTTCCACACGCCGGGCGCCGCTCTGTCTTCGCGTCCTCTTGTTCTGACTGTGCAGGTCAGAGGGCGCGATGACGCATATAGTGTGCGCGCCGCCCTCTGCCTGATCAGTCAGTGCAGAGAGACGCCGGGACGGGATGCTGGGGAGCTGCAAGCAAGAGAGGTGAGTATGTTTTTTTTTTTATTGCAGCAGCAGCAGTGTTATATATGGCACAGATTTATATGGCACATCTATGGGGCAACGGTGCAGAGCACTATATATGGCACAGATTTATATGGCACATCTATGGGGCAACGGTGCAGAGCATTATATATGGCACAGATTTATATGGCACATCTATGGGGCAACAATGAACAGTGCAGAGCATATATGGCACTGCTTTATATGGAGCATCTATGGGGCCATAATGAACGGTGCAGAGCATTCTATATGGCACAGCTTTATAAGGAGCATCTATGGGGCCATAATGAACGGTGCAGAGCATTCTATATGGCACAGCTATATATGGAGCATCTATGGGGCAATAATCAACGGTATGGAGCATTATATATGGCACAGCTTTATATGGAACCTCCTTTGGGGCAATAATGAACGGTATGGAGCATCTATTTTTATTTTTGAAATTCACCGGTAGCTGCTGTATTTTTCACCCTAGGCTTATACTCGAGTCAATAAGTTTTCCCAGTTTTTTGTGGCAAAATTAGGGGGGTCGGCTTATACTCGGGTCGGCTTATACTCGAGTATATACGGTATATGACATAATGGACTCAATGTGTTAACAGTTGTCCCAATCTGCCTCACATCCTCACACAGAGATGCCTAGTCAACTAGATTTAATTGTACTTGGACTGTGTCCTTTCTTTGAATATACTCTAAGCCATGACCTCTTGGTCTTCTGTATTCACAGATGGGACCATTTAGCAGAAATTGGTCAAGTTTTCCATCAAAGTGCTGTCTTCTTCAGCTTCCAGTATAAGAAAGAGTATTCAGCACAGCTGGTGGTGTCATCATACTCAAGCAGACAAGACTGTCTTCCACAAGTGTGGAAAATAGTAATTTTTACAAATGTAAAAAGGCATTTATCTGTGAGCATTTTCACACACCTCTACTGAAGCCAATTATTAGATCTACCATTGCTGACAGTGGGCATTGGCTATTTATCACCGGTCCAATAATGCCACACCTGTCTGTTTATCATGTCCAATGTTATACTGCACCTGCTGCTATTGCTTTAAGTGTTGTTGCCTCTGCAAATGTTAACATTTATGTTCCCCAATATATTGTTGATGTCACCATTAGTGTTGAGCATTCCGATACTGCAAGTATCGGGTATCGGCCGATACTTGCTGTATCGGAATTTCCGATACCGAGATCCGATATTTTTGTGGTATCGGGTATCGGGTATCGCAACAACATTAATGTAATAATGTGTAAAAAAGAGAATTAAAATAAAAAATATCGCTATACTCACCTGTCCGACGCAGCCGGGACCTCAGCGAGGGAACCGGCAGCGTTGTTTGTTTAAATTTTGCGCTTTTACTTGGTTACGTGAAGTCCCGGCTTGTGATTGGTCAGGGCGGCCATGTTGCCGGGACGCGGACCAATCACAGCAAGCCGTGACGAAATTACGTCACGGCTTGCTGTGATTGGTCCGCGTCCCGGCAACATGGCCGCCATTAACCAATCACAAGCCGTGACGTCACGGGAGGCTGGACATGCGCGTATTTTGAAAAGCGCGCGTGTCCAGCCTCCAGTGACGTCCCGGCAACATGGCCGCCATTAACCAATCACAAGCCGGGACGTCACGGGAGGCTGGACATGCGCGTATTTTGAAAAGCGCGCGTGTCCAGCCTCCCGTGACGTCACGGCTTGTGATTGGTTAATGGCGGCCATGTTGCCGGGACGCGGACCAATCACAGCAAGCCGTGACGTAATTTCGTCACGGCTTGCTGTGATTGGTCCGCGTCCCGGCAACATGGCGCCGTGACCAATCATAAGCCGGGACGTCACTGGAGGCTGGACACGCGCGCTTTTCAAAACACGCGCATGTCCAGCCTCCCGTGACGTCACGGCTTGTGATTGGTTAATGGCGGCCATGTTGCCGGGACGCGGACCAATCACAGCAAGCCGTGACGTAATTTCGTCACGGCTTGCTGTGATTGGTCCGCGTCCCGGCAACATGGCCGCCCTGACCAATCACAAGCCGGGACCTCACGTAACCAAGTAAAAGCGCGAATTTTAAACAAACAACGCTGCCGGTTCCCTCGCTGAGGTCCCGGCTGCGTCGGACAGGTGAGTATAGCAATATTTTTTATTTTAATTCTTTCTTTTACACATTAATATGGTTCTCAGGGCCTGAAGGAGAGTTTCCTCTCCTTCAGACCCTGGGAACCATCAGGAATACCGTCCGATACCTGAGTCCCATTGACTTGTATTGGTATCGGGTATCGGTATCGGATTGGATCCGATACTTTGCCGGTATCGGCCGATACTTTCCGATACCGATACTTTCAAGTATCGGACGGTATCGCTCAACACTAGTCACCATATCTAGTGGCAGACGGCTTTCATACATCCCCTGGCTGATTACACAGGTCTGCGACTAAAAAGCTGTTTGATTATTTTCATCTAATTTCCATGTATTTTGGTGTTTGGTGTTATGTATTGAAAAAAATCCTGGACGTCAGGATTTGCCACAAAATGCAAAATTCTCTTCAAATTTAGTATATTTTTCTCAATTTTTGGTGTTTTTTTATCTTAGGGTTTTGAAAGTCAAACTTACTATTAATTAATTCACATCAATGCATTGAAGATATACAAGACCCTGACTACAAAAAAATTGTCGAACGAATGCTGAAAGCATTTCAATCTTGCCTGATGAGTTTGAAAGTGCATTTCCTCCATTCCCACCTTGACAACTTTCCTGAAAATTTGGGAGCTGTGAGTGAAGAGCAAGGTGAACGATTCCACCAGGACATTAAAGAGATGGAAAGAAGATACCAGGGAAGATGGAGCATTACAATGATGGCAGACTACTGTTGGACGCTTCAGAGAGACATTCCAGATGCTACTCACAAGCGTAAATGAACCAAGAGAAGCCTCACAGGGAAGAAGAATCGATTTTAGTGTGTGTTAGTGAGCTCATTGCAGTTAAAAAATGATTTTCATGAAACATTTGTAATAAAAAAATTAATTTTATGAGTCTATTTTCATTTATTTTGAGGTGTGTTCTTATTTAACATAATTACTTAAATTGTCAGAAAATGTGATGTCCTATGACAAAACGGAGGTCATTTTCAGATTAAGCGCACTTAAAAACATAAAGATTACGTGGAATAACCAAAACAGCTCTTGAAAAATTTTTTTTGCAGACCTGTGTTATTTTACTCTATAATGCATTGCTGATACTACCGTCATCCCTACACAACCAGACATCTCCTGTATGTCCGTTATGTTCAATACAGTAACGCTCCTGTTAGCACTACCCCTACACAACCAGAAATTTCTCATCTGTCAATTATGTTTCATATTGCCCTGCTACAACTCAGCTATCAATTTCTTTACACATCTGGATATCTTTTGTTTCATAATGTACTGCTCTCACCATTACAATTGTCTGTGCCACTACACAGCCTAGCATCTCCTACTTGTCTATTATCTTCCATTTTGTGCTGCTGCTGTTATCACTACCATTATACAGATTAACATTTCCTGCTAGTTATTATATTCATACAGTGCTGGTGTTGTTGGGGAAAAGGTCCATATAGCAAAAATCCTGAAACTGCTTCCAAAAAGGATAATTTTTGGCTAATTAAAAGAAGCCATTTCTTCTTCAATTTCCAAACACCACATAGTAATTTTTCAAATGCTTTGCTATAAAGCCATTGCTTCTTCTGTATATACTTCTGTATACACCTCATGTATAAACACCTGCAGGAATACGCCCACCAAAAGAGATTTTAAAATTATCCAAAAGTAAAACAGTGCAGTGTGTTGCCATCCATTTACCAATATCCATATATGTTTAAGAGAAATGGGAGTACTAATTTGCGGGAATCCGGTCCAGCGGTCAAGTCAGCAGAGTTTGTCTGTTAAACTGTGGTGCAATATTAAAGGGAACCTGTCACCCCCAAAATCGAAGGTGAGCTAAGCCCACCGGCATCAGGGGCTTATCTACAGCATTCTGGCTTTCCCAGCGCAGGTGCCGGGAAAGGTCAGAGAGGCCCGGTGCCTGCGCACTACAGTACTTTGCTCTGCCCTCAACAGGGCAGACAAAGTACGCCGGAGCCGCAGTGTGAAGACAAGAAGAGGACTTCATCCTATGAAGATAGGAGGCCCCGGACCGGACCGCGACGCCCATCGGACCCGGACCGCAGCGGGAACGCCCCTGGGTGAGTATAGTCTAACCTCTTTTTCTCATCTTTCAGGATAGATTGGGGGCTTATCTACAGCATTACAGAATGCTGTAGATAAGCCCCGATGCCAGTGGGCTTAGCTCACCTTTGATTTTGGGGTGACAAGTTCAATTTAAATAAGCATCATGCTACAATGGTAACTTTGTGCCATCATGGCTAATCTGAAGTTGTGTCAGTTATCAAGGATTTTAAGAGATTTGCTATCCTCCCATCCAGCCGCCAGATAGCCCCAATGAAGAGGAATCTGGTGAATCAATCTTAGATATTATTGTTACTTTACTAAGGTTGTCTTTGCAATAAAGATAGAGATCTCAGAGTTTCATATAGGTCTATTCTTGGCAGGTTGAAGCTTTAAAGCATGTTCCATTTATACAAAATCAATTTGGTATTAAACAAATTCGCTAGCAAAATAAATTAAGCCCAAAATAAATGTCATCAAATTTGCTAAATATTGCCTAAAATAAAATGTATCTTATAGTTAATTTTTCTAATCCTGTCCTTGGCAGGTAAACCTATGGAATAATAACATCTAAATCTTTTATTTCATTGTAAATAGGGAAGAAAGCAGAAATCTAAAATTAATGAGAGATTTAGCAGGTGATAAACACAACAACAACAACTGCTAGAAATTTTGAAAACATTGACAAATTTAATGTATTCATCTCAAGGAAAATTAGAATTTAAATTTGCAATCTTAGGTAGGTCCATATTTTGATTACATTTGATAAGTTTCTTGATTACATTTGTTGACATTTTCTTCCTCCAGTATTATCCTATATAAATGCTGAAATGGACTTGGTGAATTACACCTCCATCTCTGACTTTGTCTTACTTGGATTGACTGATCTAGCAGAGCTTCAAGTGATTTTTTTCATATTTTTCTTGATGTTTTACATAATCAATTTTATAGGCAACCTCTTGATTATGTTTATTACTGTTCTAGACACTAGCCTCCATACCCCTATGTATTACTTTTTATGGAATTTGTCATTTATAGATATCTCCTATTCTTCAGTGGTTGTTCCCAGGATGTTAAGAGACTTGTTGGCATTGGAAAAGACGATTTACTTTGCTGGCTGCATTTCCCAGATGCATTTCTTCCATTTTTTGGGAAGCACTGAAGTGATGCTCTTAACAGCAATGTCATATGATCGATATGTTGCAATTGGTAATCCATTGCGTTATTCTACAATCATGAATACTAGAGTTTGTCGGTGTTTGTCATTCAGCTCTTGGATTACTGGATATTTTCATTCCCTGTTGCATACTTTGATGACAGCAAAGCTACCATTTTGTGGACCAAATTTGGTAAACCATTTTTTCTGTGATATTAAACCAGTGCTTAAATTGGCCTGTACCGATACTTCTCTCAATCTCAAACTTCTAGCAAGAGTTACAGGAACATTGGCCACATCGACTTTACTACTAACTCTCCTCTCATATGTTTTTATCAGCAAATTTCTGCTGAAGATACGGACTACGGAAGGTCGAAAAAGTGCATTCTCTACTTGTAGCGCCCATCTTATTGTTGTCTTTTTATTTTATGGAACAGCTATTTTTACTTATATTCGACCGTCAACACAAGACTCTTTAGATCAAGATCGAGCAGCTGCTGTTCTATTCACTGTTATAACTCCAGCCTTAAATCCAATAATATATACCCTAAGGAACAAAGATATGAAAAAAGCCATGAAGAAAATTCTTAATAACCTATCTCTTTGACCATAAGAAGAGTGTTATTTTATCATTTATTTTTAACAGATATATCTTATAACTACTGATTTTGGCTAAATAAGAGTAAAAGTTGGGACTCGTCTTTTCATTTTGAAGATTTTTAAATATCTTACATTTCAAAAAAATGTTGTTGCTATTAAAGATGAAAGAATCAATTTTACACCTTAAAATGCTGAGAAATTGTATCATATGAACTCAGGCCTAGCCCATCGAGCTTTAAATTAGCTAACTCCTGTAACAGCCAACCAAAGGGAATTTGGGTCAGAATTTACAATGAAAATGTGATGCCCCAGGGTCCTGGTTGTCACAGTGGAATTGCTTTCCTCATGGGGAGAGTGATATCATGCTTGGAAGCGATGAAGGATTCCTTTTCACAGGTATTTAGCATATGCAACACTGTTCTGACTCCAGGCCAGAAGGGGGAGCTCTATTCCCTACTTTAGGGGAGCTGCTCTCTCTGGTCGGGAGGAGGAGTTAGTTGCTAGGCAGTTGCTAGGCAGTTAGGAAGAGTTGACAGTTGGTGCCAGACAGCAGATGGAAGCAGTCTGAGGCAGAAGGACGAGTGAGGGGCCATGTAGCCTGAAATGCTGCAGCCCCTAGATAGCAAGATACAGAAGGAAGAACAGCTTCTAGCAAACGTGTCGGAGAGTGAAGCACAGGACAGTGACAACAAGGGAGAATAGCAGCGACTGGGCTACCTCCCTGACAGAGTGCAAATAACCAGTAACCGGAAGACCGAGGTTGTGTCATACTCTAGGAGGCACAGCAGAAACCGGTAGGACAACTAGACTACATATAACTTGCCCACCCTAACACCCAGTAGAAAAAGTGACACATAGAGCCCAGGTCATGATAGAGACCCTGTAAAAAGGCTCGAGTCACCTGTCATACGGGTTTGAGTCCTACCTAAAGGGGGACAGAGAGAACTGAGAGGACCTTGCCAGAAGCCTTAGGCAGCAAGGGACAACAATACCACTGCCCTAAAAGGAAGGCTTTTAACTCCACCTGGTTAAAGGGGACACTGAACTCGCTTCCAAGCCGGCCAGACCCTGCCTGTACCTGTGATCTGGTGCCCTGTACTGGAGCTTCCTGCTGCCATCAGTAAATCAGGTAAAGAGACTGCAAATCTGTGTCCTCCGTTCTTTATCGCACCACTCACCATCTTCATCTACTACACCAGGAGACCTGGGGACCCAGATTCACCTGTGGGAAGCTACACCATCCCAGCTGCCATAACATCACCCCAGTGGACCCCTTAAAGCAGTGTCGGTCATCCCTGACCGAATACCACAGATGGCATCACGAACTCTTATTATCTCTCAAATCTCTTTAAAGACTGTCACTTTAACATGGGTGCCCAGGGCCACGGACCGGGTCGAAGCTGCTGTGACACATCCCTTAAAGTACCGGACCTGGTAGCGAGTACCCCATGGCCCTGGCGGGCATTTCAAATACTCATCGCCACTATAAAAGCACAAGCAGGAGAGATGCTGTCATGTTGTGAAGAATGTGAATAACAGAGAGGACAAGAACTCAATCACAGAGATAGAGGTAATACACAGAATACACTGCAAATAGACATTGCCTGGCGTCCATGGAGGAGTCAAATATCAGTCACAGATTCACTGTCAGCTTTGTTCTTCTGACATCTGGCTTCTTCTTTGCTCCCAGACATGCGCAGTGTGCCCCTGAAGCCGGAAGGCATACATCCAGCTTCAGAAGCACAATAACATGTAGGAAAGAAAATCCCACAAATGTGTGAGATGCTGGCTCTTGCTTATGCAGATACTCATGCACATAGGGGCATGCTAACCTGCTGAATGGGAAAACTAGACATGAACATTCTCGAAAATCATTAATTGTTTGTGGGTAGATGCATCTAACTTTTACAATGAACAAAAGGAAAATAAAAAAATATGAAAGGACCAAGCAACAAAACAGAAAAACAGACGACAAGGTTTTCAACCTTTTCCCACATATCATGCTTCAAGCAAAAAGATACTGAATGTAAATTTTGATGAAGAATCAAAAGTGGAACACAATTGAGAAGTTTAACAAAATTTATTGGTTATTTTAAATTTTTGTGGAAATTCAAAAACTGAAAAGTGAGGCGTGCAATATTATTCGGCCCCTTTACTTTCAGTGCATCAAACTCACTCCAGAAGTTCATTGTGGATCTCTGAATGATCCAATATTGTCCTAAATGCCTAATGATGATAAATAAAATCCACCTGTGTGTAATCAAGTCTCCGTATAAATGCACCTGCTCTGTGATAGTCTCAGGGTTCTGTATGAAGCAAAGAGAGCATAGTGAAGACCAAGGAACACAACAGACAGGTCCGTGATACTGTTGTGGAGAAGTCTAAAGCCGGATTTGGATACAAAATGATTTCCAAAACTTTAAACATCCCAAGGAGCACTGTGAAAGCGATCATATTGAAATGGAAGGAGTATCATACCACTACAAATCTACCAAGACCCAGCCGTCCCACTAAACTTTCATCTCAAACAAGGAAAAGACTGATCAGAGATGCAGCCAAGAGGCTCATGATTACTCCGGATGAACTGCAGAGATCTACAGCTGAGGTGGGACAGTCAGTCCATAGGACAACAATCAGTCGTATACTGCACAAATCTGGCCTTTATAAAAGAGTGGCAAGAAGAAAGCCATTTCTCAAAGATATCCATAAAAAGTGTAATTTAAACCCCTTCCCGACCTGTGACACAGCGTATGCGTCATGAAAGTCGGTGCCAATCCGACCTGTGACGCATATGCTGTATCACAGAATGATCGCGTCCCTGCAGGCCGGGTGAAAGGCTAAACTCCAATTTCACCTGACCTACAGGGACAGGGGGAGTGGTACTTCAGCCCAGGGGGGGTGGCTTCACCCCCCCCCCCCCGTGGCTACGATCGCTCTGATTGGCTGTTGAAAGTGAAACAGCCAATCAGAGCAATCTGTAATATTTCACCTATGAAAATTGGGGAAATATTACAATCCACCCATGGCCGATGCTGCAATAGCATCTGCCATGGCTGGAGACCCCGATCTGCCCCCCCCCACTGCCACCGATCTCCTTCTCTCCGTCCTGTCATGTCCCATGCTCCCCTCTATCCTCCTGTCCGCTCCCCCGTCCTCCTGTCTGCTCCCCCGTGCTCCAATTGCCCCCCGTGCTCCGATCGCACCCCCCATACTTACCGAGCTCCGATGTCCCTCCCGGTGTCCTCGGTCTTCTCCATGGGCGCCGCCATCTTCCAAAATGGCGGGCGCATGCGCAGTGCGCTCGCCGAATCTGCCGGCCGGCAGATTCTTTCCAGGTACATTTTGATCGCTGTGATAGAACCTATCACAGCGATCAAAATAAAAAAAAATAGTAAATAAACCCCCCCTTTATCACCCCCATCGGTAGGGACAATAATAAAATACAGAAATTATATTTATTTTTGTTTTTCCATTAGGGTTAGGGGTAGGGTTAGGGGTAGGGTTAGGGTTGCACTTAGGGTTAGGGTTGCACTTAGGGTTAGGGTTGCACTTAGGGTTGCACTTAGGGTTAGGGTTGCACTTAGGGTTAGGGTTGCACTTAGGGCTAAGGTTGCACTTAGGGCTAGGGTTGCACTTAGGGTTAGGGTTGCACTTAGGGCTAGGGTTGCACTTAGGGTTGCACTTAGGGTTAAGGGTTGCACTTAGGGATAGGGTTGCACTTAGGGTTGCACTTAGGGATAGGGTTGCACTTAGGGTTAGGGTTGCACTTAGGGTTAGGGTTGCACTTAGGGCTAAGGTTGCACTTAGGGCTAGGGTTGCACTTAGGGCTACGGTTGCACTTAGGGCTAGAGTTAGAATTAGGGTTAGAATTAGGGTTAGAATTAGGGTTAGTGTTGCAATTAGGGTTAGGGTTACAATTAGGGCTAGGGTTGGAATTAGGGTTAGAATTAGGCTATGTGCACACGGTGCGGATTTGGCTGCGGATCCGCAGCGGATTGGTCGCTGCGGATTCGTAGCAGTTTTCCATCATGTTTACAGTACCACGTAAACCTATGGAAAACCAAATCTGCTGTGCCCATGGTGCGGAAAATACAGCGCGGAAACGCTGCGTTGTATTTTCCGCAGCATGTCAATTCTTTGTGCGGATTCCGCAGCGTTTTACACCTGCTCCATAATAGGACTCTGCAGGTGAAATCCACACAAAAAACACTGGAAATCCACGGTAAATCCGCAGGTAAAGCGCAACATGGGCACATAGCCTTAGGGTTAGGGTTGGAAGTAGAGTTAGGGTTGGAATTAGGGTTAAGACTAGGGTTAGGGGTGTGTTGGGGTTAGAGTTGGGATTAGGGTTAGGGGTGTGTTGGGGTTAGTGTTGGAGTTAGAATTGAGGGGTTTCCACTGTTTAGGCACATCAGGGGGTCTCCAAATGCGACATGGCGCCACCATTAATTCCAGCCAATCTTGCTTTGAAAAAGTCAAATGGTGCTCTCTCCCTTCCGAGTCTCGACGTGTGCCCAAACAGTGGTTTACCCCAACATATGGGGTACCAGCATACTCAAGAGAAACTGGACAACAACTTTTGGGGTCCAATTTCTCCTGTAACCCTTGGGAAAATAAAAAATTGTGGGCTAAAAAATTATTTTTGAGGAAAGAAAAATTATTTTTTATTTTCACAGCTCTGCGTTATAAGCTTCTGTGAAGCACTTGGGGGTTCAAAGTGCTCACCACACATCTAGATAAGTTCCTTTGGGGGTCTAGTTTCCAAAATGGGGTCACTTGTGGGGGTTTCTACTGTTTAGGCAGATCAGGGGCTCTGCAAACGCAACGTGATGCCCGCAGAGCATTCCATCAAAGTCTGCATTTCAAAACGTCACTACTTCCCTTCCGAACCCCGACGTGTGCCCAAACAGTGGTTTACCCCCACACCCCCACATTTGGGGTATCAGCGTACTCAGGAGAAACTGGACAACAACTCTTGGGGTCAAATTTCTCCTGTAACCCTTGGGAAAATAAATAATAGCGTGCTAAAAAATTATTTTTGAGGAAAGAAAAATTATTTTTTATTTTCATGGCTCTGCGTTATAAACTTCTGTGAAGCACTTGGGGGTTCAAAGTGCTCACCACACATCTAAATACGTTCCTTTGGGGGTCTAGTTTCCAAAATGGGGTCATTTGTGGGGAGTTTCTACTGTTTAGGCACATCAGGGGCTTTGCAAACGCAACGTGACGCCCGCAGAGCATTCCATCAAAGTCTGCATTTCAAATCGTCACTACTTCACTTCCGAACCCCGACTTGTGCCCAAACAGTGGTTTATCCCCACATATGGGGTACCACCATGCTCAGGAGAAACTGAACAACAACTTTTGGGGTCAAATTTCTCCTGTTACCCTTGGGAAAATAAAAAATTGCGGGCTAAAAATCATTTTTGAGAAAATAAAAATTATTTTTTATTTTCATGGCTCTGCGTTATAAACTTCTGTGAAGCACTTGGGGGTTCAAAGTGCTCACCACACATCTAGATAAGTTCCGTTGGGGGTCTAGTTTCCAAATTTGGGTCACTTGTGGGGAGTTTCTACTGTTTAGGCACATCAGGGGCTCTGCAAACGCAACGTGACGCCCGCAGAGCATTCCATCAAAGTCTGCATTTCAAAACGTCACTACTTCACTTCCAAACCCCCACGTGTGCCCAAACAGGGGTTTACCCCCCACATATGGGGTATCAGCATACTCAGGAGAAACTGAACCCTTGGGAAAATAAAAAATTGCGGGCTAAAAAAATCATTTTTGAGAAAATAAAAATTATTTTTTATTTTCATGGCTCTGCGTCATAAACTTCTGTGAAGCACTTGGGGGTTTAAAGTGCTCAACACACATCTAGATTAGTTCCTTGGGAGGTGTAGTTTCCAAAATAGGGTCACTTGTGGGGGAGCTCCAATGTTTAGGCACACAGGGGCTCTCCAAACGCGACATGGTGTCCGCTAATGATTGGAGCTAATTTTTCATGCAAAAAGCCAAATGGTGTGCCTTCCCTTCCGAGCCCTGCCTTGCGCCCAAACAGTGGTTTACCCTCACATATGGAGTATCATCGTACTCAGGACAAACTGGACAATAACATTTGGGGTCCAATTTCTCCTGTTACCCTTGGGAAAATAAAAAATTCCGGGCTAAAAAATCATTTTTGAGGAAAGAAAAATTATTTTTTATTTTCATGGCTCTGCGTTATAAACTTCTGTGAAGCACCTGGGGGTTTAAAGTGCTTACTATGCATCTAGATAAGTTCCTTGGGTGGTCTAGTTTCCAAAATGGGGTCACTTGTGGGGGAGCTCCAATGTTTAGGCACACAGGGGCTCTCCAAACGCGACATGGTGTCCGCTAATGATTGGAGCTAATTTTCCATTCAAAAAGTCAAATTGCTCTCCAAACGCGACATGGTGTCCGCTAATGATTGGAGCTAATTTTCCATTCAAAAAGTCAAATTGCGCACCTTCCCTTCCGAGCCTTGCCGTGCGCCCAAACAGTGGTTTACCCCCACATGTGAGGTATCGACGTACTCAGGAGAAATTTCCCAACAAATTTTAGGATCCGTTTTATCCTGTTGCCCATGTGAAAATGAAAAAATTGAGGCTAAAAAAATTTTTTGTGAAAAAAAGTACTTTTTCATTTTTACGGATCAATTTGTGAAGCACCTGAGGGGTTAAAGTGCTCACTATGCATCTAGATAAGTTCCTTGGGGGGTCTAGTTTCCAAAATGGGGTCACTTGTGGGGGAGCCCCAATGTTTAGGCACACAGGGGCTCTCAAAACGCGACATGGTGTCCGCTAACGATGGAGATAATTTTTCATTCAAAAAGTCAAATGGCGCTCCTTCCCTTCCAAGCCCTGCTGTGCGCCCAAACAGTTGTTTACCCCCACATATGAGGTATCAGCGTACTCAGGACAAACTGTACAACAACGTTCATGGTCCAGTTTCTCCTTTTACCCTTGGGAAAATAAAAAATTGTTGCTAAAAATCATTTTTGTGACTAAAAAGCTAAATGTTCATTTTTTCCTTCCATGTTGCTTCTGCTGCTGTGAAACACCTGAAGGGTTAATAAACTTCTTTAATGTGGTTTTGAGCACCTTCAGGGGTGCAGTTTTTAGATTGGTGTCACTTTTGGGTATTTTCATATAGACCACTCAAACTGACTTCAAATATGAGGTGGTCCCTAAAAAAATGGTTTTGTAAATTTTGTTGTAAAAATGAAAAATTACTGGTCAAATTTTAACCCTTATAACTTCCTAGCAAAAAAAAATTTTGTTTCCAAAATTGTGCTGATGTAAAGTAGACATGTGGGTAATGTTATTTATTAACTATTTTGTGTCACATAACTCTCTGGTTTAACAGAATATAAATTAAAAATGTGAAAATTGCAAAATTTTCAAAATTTTCGCCAAATTTCAATTTTTTTCACAATTAAACACAGAAATTATCGACCTAAAATTACCACTAACATGAAGCCCAATATGTCACGAAAATACAATCTCAGAACTGCTAGGATCCGTTGAAGCTTTCCTGAGTTATTACCTCATAAAGGGACACTGGTCAGAATTGCAAAAAATGGCCAGGTAATTAAGGTCAAACTAGGCTGGGTCATGAAGGGGTTAAAGTTTGCAACAAGTCACCTGGGAGACACACCAAACATGTGGAAGAAGGTGCTCTGGTCAGATGAAACCAAAATCAAAATTTTTAGCAACAATGCCAAACGATATGTTTGATGTAAATAAAATCCACCTGTGTGTAATCAAGTCTCCGTATAAATGCACCTGCTCTGTGATAGTCTCAGGGTTCTGTATGAAGCAAAGAGAGCATAGTGAAGACCAAGGAACACAACAGACAGGTCCGTGATACTGTTGTGGAGAAGTTTAAAGCCGGATTTGGATACAAAATGATTTCCAAAACTTTAAACATCCCAAGGAGCACTGTGAAAGCGATCATATTGAAATGGAAGGAGTATCATACCACTGCAAATCTACCAAGACCCGGCCATCCCTCTAAACTTTCATCTCAAACAAGGAGAAGACTGATCAGAGATGCAGCCAAGAGGCTCATGATCACTCTGGATGAACTGCAGAGATCTACAGCTGAGGTTGGACAGTCAGTCCATAGGACAACAATCAGTCGTATACTGCACAAATCTGGCCTTTATAACAGAGTGGCAAGAAGAAAGCCATTTCTCAAAGATATCCATAAAAAGTGTAATTTAAAGTTTGCAACAAGTCACCTGGGAGACACACCAAACATGTGTAAGAAGATGCTCTGGTCAGATGAAACCAAAATCAAAAATTTTAGCAACAATGCCAAACAATATGTTTGATGTAAAGGCAACACAGCTCATCACCCTGAACACACCATCCCCACTCTCAAACATGGTGGTGGCAGCATCATGGTTTGGGCCTGCTTTTCTTCAGCAGGTACAGGGAAGATGGTTAAATTTGATGGGAAGATGGATGGAGCCAAATAAAGGACCATTCTTGAAGAAAACCTATTGGAGTCTGCAAAAGACCTAAGAGTGGGACGGAGATTTGTCTTCCAACAAGACAATGATCCCAAACATAAAGCAAAATCTACAATGGAATGGTTCACAAATAAACGTATCTAGGTGTTAGAATGGCCAAGTGAAAGTCCAGACCTCAATCCAATCGAGAATCTGTGGAAAGAGCTGAAAACTGCTGTTCACAAACGATCTCCATCAAACCTCACTAAGGTGGAGCTGTTTGCCGAGAAAAAATGGGCAAGAATTTCAGTCTCTCGATGTACAAAACTGATAGACATACCACAAGCGACTTGCAGCTGTAATCGCATCAAAAGGTGGCACAACAAAGTATTAAGTTAAAGGGGCTGAATAATATTGCACGCCCCAATTTTCAGTTTTTTAATTTCCACAAAAATTTAAAATAACCAATAAATTTCATTCAACTTCACAATTGTGTTCCACTTGATATTGATTCTTCACCAAAAATTTACATGTGGTATCTTTATGTTTGAAGCATGATATGTGGAAAAAGGTTGAAAAGTTCAAGGGGCCGAATACTTTCGCAAGGTACTGTATAAAGTGAGGAAAAAGGGAAATGAGGAAAAAGAATGTGAATTCAAATATAACTTATTAATTACATAATATGATTAATAAAACAGGTTGCTGAATTTGTTTAATATATACAATCATTGGCTTACTCAAACTGCCGTATTAATTACACAAATTCTCAGTATAATCTCATAGATGACTATACAAATGTTTTGTCAATCTACACGTGGTACAAGCCACTGTCACATTAATGTAAAGTGGATACATAAGCCATAAATTAACCGATAGCCAGCCAGTTAGATTAGATTGTTGTAAAC
This sequence comes from Ranitomeya variabilis, assembly GCF_051348905.1. NCBI lineage: Eukaryota > Metazoa > Chordata > Amphibia > Anura > Dendrobatidae > Ranitomeya > Ranitomeya variabilis. The sequence goes on from NC_135232.1 coordinate 573,369,097, forward strand.
TAAACCAAACAAATATGGATTGATATTTCTATTAAATTTATAGAAGATTAAGCTGACAATGACTATAATTAAATAAAATAGTGATCCATTAGTTTGAGATCACCTGGCGGCAGGGTCAGTGCACTTATAGGTATAAATAAGATCTAATGCTCCTTCCACTCAATAAAAGTCACTTGAAGTGTTCTCAAATGGTGCTATTAGTCTGACCTGCTAACTAAGGACTTTGCACAGTACTAAGTGCAGACAGCATCTGTGAAGGAAATATATAATCAACAAGGGAAAGCATAACAACAGTAGAGTTACATTTAGTTGATTAAAGGTTGAAACTGGATATACCAGTATTGTAAGCACACAGGAACTTTTGCTGGAGGTGTTAAACATGGCACCTTAGCTCCTGGATCCTGAGCTTCAAAGAGATGTGGATTGTTTGTAGATAGGAAAGAATATTTCCTATTGTCTGTATAGGGAGACAGAGACACAGGATATTTTAAATGCCACAGCTTTGCCCATCCTCTACTCACAAAAGCTGTCTTTTAAAGAGGCAAATCCAGGTAATTCTGGAAATATGAGCCTATGATCAGGACTATAAAAAACCAGGTGACACAAAGAGAGAGGGTTCACATGTGAGGGCTGCATGAAAGCCTTATGCAATCCATAATTCCTTTCTCCTTCTCTCAAGGAAAACAGAAGATAACTGCAGATGAAAATGTTTAGGTTTTCCTGTTGTTTCTCCGTTTTTATTTTATAACTGTTTTGCGTATTTGAGTGTTGTTTTATTTTTTCATTTTTATACATTTTTTGTAAGTACTGAATATTTTTATATTAAACTTAAAATCTTTAACCCTAGAACACATATTGGGGGCCTTTTAGGCCCCCATGCTTACATTTTTGCTATTATCTGCAAAATTACATTAGTTAGAATTTTGAAACTCCATGTATTCCTCAAGTATATCGTTGTTGATAATATCCAGTTGTTCATATAATTTTTTTCATAGGCATTATGGTGTAACAATGCTTGTTTGGTGAAAACTACATCTGTACGAATTGGGGGCCTTTTAGGCCCCCGCTATTTTTATCATGTTCTCAGTAGTGTTTGTGTCTCAAGTTACTTTATTTGTACTCAGTAATGCTGGTGGAGGGGCCAGGGTGTGGATAATAACATGTGAGAATGTCATGTGATTTTTGGAGGGAGTGATAAGGCCATGACATCACCTCAGGTCCTTCGGAACACAGTAGTGAGCTGTGTATAGAGTACTGAGGACAGTATACACTGTGAGCTAATTGCTGAAGGACCTGTGATAAGATAAGCTTTTGAGAGGAAATCTGATTCATTTTCAGTTTCTGTTTCTAAGAAGCTTGCAACGGCTAGAGGCGACAATGTCAGTGGGCAGATATGAGGAAATTAGAAGAATCATTCGCTTTGATGATAAGCGAACTGGTGCAGCCAGGTTTGAAACAGACAAATTAGCCCCTATCAGTTATATCTGGAACACATTTATCAAAACTTGCACAAAACTTTACAATCCTAGTACTAATGTTACTGTAGATGAGCAACTTGTACCGTTCAGAGGACGCTGCAAGTTCATACAATACATGCCCAGCAAGCCAGCCAAGTACGGAATAAAAATCTTCTGGATGTGTGATTCTGCAAATTATTATGGCATAAATGGCATAATCTACTGTGGCAAAGAGGTTGGTGCACCAGTACAGAAGGATCTGGGGTCTGAAATAGTCAAAACTCTTGCTGTTCCAATATTCAATTCAGGTAGAAACATTACCATGGACAAATATTTCACCAATGTTGAACTAGGCAATTTTCTGCTTGCAAAAGCTATTACACTTGTTGGTACTATAAAGAAAAACAGACGAGAAATTCCAGCAGCACTGAAACACAATCGTCAGCGAGCACTTTATGAGAGTGTCTTTGGATTCAATAACAAAGCGACTTTGGTATCTTACAAGGCGAAGAAGGAGAAATCTGTAATTTTACTCAATACCATGCATCACGATGGCAGTGTTGACAGCAATGACAAAAAATTGAAACCAGAAATCATCCTGCATTACAATACAACAAAAGGAGGTGTAGGTAAAATGGATGAGATGGTGGGAGAATATTCGTGTAAGAGGCAAACAAAACGATGGCCTGTAGTACTATTTTCAAATATGCTTGATGTAGCAGCCCTAAATTCATTCATTATTTATACAGAAACTCATCCAGAATTTCATGCAGAGGAAGGACAGGAGACGCATATTCTTGAACTTGTAATGCCTCACATGATAGAGCGAAGCGACTTGAAATGCTTGCCAAAGCAAACTAAAGAAGCAATGAAACGGTGTGGCGTACAGTTTCAGATTATTCCAGAGCCAGGAGAAAGAAAACGAAAGCGTTGTTTCATGTGTCCAAGAAACATAGAGAGGAAAACTGAGCGATATTGTTCCACTTGTAAGGAAACTGTTTGCAAAGAACACTCTTCTGAAAAAATAACACGTCACAATTGTTTGGAAGACTAAGGCTACGTTCACATTTGCGGCCAGCGCCGCAGCGTCGGGCGCCGCAGCGGCGCCGCATGCATCATGCGCCCCTATATTTAACATGGGGGCGCATGGACATGCGTTGTGCTGCGTTTTGCGCCGCATGGCCGCAAGCGTTGGACGCAAGAAACGCTTCAAGTTGCATTTTTTTTGCGTACAACTTTCGGCCAAAAAGGACGCATGCGGCGCAAAACGCAGCGTTTTAGCGTGCGTTTTGCCGCGTTTTCGTTTGCGTTGTGCGCTGCGGCGCCGACGCTGCGGCGCACAACGCAAATGTGAACGTAGCCTAATATAATAGAAAAGAAAGTTAGAATAAAAATGTAGCTGCAGCTAGTTTGCTATAGATTTCTATGCATTTTTGTGTGTTTTCATGTCTTTGTGTGAAATTTGGGAAAAAAAAGATTTTTTGGTGTTTTCTGTAGTGTTGAGCATTCCGATACCGCAAGTATCGGGTATCGGCCAATACTTGCGGTATCGGAATTCCGATACTTTTGTGGTATCGGGAATCGGTATTGGATCCATATTACTGTGTAAAATAAAGAATTATAATAAAAAATATTGATATACTCACCTCTCCGGAGGCCCCTGGACATCACCGCTGGTAACCGGCAGCCTTCTTTGCTTAAAATGAGCGCGTTTAGGGCCTTCCATGACGTCACGGCTTCTGATTGGTCGCTCATGTGACCGCCATGCGACCAATCACAAGCCGTGACTTCATTCTCAGGCCCTAAACTCCTCATTCTAGGAATTTAGGACCTGAGAATGACGTCGCGGCTTGTGATTGGTCGCGTGGTGGTCACATGAGCGGCACGCGACCAATCAGAAGCCGTGACGTCATGGAAGGCCCTAAACGCGCTCATTTTAAGCAAAGAAGGCTGCCGGTTACCAGCGGTGATGTCCAGGGGCCTCCGGAGAGGTGAGTATATCAATATTTTTTATTTTCATTCTTTATTTTACACAGTAATATGGATCCCAGGGCCTGAAGGAGAGTTTCCTCTCCTTCAGACCCTGGGAACCATCAGGATACCTTCCGATACTTGGTGTCCCATTGACTTGTATTGGTATCGGGTATCGGTATCGGCGATATCCGATACTTTTCGGGTATCGGCCGATACTATCCGATACCTATACTTTCAAGTATCGGACGGTATCGCTCAACACTAGTTTTCTGTGAAAAATTATAATTAAAATTTTGTCTACTATTCATATTTTATTGAGCAATTTTTAGATAAACTTGTGAAAGTTATTTAAGTGTGTTTTTTTACATTATGTGCATGGGGGCCTAAAAGGCCCCCAATACGTTAATATGTATATTTTTAACGTCATGCATTCTAGAGTTAAGAAGTTTGACCCGTGTATGCTCTAAAAGAATCTATAGCCTTCAGAGAGTGCGACCTTTTGATTGTTTGACAGTAAAATATTTTGGGGACTCATTACCCTGTGTGTTTTATGAGTGTTGGCAGCGTGTTAGGAAATTTGGGTGTGCTAAATGTGTCGGGGTGAGATTTTTGCTCTCTTTATTGCCCACTTTATTGCCTAAAACAAAAATTGAGCACTGGAATAAGTGAGAGGAGATAAATTAAACAATGCTGGCACGCTCTATGTCATATGCTGAGAAGTGTGTACATGACTGCATCCCACATAGTAATGAAGTCATTGTGTTTATAAGTATAAACATGTGCAGTATACAACAGCGCAGCTCTTATAGTCGATAACAGTAAGCACAATTAGGTGTCATCAAAAATAATTACAGAGACTGTCAATGAAGCACAAGATTAAAGCACTGAAGAGATAATGATGCTGTATATAAGGGAAAGAATAGGTGGCACCCCAAGTGTTAATGGAGTCGTAACCTCTTGGGTGAAAGAACATATGGCTGAGGCACTAAGGCAGATGCTGAATGCATAGCTAAGTGCCTGGCATCCCATGTGTTAGGGTACCGTCACACTCAGCGACGCTGCAGCGATATAGACAACGAGCCGAATGCTGCAGCGTCGCTGTTTAGGTCACTGGGGAGCTGTCACACAGACAGCTCTCTCCAGCGACCAACGATCAGGGGAACGACTTCGGCATCGTTGAAACTGTCTTCAACGATGCCAAAGTCCCCCTGCAGCACCCGGGTAACCAGGGTAAATATCAGGTTACTAAGCGCAGGGCCGCGCTTAGTAACCCGATATTTACCCTGGTTACCATTGTAAAAGTTAAAAAAAAACACTACATACTCACCTTCTGATGTCTGTCACGTCCCCCGGCGTCCACAGGGTTACGCGCTGCTGCCGAGAGTCTTCCTGCACTGACTGAATGTGTCAGCACCGGCAGCAGCGGTGACGTCACCGCTGTGCTCTGCTTTACTGCCGGCGCTGACACATTCAGTGCAGGAAGTTCTCTGCAGCAGCGCGTAACCCTGTGGACGCCGGGGGACATGACAGATATCAGAAGGTGAGTATGTACTGGTTTTTTTTTACTTTTACAAAAGTAACCAGGGTAAATATCGGGTTGCTAAGCACGGCCCTGCACTTAGTAACCTGATGTTTACCCTGGTTACAAGTGAACACATCGCTGTATCAGCGTCACACACGCCGATACAGCCATGACAGCCAGTGATCAAGCGACGAAATAAAGTTCTGGACTTCTAGCTCCGACCAGCGATATCACAGCGGGATCCAGATCACTGCTGCGTGTCAAACACAATGAGATCACTATCCAGGACGCTGCAACGTCACGGATCGTCGTCGTTCTCGCTGCAAAGTCGCTTAGTGTGAAGGTACCTTTAATGGAGCTGCTATCCTTCTGTGAAGGAGTTGGTTTCAATGGTGTAATAACACAGCTCCTATCACAGATGGCAATACACACAGTAGGTGGTCAATAGATGTGATTGTAGAAGATACCACTACAGTACAGGACAAATATGTGGCAGGACAGAAACCTCCACATTCATTGTATAGCCATAGACAAGGCTATCAGTCACAGCATCTATCACAGTTCAGATCATGCAGATAAATGCAAATTATGTCAGTTTCTATCAAGAGCTCTCTAAAGGGATAATCATTCCCTATTGTTGTAATTGCCATATCATGATGTCCAACCCCCCCGACGGTATTGATATTGTGCTCCAGATACTCCAGCACGATCCTTTCAAAGCATCTGGCTAAATTTATTCTGGTACCGTGGATGACAACCTGTAATAATTATAGGGGATAACTCAGGACACTCTTTGCGTGGAACAAGACAACTACAGGACACAGTCTTATAAGTGGTAAAGTCTAAATTATCACACGGTGATTCAAACAGGTGCAGAGAGAAACTCAAGTCCACAACACTTGGTGTAAGTATTAAACGCAGCTTTATAGTCTATAGGGAACTTCAGAGGAAAATGCAATCACACAGTAAGTCTATGATGCACAATTATTCTTAAGGATACTTGACACAAATAAGTCCTTGATTAGTCCAAACACAGATAGATATGCTTATAAGGCAGTTCAAATAATATCTTAGCTCAACCAGGAAGGCCTGGGTAAAAGTCTCAGGTTTTTGCAGAACAGCAACAGCTTGCATGTCCAACACATGCAGATGAAAGAAAGCACAAGCAGCAGATGAAGGAGGATTACTGGAAACTGGTGTATGCAGCAGGAACTCAGAGCAGAGTAGCAGGATCACCACACAGGTTCACAGGAGCAGGTATATAATCCTGTATATACTGAATACTCTAGCACAGACTGAAGGCTGGGGTGGAGTTTTATAGCAGGAAGACACAGTGCACATGAGACCAAAGATGCCATCTTGGAAAAGGGCAGTAATGCACAAAACGTAATAAAAAAATGTTCAGAGTCCTGACATTACTCCCTCCTTAGAAGCGGCCTCAGGACGATCCTGGACCTGGTTTCTCAGGGAATCTCTGATGAAAACGAGAAATCTTCTGTTGGGCATTGATATTTTACACACGTTCCCAAGAGTCTTCCTCAGGGGAATATCCCTGCCATCTTATCAGATATTGGAGCCAATTCCTGCGAATCCTTGAATCAATAATTTCCTCCACCACAAATTGTTCTTGCCCATCAATCACCACAGGCTGCGGAGGTGGCACAACACGTCCCTGGAAGGTATTTGGAGATACAGGCTTTAGTAAAGATACATGAAAAACTGGGTGTACCTTCATAGTCCTAGGCAGCTTCAGCCGGCAGGCCACAGAGCTCACAATACCATTGATCTTGAAAGGGCCAATGAATTTCTGTCCAAGTTTTTGTGAAGGAACGTTTAACTTCAGATTCTTAGTTGCTAACCACACGGAATCTCCTACCTTGAACATGGGTGCAGGTTTACGGAATCTATCAGCCGATCTCTTATAACGTTCTGGAGCTGTGGTCAGGGATTCCTTCAGAACGTCCAGATTTTGCTTCATCGCAGTCAGCCTTTCCTCCACTGCCTGAACGGGAGAATTAATTGGAGACCTAGGTAAGATACAAGGATGATAACCCAGATTGGCAAAAAAAGGTGTAAATTTAGTGGAGGCGCTCTGAGAATTGTTATATGAAAATTCGGCTAACGGCAGCAACTCCAACCAATCATCCTGGAGATGGCTGACATAGCATCTTAGATATTGTTCCAGTGTCTGGTTGGTCCGCTCAGTCTGACCATTTGTCTGGGGATGGTAAGCGGAAGAGAGACAGACATTAATATTGAGTGAAGAGCAAAACCCTTTCCAGAATCTTGAAGTGAACTGTACTCCACGGTCAGAGATGATCTCATCCGGGACCCCATGCAACCAAAAGACATTCTGTATAACCAAGTTCACTGTATCTTTCGCTGAGGGGAGGCCGGTGCACGGAACGAAATGAGCAGCTTTAGTTAGGCAATCAACTACCACCATGATTGTATTCATGCCCCCCGATATAGGCAGCTCCACAATAAAGTCCATTGATATAGACCCCAAGGGCGGGACGGAACAGATAATGGTTGTAGAAGACCCGTAGGTGCCACATGAGGAGTCTTGTAACAAGCACATACCTCGCAAGAGAGAACATAGTCCTTGGTATCCTTCAGGCAAGTTGGCCACCAGAAGAATCGGCTCAGGAACTCTTGTGTCTTCTGTACCCCCCTGTGACCAGCCAACTTGGAGTCATGTACCAACTTGAGGAACTGCAGACGGATGATGTCAGGGACATAGATACGTCGATCTCTGAACCACATGCCACCCTTAAAGACAAGATTAATATTCACAGGTGGGTTGGCCAGAAATACATCACCATCATAAGCCTCCCTGCACTCCTTCCACAAGTCCTGATCGAGGATAACTCAGATGAAATTGGCATCAGATAGAATGGTCTTGGACGGTGCTCCAGGTGCGGAATCCGCAGAATGGATTCGGGATAAAGCATCAGCCTTCCCATTACGAGAACCTGGACGGTACCAGATAACAAAGTTAAATTGATTTATAAATAAGTTCTAACAAGCCTGACGAGGAGAAAGGCATCTAGCGGATCCAAGGAACTCTAAATTGCGATGGTCAGTTAGGACTATGATCTGTTGTGCAGCTTCTTGCAGATGATGCCTCCATTCTTTGAAAGTTATAATAATAGCCAGCAATTCCTTGTCTCCCACATCGTAGTTCATCTCTGCTGAGATTAGTCTACGGGAAAAGAAAGCACAAGGATGTAGCAGACCCTTCTCTCCAGTGCTTTGGGAGAGAATAGCCCCCAAAGCATTATCAGAAGTCTCCACCTCCACAATGAAAGAAAGTGTTGGATCTGGGTGTATCAACAGCGGTGCTGAGGTGAAACAGATCTTAAGCCGCTCAAAAGCTTCTTGAGCCTGTAATTACCACTTAAAGGGCTTTTCCTTCTTTGTCAAGGAAGTAAAGGGACGGACAATATCAGGAAAATTTCGAATGAAGTGTCTGTAGAAATTTGCAAAACCATTAAAATGTTGGACCTCCTTAACGTTCTTGGGTACCGGCCAGTCAAGGATAGCCTGAATTTTACCAGATTCCATGTTCAACCCCTGGGGAGAGATGATATAACCTAAGAACTGTATCTCAGAGCGATGGAACTCGCATTTCTCCGGCTTAATATACAGATGGTTCTCTTTCAGACGTCTTAAAACAGTTTTGACATGTTCTTCATGTTCCTGTAGAGAGTCAGAAAAGATTAGTATATCGTCCAAATAGATCACCACAAACTGGTCCAACAAATCTCTGAAAAAGTCATTAGCAAGGTGTTGAAACGTTGCAGGGGCGTTACCAATCCCGAAGAGCATCACAAGATATTCAAAGTGTCCATACCAGCATCTGAATGCTGTCTTCCACTCATCCCCTGGACGAATACGCACCAAATTATAAGCCCCACGAAGATCCAGTTTAGAGAACACCTTAGCATGGCGGACTCTTTCCAGTAATTCGGGAATCAGAGGCAAAGGGTAACGGTTTTGTATGGTTACCTTATTGAGTTCCCGATAGTCAACACAGGGTCTCAGGGTCCCATCCTTCTTTTTTACAAAAAATATAGGTGTCTCTGCTGGTGAGGAAGAAGGACGTATGAAGCCTTTGGCCAGATTTTCATCAATATACTCCTTTAAGGCTTGAAGCTCAGGTGCCGCCAAAGGGTATACGTTACCAAAAGGAATAGCTGCCCCAGGAAGCAGCTCAATAGGACAGTCATAATGCCTGTGTGGAGGAAGCTGATCTGCATTCTTCTTGTCACAGATGTCAGCGAACTCTTTATATGCTGAAGGTAAAGTAAATACCTGTACATGTGGTTCCGTAGCCGTGGATTCAGGGACAGCTTCTGTTAATGCTGAGTTGCTCCTTGTTGGAAAGATAATCTCCTTGGTCTCCCAGTTGATAATTGGGTTCTGAGAACGCAACCAAGGAATGCCTAAAATCACAGGAAAATGAGGAGAAGAATTAGCAAGAAAGAAAGTTGCTCCTGATGATTAGGCTCCAACAAAATTTCAAGGGGTACGGTCTCCTGATGCATAGGCCCAGAGATTAAAGGTGACCCATCCACTGTTTCCATGGTAATTGGAGAGGCTCTTTGCTGAATTTCAATACCATGTTCCTTGGCAAATGCGATATCCATGAAATTGCCACCTGCACCAGAGTCAATCATAGCTGCACTGGAAATCCACTGTCCTGAACACAGGATCTTAATAGGGAGAGAACAGTGAGAGTTTTTTTCCTTAAGCTCTTTGGGGGGTGAAGTCATAGAAAGTGAATGGAATACAGCGTTTAAAGGCAGGCTACATTCAGAGATGTCAGATTCATCATCACAGTTGTCATACTCCCCTACCGCTGCTAGCACCTTGTGAGGCCGCTTGGGACACTTGGGACAGTTGATTAAAAAGTGATCAGACTGACCGCAGTAGAAACATAGACTTTCACGAAGGCGATGCTCCCGGCGCTCATTAATCTTGCGCCTCTGAACGGAATCAATTTGCATGGGCACCTCCTCCACCTTCCGAGATGTTTTTCCTGCAGGCTCTTTGGAAGGAAGGGAAAAGTTAGAGATACGGTTACAGGCAGCAAACTTCTCCTGCCTACGCTCAGTAAGGTGAATATCTATGCGCACACAATGCTGTATAAACATTTCTAGCTCTTGTGGTGACTCAGAGTGAGCTAATTCATCTTTTACAATACTAGACAGACCCCTTTTTAAAAATAGGCAATTGTGCATATCTGTCCCAATTAGTATCTACCGCTAATCTCCTGAATTCAGTGGCATACTCAATAACAGAACGTTTAGCCTGGCGTAAAGACAATAAAGCAGATTCAGCGGTTGCACGACGATTAGGATCATCAAACATTAATGCCATAGCGGCCAAGAAATCATACAAGTTATTTAACCGTGGGTCACGAGACTCAATCATTGGATTTGCCCAGGCGAGCGCTCGTGCGGTCAGCAGCATTATTACACACAAATAATGCTTTGGATCTATCACTAGGAAAACGGTCAACATGCACATCAAAATATAGCATACATTGATTCACAAAGCCACAAAATATGTCGCAATCACCATTAAATCTGAATGGGGGCAACTTAGGTGGGCTAGCTGGTGGCGGTTGCCCAGAGGGTAAAGTCGCTTGTGCAGCTATTTGCTTGCTTATGTCCTGAAACGCCCATCCATACTGGGACTCTATGCCAGCAAGTTTGTTTTCCTGGGCTGCCATGCGGGTGCTTAAGTCCTGCAAAGTTTGTCCAAACACTTGTTGATTGTGTTCAATGCTTCCAAACTTCTTTTGCAGACCTTCCACATCTTTCTGCAGTGATCTAATTATGGAAAACACCTGCTCTAATCTGCTTTCTCAAGTCATTGTTCCAGCAGTCTCCTCCTTTGTGGCTAGAGTATCCTGTAATAATTATAGGGGATAACTCAGGAGACTCTTTGCGTGGAACAAGACAACTACAGGACACAGTCTTATAAGTGGTAAAGTCTATATTATCACATGGTGATTCAAACAGGTGCAGAGAGAAACTCAAGTCCACAACACTTGGTGTAAGTATTAAATGCAGCTTAACAGTCTATAGGGAACTTCAGAGGAAAATGCAATCACGCAGTAAGTCTATGAAGCTCAATTATTCTTGAGGATACTTGACACGAATAAGTCCTTGATTAGTCCAAACACAGATAGATATGCTTAAAGGCAGTTCAAATAATATCTTAGCTCAACCAGGAAGGCCTGGGTAATAGTCTCAGGTTTTTGAAGAGCAGCAACAGCTTACATGTCCAACAAATGCAGATGAAAGAAAACACAAGCAGCAGATGAAGGAAGATTACTGGAAACTGGTGTATGCAGCAGGAACTCAGAGCAGAGTAGCAGGGTCACCACACAGGTTCACAAGAGCAGGTATATAGTCAGGGAGCCACCAGAGTCAGAAGCTGGATGCAAGGCAGAATACTCTAGCACAGACTGAAGGCTGGGGTGGAGTTTATAGCAGGAAGACACAGTGAACATGAGACCAAAGACGCGATCTTGGAAAAGGGCAGTAATGCACAAAACGTAATAAAAAAATTTCAGAGTCCTGACACAACCCAGTATTCAGCACTATTTCTAACCCTAAAAATACGGGCAGCATGTTGAATATAGAGCAGCAAGAAAACACTCATATGTCGGGCTCTTCCATGAGGTCCAAGTCCATGCTGTGTTGGTGATGGGGTAACACTCAAGGTTGCTTCCTCCATCCCCCCCCTCACCAACCACAGACAACAGAGAGTGGATCATTATCCTCTTCATCTCCTGACTGTTTTGCATCCATCACCTCAGCCTGCTCCATTTGTTCCTTGGCATCTGCATCTTCACTAACAGTTTGTCCGGTACAATGAGCCCTCTTTGATCACTGTAAGCCACCCTCCCATGGAACCTGTCTGTGCGATGACAGTCTGGATATTTGATATATTGTTATCCCTTCCGCATCCTCCTCTGCTTCCAATTCACCTCCTCATGGAGACTATTCAAAGTGTGCTCCAGCATGTAGATGACCAGAATAATGATGCTGATGATGGCATTGTCAGCGCTAACCATCTTAGTAGTCATTTCAAAACTGTGCACAAGGGTGCAGAGGTCCTTCACCTGTGCCCACTCTGCAAACGTGATTTGCACCACTGCGCTGTCCCAGACTATGCAACAGTACATAGTGAACCAGGGCTTATTGATGCAGCCACAGCTGCTGCAACATGTGCAGAGTGGAATTCCACCACGTTGGAACATCGCCAACCAAATGGTTAGCCAGTAGGCTGAAAGACTTCTGTAGTGATGAAAGTCGATGACCTGTAGGGTGAGGTCATCGGAAGTGAACACACAGAGACTGTGGTTTCTGCATCAGAGCATCCAGGCCTGGATAGTGACAGAGAAATTGCTGTACCACCAGGTTGAGGACTTCAGCCATGCAAGGCACGTTTTTGAGGTTGATATGGTGTAGGGCCACCACCATGTTTGCACCGTTATAGCACACAGCCTCCCCTAGCTTCAGGTTTAGTGGAGACAGCCATTGCTCTAACTTGGCCTGGATACCTGTCCACAACTCTTGAGCTGCGTGATTGCAATCTCCAAGGCATAAAAAGTTAAACACTGCCTGATTGCGGTGAGCCATGGCTGCGCAGTACAGAGGTGGGAAAAATCTATCTGCACTGTTTAAAGGCGTGCCTGTTTAAGAGAGAGTTTGAGGGCACAGGTGGAAGCCCTAGAGGTGGATGAAGCAGAAGAAATGGAGGAACTGATAGATACAGAGGTTTTTCCCACAAGTCTTGAGGATTCCAAGACTTGTGAATCAGCAAAAAGACTGCTTGCCCTCATAGCCACCAGAGTTACCCAGTGCCCAATCAGCAAGATGTAACTCAATGCCCATGTTTGCTCGTCCAGGTGTCAGTGGTGAAATGCACCCTGGCAGACACAGATTTTTTCAGGCAATGGGTGATATTTTCGGTGGCATACTGGTGTAGCACAGGCACAACTTTCTTAGATCAGTAAGGGTGACTGGGCAATTGGAACTGGGGGACTGCCAGGGCCGTCAACTTTTGGAAACTGTCTGTATCTACCAGGCGGAAAAGCAACACTTCTGTGACCAACAGATTGGAGATGGCGGAGTTCAAGCTCTCAGCTTTGCCATGTGTAGGAAGAAACATTCTTTTACATGATCACAACTGCGGGACCGAGGGCTGACTGCTATGCTGAGAGAGGGTGAAATTCTGAAAACAGAACAAACTGCTGGACTGTGAGTGAGGTGCAGGCAGAGATGTTATTGTGGATTGAGAATTATATGTTGTGCTATGTGACACAAAAGCAGCAGTCATGTCTACTTCCATAGCAGCTGACCGGCTCTCACTCAGTCCGACAGTGGTGGGTAAACAGTTTTAGTTTCTGTGGCCAGAGACATATGTGTGAAGACTTGGAATGGTGATTGAGGAGAAAGAACCTAACAGATGGGGTTGAGGGGATTGCTGGTGGATGGTGAGGCCCGCTAATCTGCCTTTTAGCACAGTGAGATTCCAACACTAAGGCATGTTAATAGCACATGTGCCGGTTCATATATGTAGTTGTCAAATTATTGCAATTCTTGCCTCTACTGAGTTTTCTCTGCAAATTTGACAGTTAACATGTGTTGGATCATCCCTTGTGGTCTCAAAAAGCGCCCAGGCTAGTCAACCCCTGCTGCCCCGGTGAACTGCACACTTGCCACTGGTGCAGGCCACAGCCAGAGTTGGGGGGGTGAGGATGCAGTGCTTGTCATCGTTGCATCACTTCGTGTCTGGGTGGTAATCTGTAATTTAACCTCCTTATCTTCCTCCTCCTCCACCTCCTCTGCTGAGCTACTCAGCTGCGTACCTCTGTGTTGACACCACATGGGATCTACAATCTCATCATCATCCTCTCTGTTCTCACACCTCATCCTGAGAGTCATCCTCCTCCTTTTCCTGTCCAGACACCACAGTACAGTCCATGTGTGACTCTAGTATCTGAGTCTTATCAGGATCACCTCCAGCCTTGGTGGCAAAAGTCTGATGATGAAGGTGTGGATTCTGCTTGGACCCTGCTTCATTTGGCCCCAGATACAACAATAAATAATTTTGAGCATCGGTGCAGATGCTTTCCTCCTCTGGATTCTGTGATCTCTGATGCCCATGGAATAGAATGTGTGAATAGCTCTTCAGAATAGCCCATCTGAGGTTCCCCACAGAAAGTTTGGCTTTTGGAAATCTCTGATGCTGGAGGAAACAAGGGTAATTGGGGTGTCACCTCTGTGGATTATACTATGTGTGATGTTAAGGTGGAGGAAGAGGAAGAGAGGCCACTTGAGGCAGTGCTTGCCATCAACTGGAGCACATGCTTTTTCTGAGTCTCATCTACAAAGTGTACTACTGTGTGAAAGGGAGTTGAGTAACCCGGCCAGTAACTGTCATGAAGCGACTATCCTGGCGTGACATGACCCGACAAGTGGACGGTCACCAAACGGTGAAACACACAAGGGTACACCGGGGACACAATAACAACAGTGGGCCCTGTGATAAGGAACGGGGAAATGGACACCACCTGCATTCTCCTAAGGATGTGCCCTGATATCCCTGACGTCCCTATATAGGTTTTTCCAACCTGTCGTCGAGCAGGATACCTAAGCCCTCGCTTGCCCTGCACATATCCCTAAATAGGGAACTGACAGGTGAGAGCATTTATTTCACCGCTGCACTAATACAACACAAGGTAAGGTAAGACAACAAAGGGACAAAAAAACAATAACACCACACTTAGCTTTCTCTGCTGCAATGCACCGAACAGCAGAGTAAGGCATCAGATATGAGAATTCAGCTGAAGAACCACAGCACTCAGCAAGCTCCTTCCCCAGCCAGGTTGGTCTCCAATAGGACCTATATAACCAACAGTCAGCTGATGCATCAGGCGACCTTTTAAAGGAGGATGGTGGGAGTGGTCACCAACCACATCAGCAGACTAGGCAGCAATGTAGTTACACCAGCGGCCACCGGGGGAAAACTGCCTTAACCCCCAATGACCTGAAAAGAAAAAGGTCTTAATCTGAGGGGAAACCAGATCTGCCACAGATCCAAACATGGACCGTGACAGTAACAGTTGTGGTCAGTGGTCTTTGGATAGGACAAGACAGTGTTTGTTCAGTTGAGCTGTTATTCACATTTAACACCTAACCCACGTACACGTCGAACACCAAGCTTATTCCCCCTTTCACTACGATATCACTTTTTCCCACTCATGTTGTAAGTAACCTTTTCCTCTTGCACTCTGCTGTTTCACAACCTTAGGCTCACAACCATCAGTCACCTGTCACTAAATGACCAATCACTATTTATTTTTTTAGGTAGCATGCCTGAACAACACTGTCATGCTTAACAATTTTTAAGTTGAAATCTAGCCTTCTGATTTGCCACTGAAACACTGTTTCAGCACAAACTATTTGGAATAGCTAGCTGGCACTCCAAGCTGCAACCAATATTAGTCCTAATGATTTTTAAGTGGAAATCTGGCCTTCTGATTTGCCACTGAAATACAATTACAGCACAAACGATTTGGAGTAGGTAATTGGGCCTCGTGGCTGCACCGCTATATAAGGCCTAACGAGTTTTACTTAGAAATCTGGCCTTATTATTTGTCTCTAACATACAGTTTTAAGTAAAACCATTTGGAGCAGCTAATTGGGCCTCATGGCTGAACCACAGTTTTAGGCCTATTGATTTTGAAGTGGAAATCTGGCCTTCTGATTTGCTACTGAAACAGTTTTAGCATAAACAATTTGGAGATGCAAATGCGGGTTCCGGCGACTGCCACGCAGTATTTGTACAATCTATTTTGATGCTGGAAAATCGATTTCACAGAGGACAGGATACTATCTTTTTCACTGACAAGTTCACTTTTAGCCCCAGCACTAGCGCAGGTGCAACCTCTCTGCGATGCGTCACACAGAGCAAATGTGTCAACAAAGTAAGATGTCTGCTTTTTATATAGCTAGGGACATGGGACTTTGGCAGTCAATCACAGAAGACCTTGTGTCATGACATTGTGGATGGTTTCTGCACCCTGATTGGTTGCCGGAATCAGCACACAAAGTTAAGGGGAAAAAAAACTTGCGCCACTCCTGTAACCTCTGCATACGCTCATCTAACCTCTCAGCACACCCTCCCCTCATCAAACACGTGTCCCCATCCTCAATGCTCATCATACAGCATCACTATCCTAGCCAAAGCAAAGTAATAACAAAAGCATTAGTGGAAACATGATGATTTACCTAACTGTGACCGACTTTTGCCGACTTTGAGTAAAAATGCTTGTTAAAGCGAACACGAATCAGAATGTGCTATGTTTGTGCCGAATTTTAGATTGGCGAACGTTTTCCGAACATGTACGCTCATCTCTAGTAATGAGTCACTGGAGTCTCCATGAAAACCAAAACACCCCTCAGTGTAAATGTGGAAGGGTGATTGTGAAAGGATAACGGTCATGTTGTCTTGTCTCCTACTTTCTCTGTACATCTGATGAAATTATGATGTTTTGAAATGAGTGATGTAACTCAGATTTGCTCAAATCTCAAACAGTGTGTAAGCAATAATATACAGGGTGGACCATATATATGGATACACCTAAATAAATTGGGAATGGTTGGTGATATCAACTTCCTGTTTGTGGCACATTAGTATATGGGAGGGGGAAAACTTTTCAAGATGGGTGGTGACCATGGCGGCCACTTAGAAGTCAGGCATTTTGGATCCAACGTTATTTTTTTCAATGGGAAGAGGGTTGTCATGATATGTACTTTTGCCCTGTCCTGTATTTGAAAATATACCATTTGATGTTTGTAACTGTTCTCTGGTTTCTATTAGCTGTAATTTATGTATTTTCTTGTGCTGAGAGTCACCTGTAACAATGTCTCCTTCCCCCAATACTTGCAGCCCTAAGCTTAAGGCTGAGTTCACACATAGCAGAATTGCCGCGGAAATTTCCGCGGCAATTCTGCGCCTCCTGCCGCGGGTATATCGCATGCAGAATTTGCATGCATATACCAGCAGAAAACTAGCGGTTTGCAAGCATAATTAGCTTGCAGAGTGCTAGCGTTTTCCAAGCGATCTGTAGCATCGCTTGGAAAACTGTTTGACAGGTTGGTCACACTTGTTAAACATAGTGTTTGACAAGTGTGACCAACTTTTTACTATAGATGCAGCCTATGCAGCATCTATAGTAAAAGATAGAATGTTAAAAATAATAAAAAAAATAAAAAAAAAGGTTATACTCACCTCAGCGGCTTCCGTTCCTAATGCTGTGTGTTAAGGACCTTCCATTGACGTAGCGGTCACGTGACCGCGACGTCATCGCGGTCATGTGACTGGGACGTCATCGCAGGTCCTTCACACACACCTCGGAAGCCTCTGAGAAGGTCGGGCCGCCAGAAGGTGAGTATATCGCTATTTTTTATTTTAATTCTTTTTTTTTTTACCACTTATATGGTGCCCAGTCCATGGAGGAGAGTCTCCTCTCCTCCACCCTGGGTACCAAAAGCACTTGATCTGCTTACTTCCCGCATGGTGTGCACAGCCCCGTGCGGGAAGTAAGCAGATCAATGCATTCCTATGTGTGCAGAATCGCCGCGATTCCGCAATTTTAATGGACATGCTGCGTTTTTTTCTGGATTGCGATTCCGCTCAGGAAAAAGATGCAGCATGTGCACAAAAAATGAGGATTGCAATCTGTTACATAGGATGCTTAATGTTAGCGTTTTTTTCGCGGTTTATAGCGTTTTTATAGCGAAAAACCGCGAAAAAAACGCAAAAAATCTGCTACGTGTGCACACAGCCTTAATGTAATTAAGTTTTGTCAACTAGTGAAGGAATAGCCATTCTTCCTCACAGCAGGTGGCTAGTCAAATGTACATACTATGTAGACTAAGCGGAGCCGACCAGAATAGAATCTTCTGATGGACCCAACCATTGAATAGAAGGTGTGACCCCTACCCCCTTCATGGGCGGATCCCAGGAGCTCAGACAAGCCATTCTTATTTTTGAGATCAGATGTGAGTTGATCTTTGAAGGAGGAGTGGGGATTCTTAGCTGAGGCAAGACCCCATGTCCATCTGTGACTGTGGAAGCGAATGGGGCGAGACTTGAGCTGAGGACATATCTCGTCGTTTGTGGGATTTTTTTGGGATCCCTTGGACTCGTGTGGACTATTGTTTTGTTAGCTGGCACAAGGATTATCGGGAAGTGCCCCCGAACCGGTTCCGGTGGACTAATTGTGGACTCTGTAGATCTACCTGCATGTGTTGTTCCAGCGTTCTGGATAATAAATCTGTGGAATCATCCCTTGACCTGTTGTCCCTTCTTGCTCTGCCGTACACCCCGTCACAAGGGTCATGTGACACATCAAACTTATTGAGAATTTCACAAGAAAAACAATGGAGTGCTTGGTTTTAACGTAACTTAACTATTTCATGAGTTATTTACAAGGTTATGACCAGTTATAAAATGTGTTCAAAGTTCTGCCCATTGTTTTGGATTGTCAACGCAACCCTCTTCTCCCACTCTTGACACACTGATAGCAAGACCGCAGAAAAAATGCTAGCACAGGCTTCCAGTATCCACTGTTTCAGATGCTGCACATCTCGTATCTTCACACCATTGAAATTTGCCTTAAAATGACCCCAAAAATAAAAGTCTTCAGGCTGAGATTGGGAGACCTTGGTGGCCATTCAACTGGCCCATGATGACCAATCCACTTTCCAGGCAATTTTTGATTGATAGAAGTTACATGAATGTTGAAAAATGCAGCAGCAAAAACACACAAAGAATTGACATGTTGCAGATTATTTTCTGCATCAAATCTGCAAGATAAAAATTTTCGGCGTGTGCATGACACTTCAGGTTTCTCATTCACTTTGCTGTCATCAGGTTTTGCTTCAACAAAATGCACCAAATCTGCAATTTGTACACACAGCCTAAATTTTTGGACAATTTTTTTGAGGGTTGTTTAGCAACGAACTGTACCCAAGAATATGTAGTACCCTATGGATTAGCAATATTTCATAACGATACATTTTTTAACAAGTTTTTTGAAGCTTTTATAGCAAAACAATGTACAGAAGAAGATGTAATACATTATAGGTAAGCAATAAAATACCAATAAGTTTTAATCAATTTTTGTTGAGGCTTTCAAAGCAATGAAATGTACCCAAGAAGATATAATACCGATAAATTTGGAAAAAGGATTTTGAAGGTTATATACCAAGGAAATCTACTCCAGAACATGTAATACTGTATGGCTGAGAAACGTAACCATGGAAAATTTATAAACAATTTTTTTAAGTATTATATATCACAAACATGTACCCCAGAACTCGGAATAGTATATGGGTAAGAAATGTGAACAACGAAGCAAAATTTTCAAAAGATTTTTTGTACTGTTATACACCACCAAACTATGACAGACTGCACATAATACTGCATGCATGAGTAATCTAATCCTGAAATATTTTTCTATTCTTTCTGTAATTTTTACATACCACAGTAATGCAACAATAACCGTGTTAAACTGTATGGATGAATCATTGAATCCATAAAAAAAAATTTGAACAAAAATATTTTTAATGTGTAGTTGATGTGCTACAGTCATAAAGGGTTTGCAGAAAGTCCAAAGCCATACAGAAATTATGAGGAGGGTCTTCCATAGGCCCCTGAAAGGCAAACACTGACAGGCCTCATTAAAATATTGAGGATTAAAAACACTTTATGTGCTGCTGTCTTCTGGTGATGTGGAAAAGTGTGGAATAATCAAGGCTTTGTTCTTTTGTGTGAGAATGAGCCTGTCTGCATTCTCTGTTGACAGATCAAAGTGCATGTTTGTTATGACCCCTTGGCGGCACTAAAAACCTGCTCAGACAAGTGTTTAAAGGCAGGGCAGCACAACACAACCAAGGCATAGAGGGACAGCTCATACCAGGTGTACAGCTTTGAGGCCCAATAGTTAAAAGTTGCAGATGAATTAGGGAGTATGCTGGTGTTAGGGCTAGCGGAGCGCACCGAGTAAATATAGATGTTTGTTATTATTGATGCATTCGCAGTCTGGGGTCCACCGTGCAGGGGAACCTGCTGCTAGTAAATGGTGGCACTATTTGGCAGTATAGACTAGCTCTGTTACTTCACAAAATAGCCGTGAAAGGAAAGCACTGCGCCCTGTTAGACTTCACAGGAGCACAGGCTAACTGCCCAACAGAGAGCAGTCAGTGGTCATGCATGCACACAATCTCCTCACTGGAGGTGCCGGTATTCTAAGGGATTATTTCAGCCAGGCCCCTGAATACACTCAAACACACAATCTCCTCACCGGAGGTGCCGGTATTCTAGGGGCTTATTTCAGCCGGGTCCCTGAATACAATCTCACATGACCACACTGGCGCAAAGCACATAACTCAGAAAGATACTAGCACATGGCCGTGTGGACATGCGCACCTTTTATAGCTGCAGCAACTACAAGACCTTCCAAAAAAGGACCAAGGGAAGCTGCTACAGAATTTGCGCAACTTCAGGACCTTCCTAGAGTACCATTGGGAATAGCTGCAGTACCTGAGCACGTGACCCTTGATCTCCAATGATAGATCTTACCCTGGGCATGCTCAGAAGGGGAAAAGTAGGACTTAGTCCCAAAGACATCTGTTCGCTGCTGACCAGTACTGGCTATAATGGCAGAAGCTAGAAAAGCAGCAGTAACCCTTCGCACAGTGTCAGACTGAGCATGACGCTGGGACCGACGCCTCCGCTGAGCAGGCTCCACTGTGGCAGAAGAAGAATGGGAGACCGCAGCAGAGATGGCTCGAGATTCCCCCTGTGCAGAGGCAGGAACTCGAACCCTAACATTACCCTCCGTCCTTGGACCTCGCCATGCTCGAAGGCAGCAATGAGCGGCGGAGCCTGAATATTCTCAGCAGGCTCCCAGGACCTGTCCTCAGGACCATAACCCTTCCAGTCCACCAAATAAAATTTTTTGCCACGGACCCCTTGCACCCCAAAATAGCAGTCACCTCAAAATCGTCCGTAGACGAACTTGATGTCCTGGCAGATGACTTGGAAAACTGGGACATGTATGCGGGCTTCAAGAGGGACACATGAAAGGTGTCGGTGATACCCAGATGTGGTGGAAGGGCCAGATGGTAGACCACTGGATTAACCTGTTTGAGGACCTTGAAGGGGCCCAAGTAGCGAGTAGCAAACTAAGTGGACTCAACTCGCAGCCTGATGTTACGGGCAGAGAGCCACACTAAGTCGCCAGGAGCAAAAGTCGGAGCGGGGTGCCGATGTGCATTGACGGAGGACCTCATTCTCTCCTTGGAGGTCCGAATGGCATCCTGAGTGCGGTCCCAAATGTCCCACACCTCCACAGCCCAGTCTGCCACCCTGGAGTCTGCGGAAGACACGGGCATAGGCACAGGTACCCGCAAATGCTGACCATAGTTTAGGAGGAATGGGGTCTGTCCGGTGGAGTTGGCTATGGTGTTATTCAGCACAAACTACGCCCACGGAAGCAAGGATGCCCAGTCATCCTGCCTGGCTGAGACAAAATGTTGCAGATATGTGACCAAGGTCCGGTTGGCCCTCTCTACCAACCCATTCGTCTTGGGATGATAAGCTGAGGAGAGATTCAACTCAATGCTGAGTAGACGACCAAGCACTCTCCAGAATCGAGACGCAAACTGGGGACCCCAGTCACTGACAATTTTGTCCGGCATACCATGTAGGCGAAATATATGTTTGATAAACAACGCCGCCAGAGCCTGTGCAGAAGGTAGCCGTGGAAGAGGCACCAAGTGCACCATTTTGGAAAAATGGTCGGTGATAACCCAAATAATGGTGCAGCTATGAGACTTGGGTAAGCCCACCACAAAATCCATCCCGACCATCTCCCAGGGGACGAAGCAACCCAGCTGGCCATTGACGAGGAGACTTGTTCCTGGCGCAGGAGACACATGCCCGAACATAGTCTGCGACATCACGGGCCATATGCAGCCACCAATATGTCCTCGCCAGTAGCTCAGATGTCCTTTTGGTCCCAAAATGTCCACCCACCCTAGACGAGTGAGCCCAAGAGAGAAACTCTGGACGTGAACTGGATGGTACAAAAGTCTTGCCCAGAGGCACAGACTCTAGCAAAACCGGGGCCACAGTTCTCAGGCTCTAGGATGGGACAATAAGCCGAGGCTCCTCTTCCTCCTCCTCAGATGATACAACGGAGCAAGAGAGAGCGTCGGCACGAATGTTCTTCTCCCCGGAAAGAAAATGGAGGGTGAAGTGGAACAGAGACAAGAACAAGGACCATCTGGCCTGGCGAGAATTTAGACGCTGGGCGGTCTGTAAATAAACCAAATTTTTGTGGTCTGTGAAAACTTGGAATAGAAAACGAGCCCCCTCCAAGAGATGTCTCCACTCTGAGAAGGCCAACTTCATTGCTAGCAACTCCCTGTCCCCGATGGAATAATTCCTCTCCGCTGGTGTGAAGGTTTTGGAAAAGAAAAAGCAAGGATGCTTCCGACCTTGAGCATCCTTTTGGAAGAGGACTACTCCAGCACCAACAGAAGAGGCATCCACCTCCATTATAAATGGCTTATCTACATCGGGCGATGTAGAATGGGAGCGCTAGCAAAATGAGATTTAATAGAAGTGAAAGCCTTGGAGACCTCCACAGACCACAATTTGGGATTTGCTCCCTTCTTGGTGAGGGCTACCAAGGGAGCTACCAAAGTTGAGAAATGAGGAATGAACTGGCGATAATAGTTAATGAACCCCATAAAGCACTGCACCGCTTTAAGGGAATGGGGTTCTTGCCAGTCCATCATAGCCTGTAGTTTGGCAGGATCCATAGCCAATCCTTGGGCAGAGATGATATAGCCCAGGAAAGGTAAAGACTCCTGCTTAAACACACATTTCTCCAACTTGGCGTAGAGGGAGTTAGTTCGTAAGAGGTCGAAGACTCTGCAAACATCTCTCCGGTGGGAGTCAATATCTGTAGAGTAGATGAGAATATCATCCAGATAGACTACGACCGAGGTGGAGAGCATATCCCGGAAGATATCGTTTATAAAGTCTTGGAAAATGGCTGGGGCATTACAGAGCCCAAAGGGCATCACTAGAGATTCATAGTGCCCATCCCTGGTGTTAAAAGCAGTCTTTTAACACCAGGTACGATGGACACTCGACACTCGACACTGGACAAGCGTACTCGTACACTTGTACGATGGACTCCTCGCCAGAGATGGACTACACCTCAACAAACCTGGGAAACACACATTCGCCAGAAGACTTGCTACACTCATCAGGAGGGCGTTAAACTAGAAGAAGAGGGGACGGGAAGAAAAACATTAGACTCGAACAAAGAAGACCCAGGAAAACATACTCAGAAGGGAGGTAAGAACATTTCTAAAACAATCCACAGTGAGGAGATTGGAACAAAACAAAATCCTCTAAACTGCATGCTCGCAAATGCCAGAAGCCTGACAAACAAGATGGAAGAACTAGAAGCAGAAATATCTACAGGTAACTTTGACATAGTGGGAATAACCGAGACATGGTTAGATGAAAGCTATGACTGGGCAGTTAACTTACAGGGTTACAGTCTGTTTAGAAAGGATCGTAAAAATCGGAGAGGAGGAGGGGTTTGTCTCTATGTAAAGTCTTGTCTAAAGTCCACTTTAAGGGAGGATATTAGCGAAGGTAATGAGGATGTCGAGTCCATATGGGTCGAAATTCATGGAGGGAAAAATGGTAACAAAATTCTCATTGGGGTCTGTTACAAACCGCCAAATATAACAGAAATCATGGAAAGTCTACTTCTAAAGCAGATAGATGAAGCTGCAACCCATAATGAGGTCCTGGTTATGGGGGACTTTAACTACCCGGATATTAACTGGGAAACAGAAACCTGTGAATCCCATAAAGGCAACAGGTTTCTGCTAATAACCAAGAAAAATTATCTTTCACAATTGGTGCAGAATCCAACCAGAGGAGCAGCACTTTTAGACCTAATACTATCTAATAGACCTGACAGAATAACAAATCTGCAGGTGGTCGGGCATCTAGGAAATAGCGACCACAATATTGTACAGTTTCACCTGTCTTTCACTAGGGGGACTTGTCAGGGAATCACAAAAACACTGAACTTTAGGAAGGCAAAGTTTGACCAGCTTAGAGATGCCCTTAATCTGGTAGACTGTGACAATATCCTCAGAAATAAGAATACAGATAATAAATGGAAAATGTTTAAGAACATCCTAAATAGGCACTGTAAGCGGTTTATACCTTGTGGGAATAAAAGGACTAGAAATAGGAAAAACCCAATGTGGCTAAACAAAGAAGTAAGACAGGCAATTAACAGTAAAAAGAAAGCATTTGCACTACTAAAGCAGGATGGCACCATTGAAGCTCTAAAAAACTATAGGGAGAAAAATACTTTATCTAAAAAACTAATTAAAGCTGCAAAAAAGGAAACAGAGAAGCACATTGCTAAGGAGAGTAAAACTAATCCCAAACTGTTCTTCAACTATATCAATAGTAAAAGAATAAAAACTGAAAATGTAGGCCCCTTAAAAAATAGTGAGGAAAGAATGGTTGTAGATGATGAGGAAAAGGCTAACATATTAAACACCTTCTTCTCCACGGTATTCACGGTGGAAAATGAAATGCTAGGTGAAATCCCAAGAAACAATGAAAACCCTATATTAAGGGTCACCAATCTAACCCAAGAAGAGGTGCGAAACCGGCTAAATAAGATTAAAATAGATAAATCTCCGGGTCCGGATGGCATACACCCACGAGTACTAAGGGTACCGTCACACATTGAAATTTCCATCGCTACGACGTTACGATTCGTGACGTTCTAGCGATATCGTTACGATATCGCTGTGTCTGACACGCTACTGCGATCAGACACCCTGCTGAGAATCGTACGTCGTAGCAGATCGTTTGGAACTTTCTTTCGTCGCTTGATCACCCGCTGACATCGCTGGATCGTTGTGTGTGACAGCGATCCAGCGATGTCTTTGCTTGTAACCAGGGTAAACATCGGGTAACTAAGCGCAGGGCCGCGCTTAGTAACCCGATGTTTACCCTGGTTACAAGCGTAAACGTAAAAAAACAAACAGTACATACTCACCCGTCGGTGTCCTTCAGGTCCCTTGCCGTCTGCTTCCTGCTCTGAGTGCAGCCGTACAGTGAGAGCGGAGCACAGCCCTGGTTACCCGAGGACTTCGGCATCGCTCCAGCGCCGTGATTGCAACGTGTGACCGCAGTCTACGACGCTGGAGCGATGATTATACGACGCTGCGACGTCACGAATCGTGCCGTCGCAGCGATGAAAATTTCAATGTGTGACGGTACCCTAAGAGAACTAAGTAATGTAATAGATAAACCATTATTTCTTATTTTTAGGGACTCTATAGCGACGGGGTCTGTTCCGCAGGACTGGCGCATAGCAAATGTGGTGCCAATATTCAAAAAGGGCTCTAAAAGTGAACCTGGAAATTATAGGCCAGTAAGTCTAACCTCTACTGTTGGTAAAATATTTGAAGGGTTTCTGAAGGATGTTATTCTGGATTATCTCACTGAGAATAACTGTTTAACTCCATATCAGCATGGGTTTATGAGAAATCGCTCATGTCAAACCAATCTAATCAGTTTTTATGAAGAGGTAAGCTATAGGCTAGACCACAGTGAGTCATTGGACATGGTATATCTCGATTTTTCCAAAGCGTTTGATACCGTGCCGCACAAGAGGTTGGTATACAAAATGAGAATGCTTGGTCTGGGGGAAAATGTGTGTAAATGGGTTAGTAACTGGCTTAGTGATAGAAAGCAGAGGGTGGTTATAAATGGTATAGTCTCTAACTGGGTCGCTGTGACCAGTGGGGTACCGCAGGGGTCGGTATTGGGACCTGTTCTCTTCAACATATTCATTAATGATCTGGTAGAAGGTTTACACAGTAAAATATTGATATTTGCAGATGATACAAAACTATGTAAAGCAGTTAATACAAGAGAAGATAGTATTCTGCTACAGATGGATCTGGATAAGTTGGAAACTTGGGCTGAAAGGTGGCAGATGAGGTTTAACAATGATAAATGTAAGGTTATACACATGGGAAGAAGGAATCAATATCACCATTACACACTGAACGGGAAACCACTGGGTAAATCTGACAGGGAGAAGGACTTGGGGATCCTAGTTAATGATAAACTTACCTGGAGCAGCCAGTGCCAGGCAGCAGCTGCCAAGGCAAACAGGATCATGGGGTGCATTAAAAGAGGTCTGGATACACATGATGAGAGCATTATACTGCCTCTGTACAAATCCCTAGTTAGACTGCACATGGAGTACTGTGTCCAGTTTTGGGCACCGGTGCTCAGGAAGGATATAATGGAACTAGAGAGAGTACAAAGGAGGGCAACAAAGTTAATAAAGGGGATGGGAGAACTACAATACCCAGATAGATTAGCGAAATTAGGATTATTTAGTCTAGAAAAAAGACGACTGAGGGGCGATCTAATAACCATGTATAAGTATATAAGGGGACAATACAAATATCTCGCTGAGGATCTGTTTATACCAAGGAAGGTGACGGGCACAAGGGGGCATTCTTTGCATCTGGAGGAGAGAAGGCTTTTCCACCAACATAGAAGAGGATTCTTTACTGTTAGGGCAGTGAGAATCTGGAATTGCTTGCCTGAGGAGGTGGTGATGGCGAACTCAGTCGAGGGGTTCAAGAGAGGCCTGGATGTCTTCCTGGAGCAGAACAATCTTGTATCATACAATTATTAGGTTCTGTAGAAGGATGTAGATCTGGGGATTTATTATGATGGAATATAGGAATATAGGCTGAACTGGATGGACAAATGTCTTTTTTCGGCCTTACTAACTATGTTACTATGTTCCATTCGTCCTCCTCACGGATGTGAATCAGGTTGTAAGCACCCTGCAGATCTAGTTTAGTAAACACCCTTGCTCGCCGAAGCCTATCAAAAAGCTCAGATATCAGGGGCAGAGGATATTTATTCTTAATGGTGATGGCGTTAAGACTCCTGTAGTCTATGCATGGACATAGTTCTCCACTCTTCATCTGCATGAAGAAGAACCCAGCCCCTGCAGGTGAAACTGACTTTCTAATGAATCCTCTTGCCAGATTTTCCTAGATGTACTGAGACATTGCCTCCGTCTCTGGGAGAGATAACAGATAGACTCAACCCCGGGGAGGCTTAGCACCAGGCAAGAGGTCAATAGGACAGTCATAGGGGCAGTGAGGTGGAAGGGTCTCCGCAGCCCTTTTGGGGAGACACGTCAGCATAGGGCCAATACTGCTTGGGCAGAGAGGAAAGATCTGCGGGTACCTCTGTTGTAGCAATCTGAACGCTCTCCCTCTGACATCTACCCCCACAAGATTCACCCCATCCCAAAATTCTGCCTGTGGACCACTAAATATGAGGAGAGTGGTACTGTAGCCAAGGCATCCCTAACAGGACCTCATCAATTCCCTCAGAAATGACGAGCAGAGATATAATCTCCTGATGAGATGGCGACGTATTGCATGACGTTGGGTGAAGGCAGAAGACATAAAATTGCCCTCCGTCCCAGAATCCACGCAGAGCTCTACCGAGTGAGTGAATGAGCCTATTGTAATTGTCCCCTTAAAGGACAATTTGGAGGCAAACGTCGCAATGTCTAGTGTACCTCCACCTGCTACCACTAGACGCTGACGTTTCCTCGACCACTGCGAACATCTGGTGGCAAGATGTCCTGACTGCTGGCAAACATGGCAGACCTTAAGTGCCTGAGCGGTCCGGGACTTAGATCCCACTCGTGACACTTCCTTGGCATCATGTGACTCAGGAACCAGGACCGGAGATTCCAAAGGTTTGGCGAAGGTGGGAGCCAGCCGAAACTTCTGTCTACACTGGGCCCACTCTAACCTCCGCTCATGAAAATGGAGGTCAATACGGGTAGACACAGCTATTAACTCCTCCAGTGTGGTGGGAACCTCCCTTGTTGCCATAGCGTCCTTCATGTGGTCAGCCAGCTCCCTCCAAAATATAGGGATAAGGGCTTTATCCGACCACTCCAGCTCAGATGCTAGGGTGCGGAAGTGGATGGCAAAATGGCTGACCAAGGATGAGCCCTGAGTCAATGCCAACAGTTGGAGCGCCCTATCATGGGTGACTCAGGGCCCTAAAAAGACCTGTTTCAGAGTGCTCAAGAACAGCGGAGCACTCTGCAAAACATGATCGTCATGCTCCCACAGCGGTGTAGCCCACTCCAACGCCCTGTCCGACAGGAGAGACACAATAAATCCCACCTTTTCCCGCTCTGTGGGGAAACGTGCGGCCAGAAGCTCGAGATGTATAGAGCACTGGCTCATGAAACCCCTACAAGATTTACTATCTCCAGAAAATTTCTATGGCAGCGGGAGGCGAGATAGAGTCAGAGCAGGGGTGGCAGTGGACAAGGTAGATGCAGCCACGCTAGCAGCCTGAACAGCAACTGCGGTAACTTCCACAGCTGAGGTTGAGAACTTGAGAGCCGCCAACCTACCCTCCAGCTGCTGGATGTACCACAAGGATTGCTGTTTATCCGCCATTTACTAGCCAGACCCTGGCGCTAGTATTCTGTTTGGGCTAGCAGAATGCACCGAGTAAATATAGATGCTAATTATTGATGCGTTCGCAGCCCGGGGTCCACCGTGCAGGGGAACCTGCTGCTAGTAAATAGTGGCACTATTTGGCTGTATAGCCTAGCTCTGTTACTTCACAGAGTAGCCGTGAAAGGAAAGCACTGCACCCTGTTAGACTTCACAGGAGCACAGGCTAACTGACCAACAGAGAGCAGTCAGTGGTCATGCATGCACACAATCTCCTCACCGGAGGTGCCGGTATTCTAGGGGCTTATTTCAGCCGGGTCCCTGAATACAATCTCACATGACCACACTGGCACAAAGCACATAACTCAGAAAGATACTAGAGCATGGCCGTGCGGACATGCGCACCTTTTATAGCTGCAGCAACTGCAGGACCTTCCAGAAAAAGACCAATGAACCAAGACCACAGAACTTGAGCAACTTCAAGACCTTCCTAGAGTACCAATGGGAATAGCTGCAGTACCTGAGCATGTGACCCTTGATCTCCAATGATAGATCTTACCCTGGGCATGCTCAGAAGGGGAAAAGTAGGACTTAGTCCCAAAGATGTCTGCTCGCTGTTGACCAGTACTGGCTATAATGGCAGAAGCTGGAAAGGCAGCAGTAACCCTTCGCACAGTGTCAGACTGAGCATGACGCTGGGACCGACGCCTCCGCTGAGCAGGCTCCACTGTGGCAGGAGAAGAATGGGAGACCGCAGCGGAGATGGCTCGAGATTCTGTGCAGAGGCAGGAACTCTGTTATGACCCCAATGGCGAGGGTCTCAGAGGTACGTGGAAGTCTGCAGAATACAAAAATCCAGCTCATAGGGCAGTGGTAACTGGGTTGACCATACAGTGCCTACAAGTAGTATTCAACCCCCTGCAGATTTAGCAGGTTTACACATTTGGAATTAACTTGGCATTGTGACATTTGGACTGTAGATCAGCCTGGAAGTGTGAAATGCACTGCAGCAAAAAAGAATGTTATTTCTTTGTTTATTTTTTTTTTAAATTGTGAAAAGTCTTTTCAGAGGGTCATTTATTATTCAACCCCTCAACCCACCAGAATTCTGTTTGGTTCCCCTAAAGTATTAAGAAGTAGTTCAGGCACAAAGAACAATGAGCTTCACATGTTTGGATTAATTATCTCTTTTTCCAGCCTTTTCTGACTATTTAAGACCCTCCCCAAACTTGTGAACAGCACTCAAACATGGTCAACATGGGAAAGACAAAGGAGCATTCCAAGGCCATCAGAGACAAGATCGTGGAGGGTCACAAGGCTGGCAAGGGGTACAAAACCCTTTCCAAGGAGTTGGGCCTACCTGTCTCCACTGATGGGAGCATCATCCGGAAGTGGAAGGCTTATGGAACTACTGTTAGCCTTCCACGGCCTGGACAGCCTTTGAAAGTTTCCTCCCGTGCCGAGGCCAGGCTTGGCTGAAGAGTCAAGGCTAACCCAAGGACAACAAGGAAGGAGCTCCGGGAAGATCTCATGGCAGTGGGGACATTGGTTTCAGTCAATACCATAAGTAACGTACTCCACCGCAATGGTCTCCGTTCCAGACGAGCCCGTAAGGTACCTTTACTTTCAAAGCGTCATGTCAAGGCTCGTCTACAGTTTGCTCATGATCACTTGGAGGACTCAGACTGACTGGTTCAAGGTTCTCTGGTCTGATGAGACCAAGATTGAGATCTTTGGTGCCAACCACACACGTGACGTTTGGAGACTGGATGGCACTGCATACGACCCCAAGAATACCATCCCTACAGTCAAGCATGGTGGTGGCAGCATCATGCTGTGGGGCTGTTTCTCAGCCAAGGGGCCTGGCCATCTGGTCCGCATCCATGGGAAGATGGATAGCACGGCCTACCTGGAGATTTTGGCCAAGAACCTCCGCTCCTCCATCAAGGATCTTAAGATGGGTCGTCATTTCATCTTCCAACAAGACAACGACCCAAAGCACACAGCCAAGAAAACCAAGGCCTGGTTCAAGAGGCAAAAAATCAAGGTGTTGCAGTGGCCTAGTCAGTCTCCTGACCTTAACACAATTGAAAACTTGTGGAAGGAGCTCAAGATTAAAGTCCACATGAGACACCCAAAGAACCTAGATAACTTGGAGAAGATCTGCATGGAGGAGTGGGCCAAGATAACTCCAGAGACCTGTGCCGGCCTGATCAGGTCTTAGAAAAGATGATTATTTGCTGAAATTGCAAACAAAGGTTATTCCACAAATTATTAAACCTAGGGGTTGAATAATAATTGACCCACACTTTTATGTTTAAAATTTATAAAAATTTAACTGAGCAACAAAACTTTTTGGTTTGTAAGATTTATGCATCTATTAATAAATCCTGCTCTTGTTTGAAGTTTGAAGGCTCTAACTTATTTGCATCTTATTAAACCTGCTAAATCTGCAGGGGGTTGAATACTACTTGTAGGCAATGTATATCTACTCCTAACGCCAACACTAGAAGTAGCCGGGGATCATTCCTACGTTGATTCTAGATGACACGCTCCAGCCGGAGAATCTAGCTACCCCTAGTAGAGGAAAACAAAAGACCTTTCTTGCCTCCAGAGAAGGGGACCCCAAAGCTGGATAGAAGCCCCCCACAAATAATAACGGTGAGGTAAGAGGAAATGACAAACACAGAAATGAACCAGGTTTAGCACAGAGAGGCCCGCTTACTGATAGCAGAATAAAGAAAGGTAACTTATATGGTCAACAAAAACCCTATCAAAATCCACACTGGAAATTCAAGAACCCCCGAACCGTCTAACGGTCCGGGGGGAGAACACCAGCCCCCTAGAGCTTCCAGCAAAGGTCAGGATAAAGATTTGGAACAAGCTGGACAAAAATACAAAACCAAAACAAATAGCAAAAAGCAAAAGGCAGACTTAGCTGATATAACTGGAACCAGGATCAGTAGACAAGAGCACAGCAGACTAGCTCTGATAACTACGTTGCCAGGCATTGAACTGAAGGTCTAGGGAGCTTATATAGCAACACCCCTAACTAACGACCCAGGTGCGGATAAAAGGAATGACAGAAAAACCAGAGTCAAAAAACTAGTAACCACTAGAGGGAGCAAAAAGCAAATTCACAACAGTACCCCCCCCTTATTGAGGGGTCACCGAACCCTCACCACGACCACCAGGGCGATCAGGATGAGCGGCATGAAAGGCACGAACTAAATCGGCCGCATGAACATCAGAGGCGACCACCCAGGAATTATCCTCCTGACCATAGCCCTTCCACTTGACCAGGTACTGAAGCCTCCGCCTGGAGAGGCGAGAATCCAAGATCTTCTCCACCACGTACTCCAACTCGCCCTCAACCAACACCGGAGCAGGAGGCTCAGCAGAAGGAACTACAGGCACAATGTACCGCCGCAACAAGGACCTATGAAATACATTGTGAATAGCAAACGACACAGGAAGATCCAGACGAAAAGATACAGGATTAAGGATTTCCAATATCTTGTAAGGCCCAATAAAACAAGGTTTAAATTTGGGAGAGGAGACCTTCATAGGAACAAAGCGGGAAGAAAGCCATACCAAATCCCCAACGCGTAGTCGGGGACCCACACCGCGGCGGCGGTTGGCAAAGCGCTGAGCCCTCTCCTGTGACAACTTCAAGTTGTCCACCACATGATTCCAGATCCGCTGCAACCTATCTACCACAGAATCCACCCCAGGACAGTCAGAAGGCTCCACATGACCCGAAGAAAAGCGAGGATGGAAACCAGAGTTGCAGAAAAAAGGCGAAACCAAGGTGGCGGAACTAGCCCGATTATTAAGGGCAAACTCAGCCAACGGCAAGAATGTCACCCAATCGTCCTGATCAGCAGAGACAAAACACCTCAAATAAGCCTCCAAAGTCTGATTGGTTCGCTCCGTCTGTCCATTAGTCTGAGGATGGAAAGCAGACGAAAACGACAAATCAATGCCCATCCTACTACAAAAGGATCGCCAGAACCTAGAAACGAACTGGGATCCTCTGTCTGACACAATATTCTCAGGGATGCCGTGCAAACGAACCACGTTCTGGAAAAACACAGGAACCAGATCGGAAGAGGAAGGCAGCTTAGGCAAAGGAACCAAATGGACCATCTTGGAGAAGCGATCACATATCACCCAGATAACGGACATGCCCTGAGATAGCGGAAGATCAGAAATGAAATCCATGGAGATATGTGTCCAAGGTCTCTTCGGGACAGGCAAGGGCAAGAGCAAACCGCTGGCACGAGAACAGCAAGGCTTAGCTCGAGCACAAGTCCCACAGGACTGCACAAATGACCGCACATCCCTTGACAAGGAAGGCCACCAAAAGGACCTGGCCACCAGATCTCTGGTGCCAAAAATTCCCGGGTGACCTGCCAACACCGAGGAATGAACCTCGGAAATGACTCTGCTGGTCCATTTATCCGGGACAAACAGTCTGTCAGGTGGACAAGACTCAGGCCTATCAGCCTGAAATCTCTGCAACACACGTCGCAGATCCGGAGAAATAGCTGACAAGATAACTCCATCTTTAAGAATACCAACAGGATCAGCGACTCCAGGAGCATCAGGCACAAAGCTCCTAGAAAGAGCATCGGCCTTCACATTCTTTGAACCTGGTAAATACGAGACAACAAAATCAAAGCGGGAGAAAAACAATGACCAGCGGGCCTGTCTCGGATTAAGGCGTTTAGCAGACTCGAGATACATCAGATTTTTGTGATCAGTCAAGACCACCACACGATGCTTAGCACCCTCGAGCCAATGACGCCACTCCTCAAATGCCCATTTCATGGCCAACAACTCCCGATTGCCCACATCATAATTTCGCTCGGCAGGCGAAAACTTCCTGGAGAAAAAGGCACAAGGTTTCATAACAGAGCAACCAGGGCCTCTCTGTGACAAAACGGCCCCTGCTCCAATCTCTGAAGCATCCACCTCAACCTGAAAGGGAAGTGAGACATCGGGCTGGCACAAAACAGGCGCCGAAGTAAACCGGCGCTTCAACTCCTGGAAAGCCTCCACGGCAGCAGGAGCCCAGTTAGCTACATCGGAGCCCTTCTTGGTCATATCCGTCAACGGTTTCACAATGCTAGAAAAATTAGCGATAAAACGACGGTAGAAGTTAGCGAAACCCAAGAACTTCTGAAGACTCTTAACCGACGAGGGCTGAGTCCAATCAAGAATAGCTCGGACCTTGACTGGGTCCATCTCCACAGCAGAAGGGGAAAAAATGAACCCCAAAAAGGGAACCTTCTGTACACCAAAGAGACACTTTGAGCCCTTGACAAACAAAGAATTTTCACGCAAAATTTTAAAGACCAACCTGACCTGCTCCACATGCGAATCCCAATCATCAGAAAAAACCAAAATATCATCCAGATAAACAATCAAAAATTTATCCAGATACTTCCGGAAAATGTCATGCATAAAGGACTGAAAAACTGAAGGCGCATTGGAGAGCCCAAAAGGCATCACCAAGTACTCAAAATGACCTTCGGGCGTATTGAATGCGGTTTTCCATTCATCACCTTGCTTAATGCGCACAAGGTTGTACGCACCACGAAGGTCTATCTTGGTGAACCACTTGGCACCTTTAATCCGGGCAAACAAGTCAGACAACAGCGGTAAAGGATACTGAAATTTGACAGTGATCTTATTTAAAAGCCGATAATCAATACAAGGTCTCAAAGATCCGTCCTTTTTTGCCACAAAAAAGAATCCCGCACCAAGGGGGGAAGAAGACGGACGAATATGTCCTTTCTCCAGAGACTCCCTGATATATGAACGCATAGCGGTATGTTCAGGTACCGACAGATTAAACAGTCTTCCCTTAGGAAACTTACTGCCTGGGATCAAATCTATAGTCACAGTCCCTATGAGGAGGCAGTGCACTGGACTCAGACTCACTGAAGACATCCTGATAATCAGACAAATACTCCGGAACTTCCGAAGGCGTAGAAGAAGCAATAGACACAGGCAGGGAATCCCCATGAATACCACGACAGCCCCAACTTGAGACTGACATAGCCTTCCAGTCCAGGACTGGATTATGGGTCTGTAACCATGGCAGCCCTAAAACAACCAAATCATGCATTTTATGTAAAACCAGGAAACGTATCACCTCGCGGTGTTCAGGAGTCATGCACATGATAACCTGTGTCCAATACTGCGGTTTATTTGCTGCCAATGGCGTAGCATCAATACCCCTAAGAGGAATAGGATTTTCTAATGGTTCAAGAGTAAAACCACAGTGCTTAGCAAATGACAGATCCATAAGACTCAGGGCAGCACCTGAATCTACAAACGCCATGACAGGATAAGACGACAGTGAGCAAATCAAAGTTACAGACAGAATAAATTTAGGTTGCAAATTACCA
Source organism: Ranitomeya variabilis (assembly GCF_051348905.1). Classification (NCBI taxonomy): domain Eukaryota; kingdom Metazoa; phylum Chordata; class Amphibia; order Anura; family Dendrobatidae; genus Ranitomeya; species Ranitomeya variabilis. The sequence goes on from NC_135232.1 coordinate 573,404,156, forward strand.
ACGGTGACAGGACTAACAACCTTAGCTATACGTTTAGAGCATGCTGAGATAACATGTGTAGAATCACCACAGTAGTAGCACAAGCCATTCCGGCGTCTATGAATTTTCCGCTCATTTCTAGTCAGGATTCTATCACATTGCATTAAATCAGGTGTCTGTTCAGACAACACCATGAGGGAATTTGCGGTTTTGCGCTCCCGCAACCGCCGGTCAATTTGAATAGCCAGTGCCATAGTATCATTGAGACCTGTGGGAATGGGAAAACCCACCATAACATTCTTAATGGCTTCAGATAGGCCATTTCTAAAATTAGCGGCCAGTGCACACTCGTTCCAATGTGTCAGCACGGACCATTTCCGAAATTTTTGGCAATACACTTCAGCCTCGTCCTGCCCCTGAGACATAGCCAGCAAGGCCTTTTCTGCCTGAATCTCAAGATTGGGTTCCTCATAAAGTAAACCGAGCGCCAGAAAAAACGCATCAATATCAGCCAATGCCGGATCTCCTGGCGCCAGCCAAAAAGCCCAATCCTGAGGGTCGCCCCGTAAGAACGAAATAACTATTTTTACTTGCTGAGCAGAGTCTCCAGATGAACAGGGTCTCAGGGACAAAAACAATTTACAATTATTCACAAAATTCCTAAACTTAAACCTGTCTCCGGAAAACAGTTCAGGAATCGGTATTTTAGGTTCTGACCTAGGATTTCTGATAACATAGTCTTGTATGCCCTGCACACGAGTAGCCAGCTGGTCCACACTTGTAATCAAGGTCTGGACATTCATGTCTGCAGCAAGCATAGCCACTCTGAGGTAAAGGGGAAGAAGAAAGAAAAAAAAAAAACTCAGAATCTTCTTTCTTATAATCCCTCTTCTGCAACGCATTAAACATTTAATACTGGCCTGGCAAACTGTTATGACCCCAATGGCGAGGGTCTCAGAGGTACGTGGAAGTCTGCAGAATACAAAAATCCAGCTCATAGGGCAGTGGTAACTGGGTTGACCATATATCTACTCCTAACGCCAACACTAGAAGTAGCCGGGGATCATTCCTACGTTGATTCTAGATGACACGCTCCAGCCGGAGAATCTAGCTACCCCTAGTAGAGGAAAACAAAAGACCTTTCTTGCCTCCAGAGAAGGGGACCCCAAAGCTGGATAGAAGCCCCCCACAAATAATAACGGTGAGGTAAGAGGAAATGACAAACACAGAAATGAACCAGGTTTAGCACAGAGAGGCCCGCTTACTGATAGCAGAATAAAGAAAGGTAACTTATATGGTCAACAAAAACCCTATCAAAATCCACACTGGAAATTCAAGAACCCCCGAACCGTCTAACGGTCCGGGGGGAGAACACCAGCCCCCTAGAGCTTCCAGCAAAGGTCAGGATAAAGATTTGGAACAAGCTGGACAAAAATACAAAACCAAAACAAATAGCAAAAAGCAAAAGGCAGACTTAGCTGATATAACTGGAACCAGGATCAGTAGACAAGAGCACAGCAGACTAGCTCTGATAACTACGTTGCCAGGCATTGAACTGAAGGTCTAGGGAGCTTATATAGCAACACCCCTAACTAACGACCCAGGTGCGGATAAAAGGAATGACAGAAAAACCAGAGTCAAAAAACTAGTAACCACTAGAGGGAGCAAAAAGCAAATTCACAACAGAACTCGACCCCTAACAGCTTCTTTAGTGGGCCAGGTATTGCTTGACCATCTTTGAAATCAGGCCCTGGGTGCTGGGCTGGTGTCACCAAATTGGCCCTTGCCTTTGACAGTGTGGGGGCTCATTCTGCATATGGGAGACTATGTGGGGCTCATGTTGGATATAGTAGGCTATGTAAGGGTTCATGCTGTATGTAGGATGTTATGTGGGGCTCATACTGTATTCAAGAAGCTGTATGGGGCTTACGCTGCATAGAGTAGGCTTTGTGAGGCTCATGCTGTATAAGAGACTATGTGGCACTCACGTTGCATATAGGAGGCCATTTAGTGGCTCTTGCTGTATATAGGGAGGTTATGTGAGGCTCATGCTGTATATAGGACGCTATGTGGGGCTCATGCTGTATATAGGAGGCTATGTATGGTCTTGCACCATATATAAGAGGCTATGTTGAGGCTCATGTTGTATATAGAAGGATAAATTGGCTCATGATCTTTATTGGAGGCTCTGTAGGGTTCATACTGTATATAGGAGGCAATATGGGGCTCATACTCTATACGGGGGGGCTATTTGGCATCTCATATTGTATACAGGGTGCTTTGTGGGGTCTTATTGCATATAGACAGGCTATGTGTGGACTCACACAGTATATAGGGGGCTATGTCAGGGTCTCATTCTGTATATAGAGAGGCTATATATGGGCTCATAGTGCACATAAAAGGCTATGTGGAGTCCTATACTAAACAAAAGAATATCGGTCATAAACTATGCCATATACATAAATCAAATGGCGACTCAAATGCAATGCTATTATGACAGGAGAAACAAAAGAGTAAAGAAAATAGCAAATAAATTACAAAACAACATTATTTATTAAAAAATCTGTCACTAGCTTCCACATAAGAATTCATGCTATCACAAAAGAATTTACCGTATATGGTTTACAATAGAATTGTGACTACATCCATGGATACAATCAATGCCCCAGGAATACAGGACGGGTCATATGTAATTGCCACAAAATCATGAGATTTCTATAAATGGACAGCATGTATGTCAATTGCTACCAAATGAGTGCATATATCTCAGATATTCAGTGATTAATAATAGAGCAATTAAATTAGTGATAATTTAATCACTATACATCTCTGTGAGTCCACGCAAGGTAAAATGTGATTACGGTAAATAAAGGGAATAATTACCCATATGTGCAAGAGTCCTGTCTGGATCCTGGACACCTTACCCCAACGCGCATTTTGCGTGTAATTGTTACCACATCCTCAGGGGGGAGTGGCTTAATCAGGATCTCGGTCCGGTTTAAATAGTGATTACATCCGACCACGTCATCGTCGAAAGAAAGTGTCAGTGCGCATGTGTGGAACGCAGCCCAGACAGAAAAAGCCCCGATTACGTGAGTAGGCTGGCGCCACGCCTACACACCATGATCCAGGGCCACCGCTGAACAGAGGGTGAGACAAAGGGGATTTTGCATGTCCGCGTATACAAGTGCAAAAATGTATATAATTATAAGGTGACTAAGTGCTCATTAAGAGCGATAAAGTGCCATATATTAGATATATTACCGATTTCAAAGGTGGCAATAAAAAATATATACTCATGTAAATAAACCAATGATCAATATTATTTGTATATATTTAAAATAACATCAATAAATACTGCTACCCAAACAATGAGGAATAATGTATGGGGAAATATATGATGCTATAACATACAGACACATTGATAAATAATTTATGAATTGTAAGTCTAAGATCCATATAAACAGACCAGTTGGATCAATTACATACTGTGGATCTCAATATGCCAACAAATAACTCATTTCATATTACAGTTAATCCATTATTATTATTGTCCACACGAATAGATGAATCCAATTATAGATCTTTACTAGCTGTACTACCCGGCTTCGCCCGGGTTAATGACTGCTGTTAGCAAAATAGAATGTGTTAACAAAAATTTATTCTGCACACAAAAACCACAAAACAAATAGATAGAAATGTAATTATTAAAAGGCAAAAACTAAGCAAATAGAAGCATTTCACAACATATATTAGCTTTGTTATACTGAGAATGTCTTTGTTGCCTATATTAACCAATCAGAGCTCAGGTTAATTAACTGTAGCAAAATAGAAGCTGAGCTGTGATTGGTTGCTATTGGCAGCCTGATAAATCCCCAGCCAACAGGAAGCCCTCCCCCCTGGCAGTATATATTAGCTCACACATACACATAATAGACAGGTCATGTGACTGACAGCTGCCGTATTTCCTATATGGTACATTTGTTGCTCTTGTAGTTTGCTTATTAATCAGATTTTTATTTTTGAAGGACAATACCAGACTTGTGTGTGTTTTAGGGCGAGTTTTATGTGTCAAGTTGTGTGTGTTGAGTTGCGTGTGGCGACATGCATGTAGCGACTTTTGTGAGATGAGTTTTGTGTGGCGACATGCGTGTAGCAACATTTTGTGTGTTGAGTTGCATGTGACAGGTTAGTGTAGCAAGTTGTGTGCAGCAAGATTTGTGCATGGCGAGTTTTGCGCGTGGCGAGTTTTATGTGTGGTGCATTTTGAGTATGTGCAAGTTTTGTGTGAGGCAACTTTTGCATGTGGTGCAACTTTTGTACATGTGGCAATTTTTCTGTGTGTGCAAGTTTTGCATGAGGTGAGTTTTCCATGAGGTGAGTTTTGCACGTGTGGCGAGTTTTGCGTGAGCCTAGTTTTGCATATGGCGAGTTTTGCATGTAGCGAGTTTTGAGTGGTGACTTTTGTGTTTCGACTTTTATGTGGCGAGGTTGGTGTGTGTGTGTGGTGAAATGTGTGCTGAGGGTGGTATATGTGTTCAAGCACGTGGTAGTGTGTGGCGCATTTTGTGTTTGTGTTCATATCCCCGTGTGTGGTGAGTATCCCATGTCGGGGCCCCACCTTAGCAACTGTACGGTATATACTCTTTGTCGCCATCGCTCTCATTCTTTAAGTCCTCATTGTTCACATCTGGCAGCTGTCAATTTTCCTCCAACACTTTTCCCTTCACTTTTTCCCCATTATGTAGATAGGAGCAAAATTGTTTGGTGAATTGGAACGCGCGGGGTTAAAATTTCACCTCACAACATAGCCTATGACGCTCTCGGGGTCCAGACGTGTGACTGTGCAAAATTTTGTGGCTGTAGCTGCGACGGTACAGATGCCAATCCCGGACATACACACATACATACATACACACATTCAGCTTTATATATTAGATATACCTGTATGTAATCTCCTGTATATAGTATATACCTGTGTGTCATCTCACCTATATATAGTATATATCTGTGTGTCATCTCCTGTATATAGTATATACCTGTATGTCATCTCCTCCTATACATAGCATATACCTGTGTCATCTCCTCCTGTATATACTATATACCTGTAGGTAATCTGCTCCTGTATATAGTATATACCTGTGTGTCATCTCCTCCTGTATATAGTATATACCTGTATGTCATCTCCTCCTGTATGTAGTATGTACCTGTATGTCATCTCCTCCTCTATATAGTATATACCTGTGTGTCATCTCTCCTGTATATAGTATACTAGCTGTACTACCCGGCTTCGCCCGGGTTAATGACTGCTGTTAGCAAAATAGAATGTGTTAACAAAAATTTATTCTGCACACAAAAACCACAAAACAAATAGATAGAAATGTAATTATTAAAAGGCAAAAACTAAGCAAATAGAAGCATTTCACAACATATATTAGCTTTGTTATACTGAGAATGTCTTTGTTGCCTATATTAACCAATCAGAGCTCAGGTTAATTAACTGTAGCAAAATAGAAGCTGAGCTGTGATTGGTTGCTATTGGCAGCCTGATAAATCCCCAGCCAACAGGAAGCCCTCCCCCCTGGCAGTATATATTAGCTCACACATACACATAATAGACAGGTCATGTGACTGACAGCTGCCGTATTTCCTATATGGTACATTTGTTGCTCTTGTAGTTTGCTTATTAATCAGATTTTTATTTTTGAAGGACAATACCAGACTTGTGTGTGTTTTAGGGCGAGTTTTATGTGTCAAGTTGTGTGTGTTGAGTTGCGTGTGGCGACATGCATGTAGCGACTTTTGTGAGATGAGTTTTGTGTGGCGACATGCGTGTAGCAACATTTTGTGTGTTGAGTTGCATGTGACAGGTTAGTGTAGCAAGTTGTGTGCAGCAAGATTTGTGCATGGCGAGTTTTGCGCGTGGCGAGTTTTATGTGTGGTGCATTTTGAGTATGTGCAAGTTTTGTGTGAGGCAACTTTTGCATGTGGTGCAACTTTTGTACATGTGGCAATTTTTCTGTGTGTGCAAGTTTTGCATGAGGTGAGTTTTCCATGAGGTGAGTTTTGCACGTGTGGCGAGTTTTGCGTGAGCCTAGTTTTGCATATGGCGAGTTTTGCATGTAGCGAGTTTTGAGTGGTGACTTTTGTGTTTCGACTTTTATGTGGCGAGGTTGGTGTGTGTGTGTGGTGAAATGTGTGCTGAGGGTGGTATATGTGTTCAAGCACGTGGTAGTGTGTGGCGCATTTTGTGTTTGTGTTCATATCCCCGTGTGTGGTGAGTATCCCATGTCGGGGCCCCACCTTAGCAACTGTACGGTATATACTCTTTGTCGCCATCGCTCTCATTCTTTAAGTCCTCATTGTTCACATCTGGCAGCTGTCAATTTTCCTCCAACACTTTTCCCTTCACTTTTTCCCCATTATGTAGATAGGAGCAAAATTGTTTGGTGAATTGGAACGCGCGGGGTTAAAATTTCACCTCACAACATAGCCTATGACGCTCTCGGGGTCCAGACGTGTGACTGTGCAAAATTTTGTGGCTGTAGCTGCGACGGTACAGATGCCAATCCCGGACATACACACATACATACATACACACATTCAGCTTTATATATTAGATATACCTGTATGTAATCTCCTGTATATAGTATATACCTGTGTGTCATCTCACCTATATATAGTATATATCTGTGTGTCATCTCCTGTATATAGTATATACCTGTATGTCATCTCCTCCTATACATAGCATATACCTGTGTCATCTCCTCCTGTATATACTATATACCTGTAGGTAATCTGCTCCTGTATATAGTATATACCTGTGTGTCATCTCCTCCTGTATATAGTATATACCTGTATGTCATCTCCTCCTGTATGTAGTATGTACCTGTATGTCATCTCCTCCTCTATATAGTATATACCTGTGTGTCATCTCTCCTGTATATAGTATATATCTGTGTGTCATCTCCTCCTGTATATAGTATATACCTGTGTGTCATCTCCCCTGTAAATAGTATATACCTGTGTGTCATCTCCTGTATATAGTATATAGCTGTATGCCATCTCCTCCTGTATTAGCCCTCGTTCACACGTTATTTGGTCAGTATTTTTACCTCAGTATTTGTAAGCTAAAATGGCAGCCTGATAAATCCCCAGCCAACAGTAAGCCCACCCCCTGGCAGTATATATTAGCTCACACATACACATAATAGACTGGTCATGTGACTGACAGCTGCCGGATTCCTATATGGTACATTTGTTGCTCTTGTAGTTTGTCTGCTTATTAATCAGATTTTTATTTTTGAAGGATACCAGACTTGTGTGTGTTTTAGGGCGAGTTTCGTGTGTCAAGTTGTGTGTGTTGAGTTGCGTGTGGCGACATGCATGTAGGGACTTTTGTGAGATGAGTTTTGTGTGGCGACATGCGTGTAGCAACTTTTTGTGTGTCGAGTTGCATGTGACAGGTTAGTGTAGCAAGTTGTGTGCAGCAAGTTTTGCGCATGGCGAGTTTTGCGCGTGGCGAGTTTTATGTGTGGTGCCTTTTGAGTATGTGCAAGTTTTGTGTGAGGCAACTTTTGCATGTGTTGCAACTTTTGTGCATGTGGCAATTTTTCTGCGTGTGGCAATTTTTCTGCGTGTGCAAGTTTTGCGTGTGGCGAGTTTTGCACGTGTGGCGAGTTTTGCATGTGGAGAGTTTTGCGCGTGGCGAGTTTTGAGCGGCGACTTTTGTGTTTCTACTTTTATGTGGCGAGGTTGGTGTATGTGTGGTGAAATGTGCACTGAGGGTGGTATATGTGTTCGAGCACGTGGTAGTGTGTGGCGCATTTTGTGTGTGTGTTCATATCCCCGTGGTGGTGTGATTATCCCATGTTGGGGCCCCACCTTAGCAACTGTACAGTATATACTCTTTGGTGCCATCGCTGTCATTCTTTAAGTCCCCCTTGTTCACATCTGGCAGCTGTTAATTTGCCTCCAACACTTTTCCTTTCATTTTTTCCCCATTATGTAGATAGGGGCAAAATTGTTTGGTGACTTGGAAAGCGCGGGGTTAAAATTTCACCTCACAATATAGCTTTGACGCTCTCAGGGTCCAGACGTGTGACTGTGCAAAATTTTGTGCCTGTAGCTGCGACGCCTCCAACACTTTTCCTTTCACTTTTTCCCCATTATGTAGATAGGGGCAAAATTGTTTGGTGAATTGGAAAGCGCGGGGTTAAAATTTCACCTCACAACATAGCCTATGACGCTCTCGGGGTCCAGACGTGTGACTGTGCAAAATTTTGTGGCTGTAGCTGCTACGGTTCAGATGCCAATCCCGGACATACATACATACATACATACATACACACACACACACATTCAGCTTTATATATTAGATGACTCCTCTCTCAACGAACAATTCATTTCATGCTGTAATTCATCAGTCTTCCTCTGACTTCATATGAATATCCCCTACACCAAAAAGCATACGAATACGGTCAACAGTACTGCACTCTAAAAAAATTTAAAAACACAGAACAGAGATGCAATATTAAAATCTAATGGTACATGGTAGAGATAAGATATTAGGAAAACTTTGCACAAGAAAGTAGAAAAATGCGGCACTCACCCAGGTTGCGAAGTGAATATCTTTAATCTGTCTTTCATCCATGTACAGACTTTGCATAAAAGACAAGCGGAGACGACGAGGGTGCGGGGAGAGTGAGCTGGACGACGGCCGTTTCGCACAATTAGTGCTTCCACGGGTCCATGTGAGCTAAAACCTAAGTCACTTCCTTATAAGGGGAACAGGCTTAACCTCAATTACTAACGTGATTGTTACATTTGAGAGAAAAAAAAAACCACAAATTACAATCAAAGTTAGCAAAAACACTTAAGATAACTGCATACTTCGAGAACACTATAAAAATATTGCCATATCTAATTTATCAGTTAGACCAATCGGTCCTTGAGCACCGGCTTTTATTATCCATTTTGCTTCCTCTCTCAGGAGCAGCTTATTGTGATTACCTCCCTGGGGAGGAAATTTAACCGTTTCAAGGCCGGCAACACGCATCAGTTCAGGGTTTCCCTTATGCTTTTCATGCATATGCTTTATCAAACGTACGGACCCTTTACCTGACGCTATCGAATTATAGTGTTCATGAAATCTTGTTACAAGGGGTCGGATCGTTTTACCGATATAGAATAATTGCACGGGCACAAAATAACATAGATTACAAATCTGGTTTTGCATGAAATAAAATCCCGAATTATATGATTAATGCCTCCTATTCTCATAGGATTATCCGTATAATGAAGATGGCAAAATCTGCAGTGGCCACATTTGAAATTTCCTACTGGCACATCTTTTTTTAGCCAATTATTATGGATAGGGAGAAGACGGTTATGGACTAATAAATCTCCTAAATTTTTTGTACGCTTATAAGCAAACTGGGGACTTAATGTGGTGATTTTTGCTAAATCTCTGTTGCTTTGTAGAATGTGCCAATTTTTTCTAATTGTCCCATATACCTGCTTATCCATTGCACTGTGAATAAAGAAAAATGTGAATTTTTTTAAAAAAATTTGTTTTGGATACTTGGTGTTTTCGTTTATTTTTTCTTTGAACTTTTTAAGATATTAGGAAAGTCCCTTCAACAAATTATTATAAAAAGGAAGAAAATCCCTGTACTTCATTGAGACCCATGGGGGTCATCGTGCCCAGTGTGGTAATCCAGCGGCACTCTCTCTGTGCAAGGAGGCGCTTAATATCGCCCCCCCTGAAACCACACCAGACATGATCAATCCCCCTTAAGGAGAGGAACTTAGGGTTACACTTATGAAATTGTCTAAAGTGACGTGGTATTGCTTTTAGTTGTGTCAAGTCAGTCTCACTTTTTGCCGCCATTATATCACACACATGTTCACACATGCGTGTGCCCAAAGGTCGTGATGTCAACCCAATGTAAATTTTAGGGCAACTACATCTGGCAAAGTATATGACCTGCATCGTATTGCAGGTTATGTGATGGTTAAAGGAAAATACTTTATTGCCATCAGCAGAATAAAAAGTGGTGATACGGCAAATGTTTTGACAAGAGATACAGTCCCCACATGTGTGGACTCATACAGTATATAGGGGGCTATGTCAGGATATCATACTGTATGTAGAGAGGCTATATATGAGCTCAAAGTTCACATAAAAAGCTATGTGGAGTCTTATACTGTATACAGGGGGCTTTGTGGGATTTCATTGTATATTGCAGGCAGTGTAGGGCTCATACTCTATACCGGAGGCTATATGGAATGTCATACTCCACAGTGGGCTTTGTGGGGTCTAATTGTATATAGAGAGGGTATGTGGAGACTTATACTGTATATAGTGGGGTTATGTGTGTGCTCTAACGGTATATCATGGGCTATGTGTGGGCTCATACGTTGTATATAGGGGTGTCGGCATACTCTGCACAATATTAACTGGGACAATTAACGAGTATATGTGTGTGTGTGTATTGACGATGATGTCATAATGGTTCCCATGGCGATGATAATATAAAAATTGCCATGGCGAAGTTGATGTCATAATAGGCTGCAATGGTGACGGTTATGTCATAATGGTTGCCATGGTGACGATGATGTCATAATAAGTGGACATGGCGACGATGATGTCAGAATGTTTGCCATGGCGAAGATGATGTCATCATAGGCATATGGGCACTATGGTATGGAGGATGTGTGATGGATATATGGGCACGGCATTCTGGGATGGAGGATATGTATGATGGATATATGGGCACGGGACTATGGAATGGAGGATGTGTGATAGGTATATGGGCACGGGACTATGGGATGGAGGATATGTATAATGGGTATATGGACATTTTCCATCAAGGTGCAAAACATCCATCAAGTTCAACTAATGAATGAGAAAGTATAAAATGAAAGGGCACATGCTCAACCACAATGCATAATCTAGTTTTCTCCAAAGGAGCTAATCTTTTCCTTCTGTTGATCAAATGGACCAAAAATTTAGAAAAGAATTTTACATATTTAGATAAGCGTAATGTTATTTTCTACTAATAAAATATCAAATGCATTTTTAAACATCAATAGTTCCTGCTGTGACCAGCTCCTGGTTTAGACTATTTCACAGATTAATAGTACTTATGGTAAATAATGCCTGTCTCATCTGGAGATTAAACCTTTCTTTCCCCTAAATGGAGTGCTCTATTGTGGTTTCAGTGGGTTTTACTTCACATGAAGCAGCTTTATTTGTATGGGCTATTTTCAACTTCTACAAGATCTAAGACTAGGGATGGGTGGACCCATGGATGTTCATGTCCGTTGGATTCAGTCGAACTTTATCAAAAGGTTTGGCTCGAATACCATAACGGAACCTGAACTTAATCCCAAACCTGAACCCCATTCAAATGAATGGGTGACCAAACACCCAGCGGTTCCCACCCTGTCAATTGTGTGACAGTGTGGGAAACACCAGCTCTGACCAGCAGTAACCTTACTGAAGTCACCGCCAATCACAGCTGCTAGGTATCACGAACTGCTGTGGGTTTCCACGCTGCCACGCAGAGGACAGCTTGTGAGTCAGTGACTGTGACCCTCAATGACAGGGTTCACAAGTGTCAGGAGTCGTATTATGGCTACTACTCTCATCAATGTAGCCTGCTTTCGCTGATAGCAGTGAGAGCAGGCAACGCTGATGAGAGTATTCACCAGCCGATGCCTTTACATAGTAAGAAAGATGTCAGTGAGATATACAGTACAGACCAAAAGTTTGGACACACCTTCTCATTTAAAGATTTTTCTGTATTTTCATGACTATGAAAATTGTACATTCACACTGAAGGCATCAAAACTATGAATTAACACATGTGGAATTATATACTTAACAAAAAAGTGTGAAACAACTGAAATTATGTCTTATATTCTAGGTTCTTCAAAGTAGCCACCTTTTGCTTTGATGACTGCTTTACACACTCTTGGCATTCTCTTGATGAGCTTTAAGAGGTAGTCACTGGAAATGGTCTTCCAACAATCTTGAAGGAGTTCCCAGAGATGCTTAGCCCTTTTTGGCCCTTTTGCCTTCACTCTGTGGTCCAGCTCACCCCAAACCATCTCGATTGGGTTCAGGTCTGGTGACTGTGGAGGCCAGGTCATCTGGCGTAGCACCCCATCACTCTCCTTCTTGGTCAAATAGCCCTTACACAGCCTGGGAGGGTGTTTGGGGTCATTGTCCTGTTGAAAAATAAATGATGGTCCAACTAAATGCAAACCGGATGGAATAGCATGCCGCTGCAAGATGCTGTGGTAGCTATGCTGGTTCAGTATGAATTCAATTTTGAATAAATTCCCAACAGTGTCAACAGCAAAGCACCCCCACACCATCACACCTCCTCCTCCATGCTTCACAGTGGGAACCAGGCATGTAGAGTCCATCCGTTCACCTTTTCTGCGTCACACAAAGACATGGTGGTTGGAACCAAAGATCTCAAATTTGGACTCATCAGACCAAAACACAGATTTCCACTGGTCTAATGTCCATTCCTTGTGTTATTTAGCCCAAACAAGTCTCTTCTGCTTGTTGCCTGTCCTTAGCAGTTGTTTCCTATCAGCTATTTTACCATGAAGGCCTGCTGCACAAAGTCTCATCTTAACAGTTGTTGTAGAGATGTGTCTGCTGCTAGAACTGTGTGGCATTGACCTGGTCTCTAATCTGAGCTGCTGTTAACCTGTGATTTCTGAGGCTGGTGACTCAGAGAAACTTATCCTCAGAAGCAGAGGTGACTCTTGGTCTTCCTTTCCTGGGGCAATTCTCATGTGAGCCAGTTTCTTTGTAGCGCTTGATGGTTTTTGCCACTGCACTTGGGGACACTTTCAAAATTTGCCCAATTTTTCGGACAGATTGACCTTCATTTCTTAAAGTAATAATGGCCACTTGTTTTTCTTTAATTAGCTGCTTTTTTCTTGCCATAATACAAATTCTAACAGTCTATTCAGTAGGACTATCAGCTGTGCATCCACCAGACTTCTGCACAACACAACTGATGGTCCCAACCCCATTTATAAGGCAAGAAATCCCACTTATTAAACCTGACAGGGCACACCTGTGAATTGAAAACCATTCCCGGTGACTACCTCTTGAAGCTCATCAAGAGAATGCCAAGAGTGTGCAAAGCAGTCATCAAAGCAAAAGGTGGCTACTTTGAAGAACCTAGAATATAAGACATAATTTCAGCTGTTTCACACATTTTAGTTAAGTATATAATTCCACATGTGTTAATTCATAGTTTTGATGCCTTCAGTGTGAATGTACAATTTTCATAGTCATGAAAATACAGAAAAATCTTTAAATGAGAAGGTGTGTCTAAACTTTTTGTCTGTACTGTAGTTGTAGTAGTGTAGTGCGTGTGTAATTTACGGGATTTGGATGTTTCGCCCCCAGCAGTTCACCCCCAGCAGTTCGCCCCCGGGTACATTTCGCCCCCAGCAGTTCGCCCCGTTTGTCCTTGTGATTCATGAATTCCCGTCCGTCATCAATCCAAATGTTATAAAAGTATTGTACAGAGTGCTGCATTTTCGTGACATGTTAAATCAACTGTTTCCATCTGACGTCATGGGGAACCACTAGACTGCACTCCATGACCCAAGGAGCTGCTGCTGCAACAGGTAAGTATTATCATGGGGGCCAAATTCTGGGGACGAAATGTGCGGAGCGAAATGTATCCGGGGCGAACTGCTGGGGGCGAACTGCTTGGGACAAACTACTGGGGGCGAAACATTCTATAACCGTAATTTACTGTATATGTATTAAGCTAATAAATAAAGAAATAAAAGGAAAAAATGGCATGGAGTACCCCTCATTGTTATTAACCAGTTGTGGGAAAACCGACAGTTGGGGGCTGGTGTCATTATTCTGGTAAGAGGACAGTATCTATGAAGCTTCCCAGGCTATTAATATCAGCTCACAGCTGTCTGCGTGTCCTTTAATGACTATTAAAAATGGAGGACCCCTCAAAAAAAATGATGAGGGATCCCCTCTATTTTTAATATCCAGCAATGGCTAAGCAGGCACCTGTGGGCTGATATTAATAGGCTGGGAAGGAGCCATGGATATTGTCCCCTCCCCAGACAAATAACACCAGCACTCAGCTGCCCCAGAAATGGTGCATCAATTAGATGAGCCAGTTCTGACGCTGTCACAATTTATTTTGGGATTTGTGGCAGCTCTGGTTCTGCTATAATTTAAATGTTTTTTTTTTTTTCCTTTTGGGCCAACAAGGTTTAATATCAGTTTCCTTGCTGGCAGCTGCTTTGTTGGTGGTCAGTTGATGTGGGGAGACCACTCAAAATATCCTTTAAATAGTCACATGATGCATCAGCTGATTGTTGGTGATAGTTATTCTATAAAGACCAATGCCTGGAGTTTTGTGCTCTCTGGCACCAGTGGTGTATCTGCTACTTCTGTGAAATTTGGGTTCCTGGTTCCGTATCCTCTGCTGTTTGGAGATTTGCAGCAAGGCAGTAGTTAAGTTTTGTCTCCCTTTCTTTGTCTATCTCGTGTTTGTCACTTCCCCTGTGTTGATACCATCTAAAGTGGTAAAGCTACCGTCCTTGTCGGCTAGTACACTAGCCAGAGTATAGTGAAGTGACAAGTAGGGACTAGACACATGACGGCAGTGGGGGGAAGGACCCATATAGGGCGTTAGAGGAGCTTAGGTATAGGCACAGGTTGGAATTAGGAGTTGTCCCATCCCTTGCTCCCTACTGTTAGGGCCTTCCTCTCCCTATTCCATCTCATTGTTTGTGTATGTTGTGCCATCCGCTGTACTTACCTGTCTTGCGCGTGATAGGTGCTTAGCCTCAGCTCTTCCCACTTGTCCTGGTCAAGGAAGTAATGGTTTTTGGCTTGATGTCAGCTGTGTAATGTCCACTGATATCAATCTCAGGGGTTTGTAATGAAGAGGAGTGTATCATACCTCCCCATTTCTAGCCTCATAGCGAAAAGCAATAAACACACAAAGAAAAGGCTTTTAATTGTAAAAAAGCACTCCCCAACCCTTTTTTCTCATTTATTATTTAAAAAAATAAAATAATCCAAAGGGGTCCACAGTAAATCCATTTCATTCCAAATTCCATTTTTCCCCTTCTTCAAGAGCCATAACTTTTTTACTTTTCCGCTTATCTATTATATAATTGTCTAAGGGGTACTTCCGTCTTTCTGTCGACAACTTCCGTCACGGAAATCCCACGTTGCTGATTGGTCTCGCCTGTCCTGGCTGCCATGACCAATCAACAACAGGCACTTGAGAATTAGTCCCTCCCTACTCCTGTCCAGTCAGTGCCCGGTGCCCACTCCATACTCCTCTCCAGTCAGCGCTGACAAAGGGTTAATGACAGTGTTAACGGACCGCGGTATGCCACGGGTAACGCACTCCGTTAACGCTGCTATTAACCCTGTGTGACCAACTTTTTACTATTGATGCTGCCTATGCCGATCTAATGTTAAAAATAATAAAAAAAAACAAAACCTGCTATTCTCACCTTCCGTCGAGGCGAGCGCGGCTGCCGCCAGCTTCCGTTCCCAGAGATGCATTGCGAAATTACCCAGAAGACTTAGCCGTCTCGCGAGACCGCTACGTCATCTGGGTAATTTCGCAATGCATCCTGGAAACAGAAGAAGGCGCTAGGCGCGCACGCATCGACAGAGCTTCTCTGGATGATGGAGGGTGAGTATAGAACTATTTTTTATTTTAATTATTTTTTTAAAGAGGGATATGGTGCCCACACTGCTAAATACTACGTGGGCTGTGTTATATACTGCGTGGGCTGCGTTATATACTACATGGCTGCTATATACTACGTGGGCAATGTTATATACTGCGTGGGCTGCGTTATATACTGCATGGCTGCTACATACTGCGTGGGCAGTGTTATATACTGCGTGGGCTGCGTTATATACTGCATGGCTGCTACATACTGCGTGGGCAATGTTATATGCTATGTGGGCAGTGTTATATACTGCGTGGCCACTGTTATATACTGCGTGGCCTGTATTAATGCATCGGGTATTCTACAATATGTCGTGGCCTTTGCTATATACTATGTGGCTGCTATATACATACATACATACATACATATTCTAGAATACCCGATGCCTTCACACATAACGATTTTGTTAACGATATCGTTGCAATGTCACGCTTTTTTGTGACATAGCAACGATCCCGCTAACGATCTCGTTATGTGTGACAGCGACCAACGATCAGGCCCCTGCTGGGAGATCGTTGGTCGTAGGGAATGATCAGGACTTTTTTTTGGTCGCTGATCACCCACTGTCATCGCTGGATCGGCGTGTGTGACGCCGATCCAGCGATGTGTTCACTTGTAACCAGGGTAAACATTGGGTTACT
This sequence comes from Ranitomeya variabilis, assembly GCF_051348905.1. Taxonomy (NCBI): domain Eukaryota; kingdom Metazoa; phylum Chordata; class Amphibia; order Anura; family Dendrobatidae; genus Ranitomeya; species Ranitomeya variabilis. The sequence goes on from NC_135232.1 coordinate 573,420,547, forward strand.
AAGTGCAGGGCCGTGCTTAGTAACCCAATATTTACCCTGGTTACCATTGTAAAAGTTAAAAAAACCCCAAAACACTACATACACAGATGTCTGTCACGTCCCCCACCGTCAGCTTCCCGCCTTGACTGTCAGTGCCAGTCGTAAAGAAGTGCACAGTGGTGACATCACCGCTGTGCTCTGCTTTACGGCCGGCACTGACAGTCAGTGCGGGAAGCTGATGGAGGGGGACGTGACAGACATCGGAGTCTGAGTGTGTTTTTTTTTTTTTTTAACTTTTACAATGGTAACCAGGGTAAATATTGGGTTACTAAGCGCGGCCCTGCACTTAGTAACCCGATGTTTACCCTGGCTACCCGGGTGCTGCAGGGGGACTTCGGCATTATTGAAGACAGTTTCAACGATGCCGAAGTCGTTCCCCTGATCGTTGGTCGCTGGAGAGAGCTGTCTGTGTGACAGCTCCCCAGCGACCACACAACAACTTACCAACGATCACGGCCAGGTCGTATCGCTGGTCGTGATCGTTGGTAAGTCGTTTAGTGTAACGGTACCTTTAGAATCGAGCCATTATCTAATATAAACATATGAGGGATGGTTTTTTTCAGGACGAGTTGTACTTTTGAATTACATCATTAATTTTATTATGTGATGTACTGGAAAGTAGAAAAAAATCCATGTGCATTGAAAATGAAAAAAAGGGCAATTTCACAGTAGTTATTCGGGTTTTTTATTTACCGTGACCACTACACGGTAAAACTGATGTGGCTATATGATTCTTCAGGTCAGTATGAGCATGAAGATACCAAACATTTAGTTTTTGTTTGTTTTGTTTGGTGAAAAAACATTGGGAAAATTTGTAAAAAAAAAACAAAACCCAAAGCTTTCTTGTGTCACCATTTTTCGAGACCCATAATGTTTCAATTTTTCAGAATCTGGGGCGGAGAAAGGTTTCATTTTTTGCTCCCTGAGCAGATGTTTTTACTGATACCAATTTTGGGATAGATATAATGTTTTGATCGCCTCTTACTGCATTTCATTGCAATGTTGCAATGGCCAGAGCAACATAATTCTGAAGTTTCGATTTTTTTTCTCATTACGCTGTTTACTAATGGGATTGATTCAGTTTATATTTTGATAGATCTGACTTTTATGAACACAATGATACCAAATATGTGTATTTTTATTTTTTGATTGCATTATTTTTAATGGGGAAAGGGGGTGTTTGCTTTGAAGTTGTGTGAGTTTTTTCTTATCTTTAAACATTTTTTTTTTTACTGTATTCAGTATTATTCCTAGTTGACTTCAAGCAGCGATTGTCTGATCACTTGTGCTACACATAGCAGGGCATCAGTCCTGCTATGTATAGCAAAAATTACTATCTACTATCTCCTATAACCATCAGCTAAAGGCTGGCTTTAACAGAAGTATAGTAATGACAAGCACGGGGGTCTTCAGCATACCCTTCACCTGTCTTGATAACCCATTAGCGCTCCTCGATAATATCACAGCCTCGCTGATGGATGGTTGGAATAACGGGCCCCCTGCCGGTGCTGCTGCTATTAGAGATTAACAGGTTAACAGGGGCAGGCAGAGCTCCACTCCATCTTCAGCTTTTGGAGGCACATGATGGTGGAGCGCCCCCAGACGCAGGGCCATGGGGTACTCGGTACCGGGCCTCTCTCTCTCAGTTCTGAGCTTGTCACGGTGGCTAGACCCGGTCCGTGACCCTGATAAGGGGCGTCCAATGAAAGGTGTGATGGTGGTGCGTGGTGCAAGGCGCGATGAATAACGAGGACACAGGGTTGCAGTCTCTTTACCTCTTTACTGAAGGCTTCAGGATCCGCAATCCAGAGTACTGCTAACAGGGCTGGCTGAGACCGGCCAGTCCGAAGGCATATCCAGAGCTTCCTTTGCAGGTGGAAATCAGTGCCTACCTTCGAGCGCCTGTGTGTTGTAGTACCTCCCTGCTGAGCACCACGGGATAGTCCTCACAACTGTTGTGTCTGTTTCTGATGTTCTTTCTCACAACTCGCATCTGTTCTGATGTTCTTCTCCGTCCCCCAGATGATATGGATAGGACGCACCCGTATGACGGGTAGGCCTGGAGTTCTTCCGGGACCCTAGCGTCGCCCCTCTCCCACAATTGCCCTCTATGTCTGCTTAGGTGATTTAGGTGAGACAGCCAACCTAAAATTAACTGTTCTGCCGCTGTTTGAAGTACTGCTTGGAGCCTAATACTTCCTCGGCGTTCCGGCCACCGGCTACGCGCCTCAGTAGGATGTTGCCTCGATCTTACGGCATGACTCCTACTGGCTTTATCTCCTTCTTGCTGCGGTCTCGTTTCTCACTTCTCCACAAAAACCTCGCTTCGTTTCCTTTCTTAGGATGCCGCCGCAACGGGTGCAGGCGCGGCTCCGTAACGTTCTGTTCTGTTTGCTAGGCCACTGTCAGGATTCCACCCCTGTCAGAGACCCCCCTGAATCTTCCCCTGCAACACCCTCTGCTACAGGATGTTGCCTGGATCCAACCCAGTCAGTTTCTGACTAACTTCCTATCCAGCCCCCAGTTTTACCAGATTGTGAGGAGTGGCCTAATACATAGAACCCTTTGCTCCCCCTGGTGGCCAGAATGTGAAGTGTAATGTGTGACTGTGATACCTGGTCAGGTGAACTCCTTAAGTGCCATTAGACGTACCATCACTCCCCTTAGCGGCGGAGCGGCAGTACTGCAACGACCAGGACTCTGGGGCGCTGCACTGGCTGAATAAATCAACCATCATGTTATGGGAAAGGTGAGGGCTCACAAAGTCAGTGAGCCAGGTTTTGATGTGCCAGTACATTATATGTCAATAAGGGGTTACGCAAAAGTTAATTATACTGTGGTCACTGGTACCAAGGTTTTTGAGAACACAGATATTTTCATCAAGCACTGAAATCAATAATATCTATTTATAAGTTTTTAAACTTTTTCTCAGAAGAATTAGACTACTGTCAATATGAAGATTCAATATTATTATAATCATCATAATTATTTTCATCATCACAGTTTGTCTTCCAAAGCTATTGATATGCCTACAACAGTCATTTTGCCATCCCGAACAACTATTTTCATAGTTGATTTTTTTTTTAAGAATTTTAAATACATTTTACAAATAACCTAAAAGAATGATATTATTATATTATGCAATTTATTTATTCCCTATGTATTTTGTTGCTCCAGAAAAACATCTCTTTAATTTTACACTCCTGAGACATCCAACAGTATTTAATGACCTGCGTTTCCACATTATATGGTATAAAATGCCATAATCTTACCTGGCAAATTTTCATAAAGTTAATACAGAAATAATCAAAACTGCACATAAAGAAGAAAAATAGATGGTAAGTTGGGTAAGTAGACTCCAAAGAAAACACATATTCAGTGAAATTGCATATTTTGATAGAAAAAAATAGTCCAGTAATCGTTACATTTTATGCTTTCTTCATTAAAGTATTATTTATTGCTGTAGGTGATATTAGCCAAAGGATGATTCGAAAGGCAAATATATCATGCCCCCCCTTAGGCATCACTTTTTAAAACTAAGTAAATGTAACGGTTTTAAGTTTTCATCAGAACCTCCTTCATTTCACTTTGAAATACGTAGAATATATGACTTGGGGTACTTTGCTCTCCAAAATGTCCTATTGGCCCTGCTTAGTGGACTGTACATGGATTACAGACACAACATGGCCACAAGTAACTCTCCTAAGAATGCTGAGCACCTTTAGTCTATGTGCAATTTGTTTGAGCAAGACCACTTAAAAAAATCTCCTTAAAAAATTGCTTAAAAGTGCTTGAAAGATTCATATCCATTTCCATTGTAAAAAAAAATGTAATGTTTATATAGGTTCCATGTTTTGAGTGTCCTTTTACACCTCATGTTTTAGAAAATGCCTGTTTGAAAAAAGAATGTGCATATCACTTCTTTTTAGTGGTTCTTGATGGAATCTGCTAGAAACTATCTCTGTCCAATCAAAAATCCGCAAAGAAATCATTAGGAGGAAAAACTCTTTCAAAATGCTTCATAAATTTTTCAAAACCATTTTAGGAAATAAAAAGCTCCTCCAAAAACTCCCAAAAGATAGAGTATTTTATACGGTGGTTTCTATTTGAAAACTAGTCTTTTTGAGCACCCTAAAAAGTTCAATCTTTCTATAGCCTTAGACTAGTAGCTGGTGGTGATTTCAGCCACTGGATCCCTAAAAACAGCAAATTTTGACATGTTCCTACAATATACTGAAAGTTTACATGAAATATTTTTAACCTTAACCTAAATTACTTGTAGTTTTATCTGAAAAACTAAAACTAGTAGATGTTTCAATGCTAACACATATTCTTTGAAAAAGTTAACATTTAATTTTTTTCATTTCAAGGCAAATAAGAAAGAAAGCAAAATAATAGACTTTCAGCCGGTGCCGAGTCAAAGAAGTAAAGTTGTCATTTTTCATATTTGTTTTAATATCACAAAAAACTAATATTTAACACATGATTTATAAAGAAAATTAGATTTAAGATATGTAGACTTATATCTGTGAAAAAAAGCTAATTTAATGAGTTTCTCCAGTATTATTTTATCTCAACACTGGAATGGACTTGGTGAATTACACTCATATTTATGAATTTGTCTTGCTTGGCTTGACTGATCTAGAAGAGCTTCAAGTGATTTTTTTCATTTTTTTCTTGATGTTTTACATAACTACCTTGATAGGAAACCTCTCCATCATGGTAGTCTCTGTTTTAGACACCAGCCTCCATACTCCTATGTATTACTTTTTATGGAATCTGTCATTTATAGATATCTGCTTTTCTTCGGTGGCTGTTCCAAGAATGCTAAGAGACTTTTTGGCCTTGGAAAAGATCATCTCTTTCTTCGGCTGCATGTCCCAGATTTATTTTTTCCATTTGTTGGGAAGTACAGAAGTGATGCTCCTAACAATAATGTCATATGATCGATATGTTGCCATTGGTAATCCATTGCGTTACTCTACAATCATGAATGCTAGAGTTTGTCGAAGCTTGTCATTCAGCACATGGATTACTGCACATTTTCATTCCCTGTTACATACGGTGATGACAGCAAAGCTACCATTTTGTGGTCCAAATTTAGTAAACCACTTTTTCTGTGATATTAAACCAGTGCTTAAATTGGCCTGTACCGATACTTCTCTCAATCTCAAACTTCTCACAAGAGTTACAGGAACATTGGCCACATCGACTTTACTACTAACTCTCCTCTCATATGTTTTTATCAGCAAATTTCTGCTGAAGATACGGACTACGGAAGGTCGAAAACGTGCATTCTCTACCTGTAGCGCCCATCTTACTGTTGTATTTTTGCTTTATGGAACAGCTATTTTTACATATTTACGGCCATCAACGCAAGACTCTTTAGATCAAGATCGAGCAGTGGCAGTTCTGTTCACTGTTATAACTCCAGCCTTAAATCCAATAATATATACCCTAAGGAACAAAGATATGAAGAAAGCCATGAAGAGAATAGTTGTAAACTTTTTATCTTTGTGACCGTGAAAAGGATAGCTTTTATAATTTTTTATAACTGAAATTGGCTAACAAAATATCAAAGTAGGAACTTACATGTTTATTTAATGGAATTTATAATTGCTTAAGATAAAAAATAATTGCATTGTTGTGCTCTATATAATTTAAGTCTTTATTACATAGGACAAAAAAGTAGTAATGGATGGAGAGCAAGCTAAAGGCCAGAGCCAAAATGCCGCTCCCACTTAATCACTGTATTAAAATTTAGGTCTATGGATAGAAGCTGAATCATTGCGCTAAATGCAAAAAAAAGTATCTTTTACAATGAACCATCATATAAAACTGGTAATATTTGAATAACATTTTGAATTGATAAATTTATTTTTCAAAACACATTCTATAAATAATTAACCGTAGCCATATACCTTGTCAATACATTTGCATATGTGTGATTTTACATATTTTCTGTCTTAATTCACTTTTTATCATCTTGTTATTTAGTTTTATATTGTCAAAATAGCTATAAAAGAAAAGTTGAAATGTGAAAAGTTTAAATGTAGAATTTTCTATATATAGGTTTATTCCTACCAAAAGCACACTGGCTAACATAAAGAAAGGAAAGAAACAGTAAATGCAATAAAAAGTGACATAAAAAGGAAATACAAATAAGTCAGTTAGGTGAAAGATGATTAAAAAATTAATTTTGAATAGTATGAGCTGTTGACTCTGTTATGGAAATATTAGGGTTGGATAAATATATCCCTGTGTGTGCTGCGGCCGCTCCCAATTAGACTGAGTATTTTGAGCGCTCATCAAGAATGGACTGTACACAACTGTGACAGAACAACATTCCATCAATACTGAAACTTTATTGTACATACATAGTTTTATATTTTCACATAGAAAGGAGTGGTTAGGGGTTGTCAGGGGTGGTTAGTTAATTACCATATTGTCTAGCTCCTCTGTCATTGGTTATCTAAACATATATGGAATATTGTGATTAATGCTCATATGACTGCTGATTAAGCAACTAAACTCGAGTTCTGTGTCTAGGACAAAGTGGAGACATCTGATCAGCAGTCACCAAACATCTGACACTCTTCTGCTTTTTTGGGATGGTAAACCCCATATGATCTGTCTGGGTTATATCAGTTTGTCAGCCATTTTAAACCATTGATTATAATGTATATACAGTGCCTACAAGTAGTATTCAACCCCCTGCAGATTTAGCAGGTTTACACATTTGGAATTAACTTGGCATTGTGACATTTGGACTGTAGATCAGCCTGGAAGTGTTAAATGCACTGCAGCAAAAAAGAATGTTATTTCTTTGTTTATTTTTTTTTTAAATTGGGAAAAGTCTTTTCAGAGGGTCATTTAGTATTCAACCCCTCAACCCACCAGAATTCTGTTTGGTTCCCCTAAAGTATTAAGAAGTAGTTCAGGCACAAAGAACAATGAGCTTCACATGTTTGGATTAATTATCTCTTTTTCCAGCCTTTTCTGACTATTTAAGACCCTCCCCAAACTTGTGAACAGCACTCATACATGGTCAACATGGGAAAGACAAAGGAGCATTCCAAGGCCATCAGAGACAAGATCGTGGAGGGTCACAAGGCTGGCAAGGGGTACAAAACCCTTTCCAAGGAGTTGGGCCTACCTGTCTCCACTGTTGGGAGCATCATCCGGAAGTGGAAGGCTTATGGAACTACTGTTAGCCTTCCACGGCCTGGACAGCCTTTGAAAGTTTCCTCCCGTGCCGAGGCCAGGCTTGTCCGAAGAGTCAAGGCTAACCCAAGGACAACAAGGAAGGAGCTCCGGGAAGATCTCATGGCAGTGGGGACATTGGTTTCAGTCAATACCATAAGTAACGTACTCCACCGCAATGGTCTCCGTTCCAGACGAGCCCGTAAGGTACCTTTACTTTCAAAGCGTCATGTCAAGGCTCGTCTACAGTTTGCTCATGATCACTTGGAGGACTCTGAGACTGATTGGTTCAAGGTTCTCTGGTCTGATGAGACCAAGATTGAGATCTTTGCTGCCAACCACACACGTGATGTTTGGAGACTGGATGGCACTGCATACGACCCCAAGAATACCATCCCTACAGTCAAGCATGGTGGTGGCAGCATCATGCTGTGGGGCTGTTTCTCAGCCAAGGAGCCTGGCCATCTGGTCCGCATCCATGGGAAGATGGATAGCACGGCCTACCTGGAGATTTTGGCCAAGAACCTCCGCTCCTCCATCAAGGATCTTAAGATGGGTTGTCATTTCATCTTCCAACAAGACAACGACCCAAAGCACACAGCCAAGAAAACCAAGGCCTGGTTCAAGAGGCAAAAAATCAAGGTGTTGCAGTGGCCTAGTCAGTCTCCTGACCTTAACCCAATTGAAAACTTGTGGAAGGAGCTCAAGATTAAAGTCCACATGAGACACCCAAAGAACCTAGATAACTTGGAGAAGATCTGCATGGAGGAGTGGGCCAAGATAACTCCAGAGACCTGTGCCGGCCTGATCAGGTCTTAGAAAAGACGATTATTAGCTGTAATTGCAAACAAAGGTTATTCCACAAAATATTAAACCTAGGGGTTGAATAATAATTGACCCACACTTTTATGTTTAAAATTTATAAAAATTTAACTGAGCAACAAAACTTTTTGGTTTGTAAGATTTATGCATCTGTTAATAAATCCTGCTCTTGTTTGAAGTTTGAAGGCTCTAACTTATTTGCATCTTATTAAACCTGCTAAATCTGCAGGGGGTTGAATACTACTTGTAGGCACTGTATTAGCTGTGAGCATATAAGTATATATTTGATTATAGAGGAGTATACATGCAAGTGAGATCTACATGAAATATATATATTTCTATCACAAGCCCCCCTTAGATATCACTTGCCCTAATCCTAGCCTCCTGTCCCAAAGCGCTGCAACTCTTTTGTGCTGTCGGCGAACTGACACAAGCCTAACGCCTGTGCCCCACTCCGTACAGACTTTTCGCAAATGGGCGGTCAGGAGATCTGTCCCTAACGGGGGTTCGTTGCAATCAGTCTCTTAGTCAATAGCATGTGTAGTGAGTGATGTGTAGTCTTTATCAGGTAGGCCATCCTTTCGGTCAGGCCGCAACATCATTGTGGCTTGGATGTCATCTTCTGGTAGGGGAGCTTCCTTGCAATGCGATGAGTGGATCCAAGCGAGTCTTCCCTCCAGTTTCACAGAGTTTGGTGTCATCAGCAGCACTTGAACAGGATCATCAAATCTGGGATCGAGTGGTGTTCTCCTTACAAGCTTTTTCACCAACACCCAGTCTCCTGGCTTCTAGGAGTGCATACCGGACACTGAATCTGGATCTGGCAATGAAGAAAAAAACTCGAGAATGGATGTTAGCAAGTTTCTTGGTGATTTCAATTACATAAGCAGACAAAGTATCATATGCATAATCAGCTGCTAAGGGAAAGGATACCCCTAACCTGGGACTAGACACAAACAAAATTTCATATGGTAACAGCTTTTCTGGGCCTCTGGGAGTATGCCTAACACTGAGTAGTGTGATTGGGAGTGTGTAGGCCTAAGTCTGACCCTACTGCTAACTAGATCTCTCGTGAGGTTTGCTGTGAATGTGGGTCCCTGGTCACTCTCTATCACTTCTGGGACCCCATAGCTGCATATCTCGTCTCTGAGAGTAGCTTCTTTGCAGTAGTCTTTGCTGACTGGTTCTTCACTGGGAAAGCTTCTGGCCATCCTGAGAACACGTCCACGACCACAAGGGCATATTCGAATCCTTCACTTGGCGGCATCTTGATGTGGTCTATCTGGATCCTCTGGAAGGGGGTACAGTGGTCTGGCAAGTTGATGTGTGGGAACTTTCTTCATTCTTCCAGGGTTGCATTTGCCACAGGTCAGACAGCTGTTTATGAACTTGGTTGTTAGGGTGGAGATTTCTGGAGCGAACCAGTAAGCACCAATCGGATCATTCATCTGTGTCTTTAATCTGTGTGTGGGCCCATGTGCCCACTGGACCATCATAGGGTACATGCTTCGGGGTAAACAGGGTTTGTAGTCCATTTAGTATACCCTTCCTTCTTCATGTGTTGCTCACTTCTGCATCCAGCATTCCTTCTTGTCCTTTGGGGCTTGCTCTTGCAACTTTTTTGAGCAGATCCCAGGATGTCATCTTGTCAGGTTTCCTGTCTTTAGCCGTCCGGCTCTACGACCTCTTCCACTTGTCCATATTGTCTTCCCTTGACTGTTTCTTTGGCTGCCATATCCGCCATGTTGTTGCCTCGTGCCCCTACTGTGTTCAGTTTTCCATGCGCTTTGACTTTTAGCATTGTCACCACTTTTGGAAGTTGAAGTGTGTTCAGCAGGTCCTTAATGGCTCCATTATGCTTCACGGTTGTTCCGCTTGCTGTGAGGAAGTCCCTTGCAGCCCAGATGGGTCCGAAGTCGTGTGCTATGCCATGCAAGTACCTTGAATCGGTATACATTTTCTCAGTCTTGTCTTCTGCCATCTGGTAGGCCTTCATCAGCGCTATCAGTTCTGCTTCCTGGGCTGACAGACTGGGCGGCAGACTTTTGGACCACAGGATCTCTTGATTGCTGGTCACTGCACATCCCGTGTGGAATCTTCCTTCATCATCTGCAAATCTGGAGCCATCCACAGAGAGGATCAACCCTGGGTTGGTCAGTGGCTCTTCTGCCACCTTGGGTAGTCCTGCTGTTTCCTGTTGCATGATGCTGAAGCAATCATGGTCATCCGTCCGGAGCAAATTCAGATCCCTGCAGAAGGTATCATGCAGATTTTGATCAGACTTTTTATCTGAGGATCCGTATCTGTATCCCCCCTTGGGAGTGGGAGTAGAGTGGGCGGATTGAGGACTGTGCATCTGGAGATGGTGACATTGTTGGGCAGGAGTAGAGAGCACTGGAGGCGAAGATGCCTGGCGGTGGAGAGATGTTTTAGCTGGGTTTGGTTGAGGATTGCTGAGATGTCATGCAGAGCCAGGATTTCCAATGGTTTTTCCACTGATGTCAGTAGTCCTGTCCAGGAGGGCGTGTGCTGCAACTGCTGCTCTCATGCGGGAGGAAGAGGCTTCCCTTGCAACTGGATCCAGGCAAGCTGAAAAGTAGTCCGAAAGTCTCTGCTTTCCCCCCTGAAGCTGTGTCAGGACTCCAGTAGCAAGGCCTTCTCTTCTCATCAAGTAGAGACGGAATGGCTTCTTGTAGTCAGATAGGCCTAGTGCTGGCGCTGAGACTACAGAGCCTTTTAACTTCTTGAACGAACTGAAGGCCACATCTGTCTGGAGGAACGGGGTCACGCTGACGTATTCACACAGAGGCTGCATTAGGACGGAAGCATCAGGGATCCAGGCTCTGCAATACGAAACTAGACCAAGGAAGGCCTGTAGCACCTTTGGAGTTCTCGGAGGGACCATCTTCTCCACTGTGGTCTTTGGGTCATCTGTCAGGTGTTTCGCCTGGTGAGCAATACAGTGTCTCTGGAACGTAACTTGCTTCAGACACCACTGGACTTTGTTCTTTGAGATCTTGCAGTGCTGCTCCGCCAGGTAGAGTAGGAGATACAAGGAAAGGGCTTTACACGTGTCAAAGTCAACTGCACAAAGGAGTAGATTGTCCATGTATTGTAGCAGGGTTACTTCTGCTTGTTCTGTGACTCAGTTGGTGAGAACTGTGGACATTGCTTTGGTGAACTGTGAAGGGCTGTTCTGGGCCCACTGTGGCATCACTGTCCATGTGTGGTGTCCCCCCTGGTGCATTAAGGCAAACAGGAACTGGTCTTCCGGATGAAGGGGAACACTGGAGAAAACATTAGCCAGGTTGTTCACTGTGAACACTTTTGCTGTGGCAGGCACATTTGAGAGCAGAGTGTGCGGATTCGGCATAATTGCAGTTTCAAACACCGTGGCGTCATTCACAGCTCTCAGGTCATATACCATTCTGAACTTGGCTGGCTCTCCTTTTACAGTCTTTTTCTTGACGGGGAAAAGCGGGCTATTGCAAGGCGATGTGCGAGGAACAATGATTCCTATTTCCAGGTAGACCTTCAGTTGGTCAGAGGCAGCTTGACTCTAGGCCTGGCCTGGGCCTTACGAGGGTACGGGGTACATGGTTTGAGTGACACCCGTACTGGGGCAATTTGAGGTTTTCTCATGTGCTGGGGACCCTTAGACCATAGACTTTCTGGTACTACATCCAGTACCTCCTTGGGTAGGCCTCATCGATTGTTTAATGTTCTTGTAGGGCCGCCAGCATGACTCTTCTCGGGTCAGGGATGAAGAAAGTGTCACTGTCCCATCTTCCTGGAACACTGTGGTTGCCTTCAGCCTCTGCAGTAGGTTCGCTCCCAGCAGGTTGAGTGGCAGGTCCTTTACACCACAAACTGGGACAGGATAGCGCGTCCTGGCTGAGTGCACACGCTCAGTGGCTTTGTAAGCTGAGAATGTCTGACTTGACCATCAATGCTCATGCGAGACACAGAGGATTCTGATAGGCAGGTGGGATCAGTGAGTTCCACAGGTGTCATCACACTTCTGGCTACACCACGTTGGATCTGACAACGCCATCCATTTTAAGGGTAATTTGAGGTATTGGTCTTGCAGATGAAGTATTACATGTCAGGAGCGTAGTGTCTTGAGGACCTGGCTTGCTTGCCTCTGTCCTATGGACGGGGTACTTCACTGCTTTCTGCACTTCTTCCTTGACCGGTTTCTCTGGACCAACTCTTGGGTTGCATGGGTCCAGTTTCTTCGGGGGCGTGGGTGCCCTGCACTGGTTCTGGAAATGGCCAAACTTGCCACAGATGTAACTCTTGACACTTCTTCTGTCTTTGTAGGGTGGTTGCGCTTCCAGGTCAGTGGTCACCATGAGAGGGGCTGTCTTCTGCACCCCTGGTTGGGACTCAATCCCTTTGGCTACTGTGGACAACGGCATGATGGGTACTGCAGCGGCTGCGGGGTCCGGCCTGCTGATTGAAGCTGCGGTGGTAAGACGGGGCCTGCAGGTGCATTCGTGGCGAGGCCCGGGGGTGCCATGAGACCGGCGGCTGCATCCAACCCAAGGTCTTGGGGCATTACAGGGGCTGCGGCTGCATCTGCCATCACTTCTTACCCCTGCTCCGACATAGCTTCTCCCCTTTGCTAACCTTATTGAGGTCGGTGTCTCCTCTCTGGAGTCTGCAGCGGTTCTTCTGGTGTGTTGGTCGGCACTTTGCAGCATCTTCACCTCTGGCTTCCCTTCTGGCGTTCTCAGCAGCACGGCACCCTTTTCCTTCTTTGCGCTCTTTGTGGTGCTATAATGGCGGCAGTTTTGCTGACAATCGGCAATAAACAGTCTCCTAGGCGCACATAAAACATTTTTTCTGGGTCAGTCCACTGCTATTGACTTGTTCCTAGGCCTAGCCACTATCAGTGGTTTCCTGATTGGCTGTCTCAGTCCATGCACAAAGACCTATGCCAACATTTGCCTGTGTATCTGGTCTTGAATGGTGAAGCCCAAGTCTTGGAATACTTGCATTACTCTGCCATGAAACTTCTTTACAGACTCTGTCTTATCTTGGCTCTTGGTTTTGGCTTGTCCTGCCAATCTGCCTTTGGCCCACTCTCTGAGCTGTTCAATTAACTGTGGCCCTGACTCCCAAGCGTGTACGTCTAATTCTGCTGGAAGTTTGAATTGTTCCTTCATGATTGGCCAGAGTGCATCACCTGCTTCTATTTTCATTCATGGCCCAGAGATCATTCCAGGTGGCTGCATATTTTCACTGGTTCTGCTACATTCTTAGGTAAAATGGCATGGGATGCATCCCTGGGTCTGGAAGATTGTCACCTGACTTGAAGTGCAGTGCACATAGTGTAATGGTGGTGCCTCTATCTGCCCCTTCACTCTTGGTGCCTGTGGGTTTCTTTTCTAGTACTGGACAGCATGTATGATGTTCCCTCTTCATCTTCATCAGAGGAATAGTTGTGATAGCTTGTACTGGGGTCGTACACTGACTGATATTGGACTTAGAAGTTGTTTTTTTATGTGAGGATGTCTCCCCCCTTGCTGAAGCTATGATGGATTAGGCTTATAGTTTCATGTTGGTGTGAATGTAGGCAGCTCTGACAGGTGCAGAAGCTGTACATTATCAATACATGGTGATTTCAAAGTTCACGTAAAACCTTAAGGGTTACAATATTGTTGACTGTGAAATGAGGTAACGGAGGATCTGTCAGTGAGCTCGTTCTGATATCATTCCTCCCCCCTCTGCACCCAGGGCTGAGCTGTCTGCTACCTGATGTGTCTGGGGCTGCCCACTGTGGGGGGGGCTTTCACCTTCTTTCCCCGATATCACAAATGGCAATGGCTAGACTGTGCCAGGGACATGGAAGGGGAACCTTGTGCTGTAAGCACCATATTGTTTGAATTGGGCGTTGGCCCAGCCGGCAACAAAGAGGAAAAAAAGGAAGAAGAAGAGGGAGGGGTTGATGAGTGAGACAAAGGAAGAGAGAGAGATAGAAAGGTGTGGTAAAGAGAAACGGGGAGAATCAGGGTGTGCAGAAGGAGGTGGAGAGAGGAGGAGGGATGGGTGTGGAGAAGGAAAAGAAGGAGGAGATAGGTGTGGTGGGGGAGTGGAGGAGAAGAGAGATAGAGAGTGAGGAGAAGAGGGAGGAGGAGAAGATGGAAGGTGTGGAGGAGAGAGATGAGGAGGAGAATAGAGAAGTGGAGAGAGAGAAAAGTGTTGGAGAAAGAGGAGAGCGGGAGAGAAGAATGAGGAGAAAAAGAGTGACAAAGAAAAAAGGAGGATAGAGGAGAACACCAAGAATAATAGAGAGGAGCAATTATGCCTCCTCCCTGTAGGGAGAGATGGGGCGCACCACATACTGTGCAAAAATAACTACCTATACCATGGATTCTGCTAAAAGCAGACTGCGCAGATTCTCCCGTCTCATACCCACAAAAATCACTTCCTGGTTTGCTCACATAACTTTCTGTACCACCTAAACGATGTAAGCTCTGCTGCCACTTCATACCATGTATTAGTATTCAGCAATCTAACATCAGCTAACTTCCCTTATTTTCCCTTCTACGTCATGCCATTCTGCAGCTTGAAGTCTGCCATTCTAATGAATTTCACGTACTTTATACCTTCCAAAATCTTCACATACTTAACACCTTCGTGTTCTGCCACTATCTAGGGGCTGTTTTCTCATCAGGAAGTAAAAAGACTTTCCTGTTGTTCTGCCACTTTATTCCCCATGGCAAAAGCAAAAAAATGAAAATGAAAAACACACAAAAATGAAAAAAAAAGAAAACAGTACTAAAAAAAACTTCTAAAAATGAGTATATAAAACTCTAAGAAAAACCCAAAACGATAAGAAAAACCATCAAAAACTTAGTTCACAACCAAAAATTCTAAACTTTGACACAAAAGGGAAGGAAAAAAAAAACTTTTTTCCAAAAAAAAAGTAAAAAAGGTAAAGAGATTAAAGATTGAGGAAAACTTAATTAAAAAAACTTTAAAATGCCGCAAAAAGAAAAAGACCCTTTAAGAGAGTAAAAAAAATTAAAGATGAAAACGGCTTTTCTCTTCTCCTTTTTTTTTTTTTTAGAATCTCTGCGCTCAAATACAGTCAGAGACACACTTCCTCTTTTTATTCCGTATGCCATTGCAATAATATCAAATGTCACTAAAATCACGTATCTGAAAACACTTACGTCACATCAAAAAATGATAGATACAATTTAAATTTCACTTCTTCACAAAAAACTACACCTAGCCAGCATTGCAGCTGAAAACAGTCAGAAAAAACCAGATGTGACAGTTTGATTTACAATGCATATCTCCCTGCTAAACAGCACGGAGAAAGAGGAAGTTCGGAGAACAAACAAAACAAAACTTTCTCTTACTATTTCATGCTCTTAAAGCGGCAATAGTACATGACACAAACAGAAACAGATAGACAATCCGAGAGATGCCCTTTTTAATTCTGTGACACGTGCAGGCCGTTCTGGGAACAGACAACTGTCAATCGCACTGGCACGCATATACCGGGAATCTACCACCCTCCGATCCGGTCGTCCTGACTGGCCGCCGGCTACGGGAATCTGTGGCAGCCCCTGAAAGCTATCACCATCCGAGCCTGGATCCTGGAGCCACCTGCTCCGGAACTACCTGTTCCTTTCCTCTTGCACGGGAATCTGTGATAGCTTACTCAGCGATTTGACCTCCTGCTGTCTGTTACCCAGCCACCATAAACAAAAGTCACTTTTTCCTTCCTCTCTCGGATTTTACACAAAACATATACACGGCACACAGCAGACACCTCCCAGGGTGGATTCGTGGCTACGGATTTTTTACACTACCTGGGAATTTGTGACCAGACCACACCTGACCGGCAAGAGGCATAGACAAGGACTGGGCACAGGGGACTTTCAGGTAAGATGATAACATTTTCTTACCTTACTTATGGAGCTGCGCAGTCTCCTGCCCCTGTGCCAAGGCCACGGCCACAACCTCCGTATATCCGGTCAGAAGGATCCCGTGCGTTTCATCCGTGCCTCGCTGTTGGGGGCCATTATGTTATGGAAATATTAGGGTTGGATAAATATATCCCTGTGTGTGCTGCGGCCGCTCCCAATTAGACTGAGTATTTTGAGCGCTCATCAAGAATGGACTGTACACAACTGTGACAGAACAACATTCCATCAATACTGAAACTTTATTGTACATACATAGTTTTATATTTTCACATAGAAAGGAGTGGTTAGGGGTTGTCAGGGGTGGTTAGTTAATTACCATATTGTCTAGCTCCTCTGTCATTGGTTATCTAAACATATATGGAATATTGTGATTAATGCTCATATGACTGCTGATTAAGCAACTAAACTCGAGTTCTGTGTCTAGGACAAAGTGGAGACATCTGATCAGCAGTCACCAAACATCTGACACTCTTCTGCTTTTTTGGGATGGTAAACCCCATATGATCTGTCTGGGTTATATCAGTTTGTCAGCCATTTTAAACCATTGATTATAATGTATATATTAGCTGTGAGCATATAAGTATATATTTGATTATAGAGGAGTATACATGCAAGTGAGATCTACATGAAATATATATATTTCTATCACAACTCACTCAGCTGCTTGCAAAGGTAGACACAGGAAGGCTTTTTGTGTAAGTCAACCGCTGGTTTATTATAGCACAGCATAAACCACGGCAGGGTTTAACAAGATATATATGGCCTTTCTGGAAAAACGGCAAAACAAAAGATAAAGCACAGAAAAGTCCTTGTGTTGGCACCGCCAGGACTCGCCTGCAGAGGACAACACAAGTGTTCAGCTCCACCTGAAGCCACCGTCTGGAGAACTTCCTCTCCAAACATACAACACAGCGAAAAAAAAAAAACAGTGGCTCAACATTTAACTCCCCAGATACACCCTTGAGGTGGAAATATGGTGAGTAGGTGGGGTGCCCATCTAGCACCTACTCACCAAAAACCCAGTCCTTTATCATGGCTGGTTAACCTCTTCAGCACATAGCATGCTGGAGAGAAAATTATGGGTTTTAGATCACATAAGAAAGTAATCTTTGTGACACATATCTCCACACCCTGTCACAATAGGTAATAAAATGAAATAACAATTGTATGCTCTTGCAATAAAAAAGAAAAAAAGAAAACATTATGACTCATCATTTATGAGTTGGCTAGTACTTTAAATATAATAAGGCATTCTGAATTAAAGGGAATCTGTCACCCCTAAAATTGAGGGTGAGGTAAGCCCACCAGCATCAGGGGCTTATCTACAGCATTCTAAGCATCTAAAAGATGAGAAATAGAGGTTATATTATACTCACCCAGGGGCATTCCCGCTGCTGGTCCGGTCCGGCGCCTCCTATCTTCATCAGTTGACGTCCTCTTCTTGTCTTCAGGCTGCGGCTCTGGCGCAGGCGTACTTTGTCTGCCCTGTTGAGGCGGGAATGCCCCTGGGTGAGTATCATATAACCTCTTTTTCTCATCTTTTAGGATTCATCGGGGGCTTATCTACAGCATTACAGAATGCTGTAGATAAGCCCCTGATGCTGGTGGGCTTACCTCACCCTCGATTTTGGGGGTGACAGATTCCCTTTAATAAAAAGGGTGCAGAAAACCCATGACCATCATCAAGCCTCATTAGAGCACCAAAGATAATTTATACTCACTCTGTAGCTTCTGGCAGATCAATGCATTTACACAGAGAACACATTGATTTCAATAAGTACAAACATTGCTGTGATGTTTTCCCTGAGTTCAAAAATATTGCATAATAAAAGAAATTCATGAAGAGACCCATGAAAAAGGTTAACTTTACAAAGAATTTTAGCCCTATAACAAGTACAATCAAATGGGATGATTCCATGAATACTGCCTACTAGATTTGACAATTGTTTCCCAAAAATTATATTAGCCCCAAAATTTGATACTGTAGCCTCTAAACGTCCTCAGAAGATGGTGTATAACATAATGAGATCTCCTAGATCTGTATCCAACCCTTTCCAGCTGTTCAAGACAAACACAGCCTTAGTACTGTCAATGAGACCTCACGATAGAAACAAATGGTCACCCTATAATAACCAATAACTTCTTACTCATTTGTAATCAGACACACCATTATGTTCAGAATATTGACAAACTGACGGTGTCACTGTCAGAGGTACCATCATCCTGCCTGTGTTTGGTATTACTATTTTCCGAACTGATGGTGCAAGTGGTTGTGTTGGTTCTACAAGTTACTCCCACATTCTTAGCCATGCTATTTTTCTTTCTTTTACACCAGCTTTTCCTTTTCCATTGCAACCTTTTCTTTTATCGTACATTTTGTACAACATTATAACTTTTGCCAAACTTTTTAACCCCAAATATTAAATCATTGCCAAAAAGGACATAACAATAAATGTTAAGTATGTAGATACACATACAGAAAGTAAAGTGTGGCAGAAGGCCATAGGATATATGTGGTATGCATAATTTTCAAATTATAGCAAAGAAAGTTGGATCACAAGTATCCATACACACCACTCAGAAGGAGGTATAACAAAAATATAAATTTTATTCAAAAGTATATATTCCAAAAATTCATTTAAATATTAACAAACGTAAAGTAAGAGGGAAAGAGTGTACTCAAGTAAAAACACACATGGTAAAGTGGGAAAATACCGGGTTATGGGATGGAACAAAGATTTTAAATAACACGTCTCATACAGAGATCTTGTATCCTGCATCCTACTCATGCTGAAAATAGCAGATAGTAAAGTTCTCACAGTGCAAGAAAGGTGCAAGTCAGAATATCACATGTAAAATCTAGGACATACCCATATGAAAGTCAGAATCCTGTCCACAGTACCACTGACACCCCGACGCGCATTTCGCGGAAGTGCTTTCTCAAGGGGAGGTGTGTAAGTTATGTCCAACCTAATCCGCCTTTTATCCCCCACCAGTTTGTGTATATGGCGAATCTTATACCGCTCATAGCGCCACCACCCCCAGGTCCCAGGTGCATTGACTATCGGCACTCAATCCCGGCATGCGGGGAGGAAATCTTCCTTGATATCACTTCCGCATACTGGCAATTAGTAGAGGCCTCTAATCAATGCAGGGATCCCGGGCGTAGTGCACATGTGTGCCGCCATTTTTTTGAAGACCGAGGATAAGTGCGTATGTTTGTATCTCTGTGCTATATACATCTGTTGTGGAATTAAAAGTAATACGTTTGTATAACCCTAACAATGTCAATTACAGCATAACAACCATATATCAAACAGGAAAATTCATTATGAGCATAAAAAGTACATATCTCATATCCACATAGCAATCCAAGTGTCAAAGTAATTAGATATGGAACAACAAATGTCCGGACCACACAGACACCGGGAATTGCTGTATATACATGCTCAATGTAAATAAAACATCCCGTTACCCATATTAGCACATATAAGGTCAAGTAAGAAAGAGTAATAATAGACACCATTTCACCACCCATGTTATCACAAATACATACCGTATATACTCGAGTATAAGCCGAGATTTTCAGCCCAAATTTTTGGGCTGAAAGTGCCCTCTCGGCTTATACTCGAGTCATGATCGGTGGTGGGGTCGGCGGGTGAGCACTGTCATATACTTACCTAGTCCCGGCGTTCCTGGCGCTCCCCCTGCCCGTCCCACGGTCTCCGGGTGCCGCAGCCTCTTCCCCTGAGCGGTCACGTGGGACCGCTCATTAGAGAAATAACTAGGCGGCTCCACCTCCCATAGGGGCGGAGCCGCCTATTCATTTCTCTAATGAAGCGGTGCCGGTGACCGCTGACAGAGGAAGAGGCTGCGGCACCGAAGACAGGCAGGGGGAAGGAGCGGGATGCCGGGAGCAGGTAAGTATGTCATATTCACCTGTCCTCGTTCCACACGCCGGGTGTCGCGCCATCTTCCCGGCGTCTCTCTCTCCGCACTGACTGTTCAGGCAGAGGGCGCGATGACGCATATAGTGTGCGCGCCGCCCTCTGCCTGATCAGTCAGTGCGGAGAGACGCCGGGAAGATGGCGCCGAGGAGCTGCAAGACAGGTGAGTATGTGGTTTGTTTTTTTTATTGCAGCAGCAGCAGCGATGGGGCAATAATGGACGGTGCAGAGCACTATATGGCACAGCTATGGGGCAATGGTGCAGAGCACTATATGGCACAGCTATGGGGCAACGGTGCAGAGTACTATATGGCACAGCTATGGGGCAACGGTGCAGAGCACTATATGGCAGAGCTATGGGGCAACGGTGCAGAGCACTATATGGCACAGCTATGGGGCAATAATGGACGGTGCAGAGCACTATATGGCACAGCTATGGGGCAATAATGGACGGTGCAGAGCACTATATGGCACAGCTATGGGGCAATAACGGTGCAGAGCACTATATGGCACAGCTATGGGGCAATAATGGACGGTGCAGAGCACTATATGGCACAGCTATGGGGCAATGGTGCAGAGCACTATATGGCACAGCTATGGGGCAATAATGGACGGTGCAGAGCACTATATGGCACAGCTATGGGGCAATAATGGACGGTGCAGAGCACTATATGGCACAGCTATGGGGCAATAACGGTGCAGAGCACTATATGGCACAGCTATGGGGCAATAATGGACGGTGCAGAGCACTATATGGCACAGCTATGGGGCAACGGTGCAGAGCACTATATGGCAGAGCTATGGGGCAATGGTGCAGAGCACTATATGGCACAGCTATGGGGCAACGGTGCAGAGCATTGTATATATGGCACAGCTTTATGTGGAGTATCTATGGGGCAATGGTGCAGAGCATTGTATATATGGCACAGCTTTATGTGGAGCATCTATGGGGCCATAATGAACGGTATGGAGTATCTATTTTTAATTTTGAAATTCACCGGTACCTGCTGCATTTTCCACCCTAGGCTTATACTCGAGTCAATAAGTTTTCACAGTTTTTTTGTGGCAAAATTAGGGGGGTCGGCTTATACTGGGGTCGGCTTATACTCGAGTATATACGGTAAATTAAATCAACAGTGGTATCAGCGATATCTTGTATTCCAGCTTGTACCCCAGCATGGCAGACGCATTCCCATCATAGGAGATGAATATCACAGAGTCACTTAGCGCAAGCGAGATGGATAAGGACAAATTACTAAGAGTAAGAAGAAGATTTAAAAATTAAAGCAATAACAAACACACACAAAACAATTAAAAAGCAGAGAACTATAAAAATGGTGCAAAAAACATGGGGACGTGGTGTTCAGTTCAACGATCCACCTAACTTCCGATTGTGCCAAAATCTGTTTTAGATTACCACCCCTTATACCACCATACACTCTATCAATGCCTCTTACTTTGAGACCGCTAGGATCAGAATTATGAAACCGTCTAAAATGTTTGGGAACAGTTTTCAGCAGTGAAGGATTGTCCACCTCTCTCGCCGCAAGAATATCTCTCACGTGTTCCCTCACTCTGACCCGTAGCTCCCTGGAGGTTAGACCAATGTGTATCTTAGAACAGGGGCATTGGGCAAAATAAATAACATAAGATTCTGTACAGGAAATATAGTGAGTAATGGTATATTCTCGGGTACCATCTGCTGAGCAAAAGGTCTTGGCTCTTTGGATGTTATTAAGATTACACACCATACAATTCCCACATGGATAGCATCCCCACCTCTGTTTTTTGGTACCAAACAGGCACTTACGCGGGGCCACATAGTGGATTTTAACTAAATGATCCTTTAGATTTTTACCCCTTCTTGCTGTTATGAGGGGCATCTTTGAAATTTCTTTATTCAAAATAGGATCAGTTTGAAGAACCTACCAATGTCTATTTAAGATTTTACGAATTGTATCCCACTCGCAATTAAAGGTGGTAATGAACCTAGTTTGTGGGTCCCCTTCCTTTTTGGTGCCTGAATTACAGAGTAGTTTTTCATGTGGGGTATATTTGGCTCAATGATATCCATTTTTTATATTTTTTGAGCCATACCCTAGCTCAGAAAATCGAATCCTTAAATCTTTTGCCTGTTGGTCAAATTTCTCTTGTGTAGAGCATATACGTTTAGCCCTTAAAAATTGGCCAATGGGGATGGCTTTGATAGTCGAATATGCATGTGCAGAAGAAGAATGTAGTAACGAATTAACTGATGTTTCCTTGCGATGGATATCAGTCTGAACAGACCCCTCACCATCGACAAATAGAGCAATGTGCAAAAAAAAATCAATATTCTGTCGATTCCATTTATACGTCAACCTAATGTTGAAAGGATTTTCACTAAGATTAGACATAAAGTCATCAAGTCCAGACCCTGTGTTAGGGGTCAAGTTCCTGCCTCTGCACAGGGGGAATCTCAGGCCATCTCCGCTGTGGTCTCCCATTCTTCTTCTGCCGCAGTGGAGCCTGCTCGGCGGAGACGTCGGTCCCAGCGTCTCGCTCAGTCTGACTCTGTACAAAGAGTTACTGCTGCTTTTCCTGCTTCTGCCATGGAAGTCAGTGCTGGGCAGCTTCGAGCAGACGCTTCTGGGACTAAGTCCTGCCTTTCTCGATCTGAGCATGCCCAGAGTAAGATCTCTCAGTGGAGATCGAGGGTCACATGATCAGATACTGCAGCTAAGGCCATTGGTCCTTCAGGAAGGTCCTGTAGGTGCTCACGCTCTGTGGCAGCCTCTCATTGGTCCTTCTAGGAAGGTCCTGTACATGCTGCAACCATTTAAGGCTCACATGGACGCATGTTATGTGTTTTGCCCCAGTGTGGTCATGTGAGTTTGTGTTCAGGGACCCGGCTGAAATAAGCCCCTAGAATGCTGGCACCTCCAGCGAAGAGTTTGTGTGCATGCATGACCACTGACTAGGGTTGAGCGAAACGTGTCGTTCATTTTGAAAAGTCGCCGACTTTTGGCAAAGTCGAGTTTCATGAAACCCGATCCGACCCCTTTCCGGGGTCGGCCATGCGGTACGCGAAAAGCGCCATTTCTCAGCCAATGAAGGTGAACGCAGAGTGTGGGCAGCGTGATGACATAGGTCCTGGTCCCCACCATCTTAGAGAAGGGCATTGCAGTGATTGGCTTGCTTTCTGCAGCATCACAGGGGCTATAAAGGGGCGTTCCTGCCGACCGCCATCTTACTGCTGCTGATCTGAGCGTAGGGAGAGGTTGCTGCCGCTTCTTCAGAAGCAGGGAGAGTGATAGGCAGGGTACATAAAGCTGCAAACCGCTTGTGCTGTAGCGATTTCCACTGTCCAACACCACCTTTTGTTTGCAGGGACAGTGGAAGCTACATTTTTTTTTCCTCAGCGCTGTCGCTCATTGGGCTGCCCTAGAAGGCTCCCTGATAGCTGTGTTGCTTTGTGTGTACGCCGCTGTGTAAACCAACTGCTTTTTTCAAAGCACAAATCCTCTTGTTCCTTCCTTTCTGCACAGCTATCTTTTTTGTTTGTCCACACTTTTTATTTAATTTGTGCATCAGTCCACTCCTTATTGCTGCCTGCCATACCTGGCTGAGATTACTGCAGGGAGATAGTAATTGTAGGACAGTCCCTGTTTTTTTTTTTTTTTGTGGGGGATTAAGATTGGCATTTCTGCTAGAGTGCCATCCCTGTGTGTGCCATCTCTCACTCAGTGGGCCATAGAAAGCCTATTAATTTTTTTGCTTGATTTGGGTACTAAAATCTACCTGAAAAAAAATCACTACATCAATCAGTGGGAGAAAAATATTGGCCTCAGTCAGGGCTTGTGTGCCACTCCTGACTCCTGTGTGTGCCATCTCTCACTCAGTGGGCCATAGAAAGCCTTTTTTTATTTTTATTATTTGGTTTCTAAAGTCCCTGAAAAAAAAAAAAAAAATTCAAACAGTGGGAGATTAATATTGCCCTTTCTGCTTGTGTGCCAGTCTTGACTCCTGGGTGTGCCATCTCTCTCTCTCAAATTGTGGGCCATAGAAAGCCTATTAATTTTTTTGCTTGATTTGGGTTCTAAAATCTACCTGAAAAAAAATCACTACATCAATCAGTGGGAGAAATATATTGGCCTCAATCAGGGCTTGTGTGCCACTCCTGACTCCTGTGTGTGCCATCTCTCACTCAGTGGGCCATAGAAAGCCTATTTATTTTTTTGCTTGATTTGGGTTCTAAAATCTACCTGAAAAAAAATCACTACATCAATCAGTGGGAGAAAAATATTGGCCTCAGTCAGGGCTTGTGTGCCACTCCTGACTCCTGTGTGTGCCATCTCTCACTCAGTGGGCCATAGAAAGCCTATTTATTTTTTTGCTTGATTTGGGTTCTAAAATCTACCTGAAAAAAAATCACTACATCAATCAATGGGAGAAAAATATTGGCCTCAGTCAGGGCTTGTGTGCCACTCCTGACTCCTGTGTGTGCCATCTCTCACTCAGTGGGCCATAGAAAGCCTTTTTTTATTTTTATTATTTGGTTTCTAAAGTCTCCCTGAAAAAAAAAAAAAAATTCAAACAGTGGGAGATTAATATTGCCCTTTCTGCTTGTGTGCCAGTCTTGACTCCTGGGTGTGCCATCTCTCTCTCAAATTGTGGGCCATAGAAAGCCTATTAATTTTTTTGCTTGATTTGGGTTCTAAAATCTACCTGAAAAAAAATCACTACATCAATCAGTGGGAGAAAAATATTGGCCTCAGTCAGGGCTTGTGTGCCACTCCTGACTCCTGTGTGTGCCATCTCTCACTCAGTGGGCCATAGAAAGCCTATTTATTTTTTTGCTTGATTTGGGTTCTAAAATCTACCTGAAAAAAAATCACTACATCAATCAGTGGGAGAAAAATATTGGCCTCAGTCAGGGCTTGTGTGCCACTCCTGACTCCTGTGTGTGCCATCTCTCACTCAGTGGGCCATAGAAAGCCTATTTATTTTTTTGCTTGATTTGGGTTCTAAAATCTACCTGAAAAAAAATCACTACATCAATCAATGGGAGAAAAATATTGGCCTCAGTCAGGGCTTGTGTGCCACTCCTGACTCCTGTGTGTGCCATCTCTCACTCAGTGGGCCATAGAAAGCCTTTTTTTATTTTTATTATTTGGTTTCTAAAGTCTCCCTGAAAAAAAAAAAAAATTCAAACAGTGGGAGATTAATATTGACATTTGTGCTTGAGTGACAGTCCTGCGTGTGTGGCATCTCTGTGATTTTGTGCCACAGAAAACAGAGTGTGTAACATTGTGCCTGATTTTCCTTGGGGTCTCACCAACCTGTTAAGGGATATTGAAATCATTCTGAAGTTATAGCTCACCGTGTAAGTTGTTTGACAGCAACAAATAAAGTTACTTTGGTTAAGTTTTTAAAACAATGAGGAAGTCTGGTGCAAGAGGTCGTGGCCGTGGGCGTTCATTGTCAGCTGTTAATGATGGTAGTGGTAGTGGAGCATCAGGTGGTCGTGGGGATAAAAATATTCCACCTAAGTCTGGAGCTGTGGAGCCAGTTTCGTCGTCTGGCTACACAAGGCCTCGAACGCTCTCTTTTCTGGGAGTAGGAAAACCGATTTTAAAGCCGGAGCAGCAACAGCAAGTTTTGGCTTACATTGCAGACTCAGCTTCTAGCTCTTTTGCCTCCTCTTCTGAAACTGGTAAATGTAAAAGCAGCGCGTCGCTTGTGGATGTTCACAGTCAGGGACAAGTCGCTTCCTTGTCCTCTTCAGCAAAAACTACAACAAGAGAGAAGGATGCAGCAGGCGACACAACGGGTTACTCCATGGAGCTCTTTACACATACCGTCCCTGGCTTAGAAAGTGAAACACTTAACAGGCCATGCCCATTACAAGTAGATTCTGACATGGAGTGCACTGATCCACAGCCAGAGTACTATGCTGCTCCTTTGACTCAGACCACCACATTGCCCTCTCAGGGTACTGATCCACAATCAGACCATGATGAGACTATGTTGCCCCGCCACGAACGCTATACCACCGACAGACACGGTGACACAGACCAAGTTGCACACGAGCTCGAAGAGGAGGTAATAGATGACCCAGTTGTTGACCCCGATTGGCAGCCATTGGGGGAACAGGGTGCAGGCGGCAGTAGTTCAGAAGCAGAGGTGGAGGAGGGGCCGCAGCAGGCATCAACCTCGCAACAGGTTCCATCTGCCGGGCCCGTATCTGGCCCAAAACGCGTGTCAAAGCCAAAACCTGTTGGAGGACAGCGTGGCCATCTGGTTAAAGCTCAGTCTGCAATCCCTGAAAAGGGATCCGATGCTAGGAAGAGTACAGTCTGGCATTTTTTTAAACAACATCCAATTGATCAGCGCAAAGTCATCTGTCAAAAATGTTCAACTAGCTTAAGCAGAGGTCAGAATCTGAAAAGTCTCAATACTAGTTGCATGCATAGACACTTAACCACCATGCATTTTCAAGCCTGGACTAACTACCAAAAGTCCCTTAAGGTTGTAGCCAATGAAGCTAGTCAGCAAGCAACATCCCTTCCGTCACTGTAAGGCCACCATTTTCCGCACCACCGGCAGTATCTGTGCAGGTTTCTTTGCCAGCCAAAAGCAGTCAGGGTCAGGGAATCACCAGTTTTGTAGGAGGAAATATTGCATCTAGGGCAACGGCGGAAACAATACCGTCTCCAACCGTCTCTCAGTCTGCCATGTCCACCGGCACACCCGAAAGTTCCACGATCTCCAGCTCTCCAGTCCAGCTCACCCTACATGAGACTCTGGTTAGAAAAAGGAAGTACTTATCCTCGCATCCGCGTACACAGGGTTTTAACGCCCACATAGCTAGACTAATCTCGTTAGAGATGATGCCCTACCGGTTAGTTGAAAGCGAAGCTTTCAAAGCCCTGATGGAGTACGCTGAACCACGATACGAGCTACCCAGTCGACACTTTTTTTCCAGAAAAGCCATCCCAGCCCTGCACCAGCATGTTAAACAGCGCATCGTCCATGCACTCAGGCAATCTGTGAGTACAAAGGTGCACCTGACTACAGATGCATGGACCAGTAGGCATGGCCAGGGACGTTATGTGTCCATCACGGCACACTGGGTGAATGTGGTGGATGCAGGGTCCACAGGGGACATCAATTTCGGGACAGTTGTGCCTAGCCCACGGTCTAGGAAACAGTTGGCTGTAGGCGTTCGCACCCCCTCCTCCTCCTCCTCCTCGTCCTCCTGCAGAAGCTACAGCTCTTCCACAGACCGCAGTCGGCCAACCACTCCATCGGCAGATGACACTGTTGCACACCAGTTGTCCCATTATGGGCCAGCTACTGGCAAGCGTCAGCAGGCTGTATTGGCTATGAAGTGTTTGGGCGACAACAGACACACCGCGGAAGTTCTGTCCGAGTTCTTGCAACAAGAAACGCAGTCGTGGCTGGGCACAGTAGATCTTGAGGCAGGCAAGGTAGTGAGTGATAACGGAAGGAATTTCATGGCTGCCATCTCCCTTTCCCAACTGAAACACATTCCTTGCCTGGCTCACACCTTAAACCTGGTGGTGCAGTGCTTATTGAAAACTTATCCTGGGTTCTCCGACCTGCTCCTCAAAGTGCGTGCACTTTGCTCACATATCCGACGTTCGCCTGTACACGCCAGCCGTATGCAGACCTATCAGCGGTCTTTGAACCTTCCCCAGCATCGCCTAATCATAGACGTTGCAACAAGGTGGAACTCAACACTGCACATGCTTCAGAGACTGTGCCAACAGAGGCGGGCTGTTATGTTTTTGTGGGAGGATACACATACACGGGCAGGCAGTAGGATGGCAGACATGGAGTTGTCAGGTGTGCAGTGGTCGAAGATACAAGACATGTGTCAAGTCCTTCAGTGTTTTGAGGAATGCACACGGCTGGTTAGTGCAGACAACGCCATAATAAGCATGAGCATCCCCCTAATGTGTCTGCTGATGCAAAGTTTGACGCACATAAAGGATCAGGCGTCTGCACCAGAGGAAGAGGAAAGCCTTGATGACAGTCAGCCATTGTCTGGTCAGGGCAGTGTACAGGACGAGGTAGCGGGCGAAGAGGAGGTGGAGGACGAGGAGGATGATAGGGATGAGTATATTTTTAAAGCGGAAGCTTTCCCGGGGGCACTGCAAATTGGTTGCGTGGCAAGGCCGGGTTCTGGTTTTTTGAGGGACACAAGTGACGTAGAATTGCCTGAAACTGCCCCTCAACCAATCACAACCGGAGATTTGACAACTGGAACTTTGGCCCACATGGCGGATTATGCCTTACGTATCCTAAAAAGGGACACACGCATTACGAAAATGATGAACGATGACGATTACTGGTTGGCCTGCCTCCTTGATCCACGCTATAAAGGCAAAATGCAAAATATTATGCCACATGAGAACTTGGAACTAATATTAGCAACCAAACAATCAACTCTTGTTGACCATTTGCTTCAGGCATTCCCAGCACACAGCGCACGTGATCGTTCTCACACGAGCTCCAGGGGGCAGCAGACTAGGAGTGTTAGGGGTGCACACATCAGAAGTGGTGTTGGACAGAGGGGTTTTCTGACCAGGTTGTGGAGTGATTTTGCTATGACCGCAGACAGGACAGGTACTGCTGCATCAATTGAAAGTGACAGGAGACAACATTTGTCCAGTATGGTTACTAACTATTTTTCATCCCTTATCGATGTTCTCCCTCAACCGTCATTCCCATTTGATTACTGGGCATCAAAATTAGACACCTGGCCAGAATTGGCAGAATATGCATTGCAGGAGCTTGCTTGCCCGGCAGCAAGTGTCCTATCAGAAAGAGTATTCAGTGCTGCAGGTTCAATATTAACCGAAAAAAGGACTCGTCTGGCTACCCAAAATGTTGATGATCTAACATTCATTAAAATTAACCACAACTGGATTTCGAAATCTTTTGCCCCACCTTGCCCGGCCGACACCTAGCTTTCCTATGAAAAGCTCTTGCCTGTGGACTACTGTGAATTACTTTTCTAATGTCTAATTTGCTGCAGCTGATTGTCCAGCATACGACATGTTTACACCTCCCTAAATGGCCAAACTCCCCACACGGGGCCGTGGTATTGCGACTTGGCGCAAGCACCCGTGAGACTGCTGTTTATCTGAAGAGGTGGGTGTGCTTGCTTTTGGTCGACGGCATTGCTACTGGGTCCCTCATAGTACAATAAAGTGTCTCTGGCGGTGGTGGTGCGCACCCAACGTCAGACACACTGTTGTAACATGAGGGGCCCTGGGCCTGTACCGCCGGCCACAAGAGAGTTCACCCACCCCCAGGTCAAACATTGGTCTACCACTTCCACAGTTATCTATCACACTTCCACCAATGTTTAGTCTATGCGCTGACATCCTTCCATACCTGCCACTGACAATACCATTGTGTTGACATGTATGATGGTACTTAACATAGTCAGGGGCAGTGTCCTCTATTTACCACAGTAAATACTTTGCGATAAATTAGTAGGTCTGAAACAACGCAGAGGATCCCACCCCTGAACCTAATGATTGCACCCTTTAGTGTTTTTGTTTTGTTTTAATGCGAGACATTCACATTTATTTGTTGTTTTGGACTACTAACTGGCAGACACTCATTACAATCGGCCTCCGTTGACCAGACCACTGCTGCCCGTGTACACCTGGAACCAATTATAAAGTGCCTACAGCCAGCCCATTTTATTATGTTAGGCCTTCGAAGCCTGTCTGTGGTCCCTCCTTCCACTAGGCCTCCACTGAGCAGACCACTGCTGCCCGTGTACCCCTGGAACCAATTATAAAGTGCCTACAGCCAGCCCATTTTATTATGTTAGGCCTTCGAAGCCTGTCTGCGGTCCCTCCTTCCACTAGGCCTCCACTGACCAGACCACTGCTGCCCGTGTACCCCTGGAACCAATTATAAAGTGCCGCCAGCCCATTTTATTATGTTAGGCCTTCGAAGCCTGTCTGCGGTCCCTCCTTTCACTAGGCCTCCACTGACCAAACCACTGCTGCCCGTGTACCCCTGGAACCAATTATAAAGTGCCTACAGCCAGCCCATTTTATTATGTTAGGCCTTCGAAGCCTGTCTGCGGTCCCTCCTTCCACTAGGCCTCCACTGACCAGACCACTGCTGCCCGTGTACCCCTGGAACCAATTATAAAGTGCCTACAGCCAGCCCATTTTATTATGTTAGGCCTTCGAAGCCTGTCTGCGGTCCCTCCTTCCACTAGGCCTCCACTGACCAGACCACTGCTGCCCGTGTACCCCTGGAACCAATTATAAAGTGCCTACAGCCAGCCCATTTTATTATGTTAGGCCTTCGAAGCCTGTCTGCGGTCCCTCCTTCCACTAGGCCTCCACTGACCAGACCACTGCTGCCCGTGTACCCCTGGAACCAATTATAAAGTGCCTACAGCCAGCCCATTTTATTATGTTAGGCCTTCGAAGCCTGTCTGCGGTCCCTCCTTCCACTAGGCCTCCACTGACCAGACCACTGCTGCCCGTGTACCCCTGGAACCAATTATAAAGTGCCTACAGCCAGCTCATTTTATTATGTTAGGCCTTCGAAGCCTGTCTGCGGTCCCTCCTTCCACTAGGCCTCCACTGACCAGACCACTGCTGCCCGTGTACCCCTGGAACCAATTATAAAGTGCCTACAGCCAGCCCATTTTATTATGTTAGGCCTTCGAAGCCTGTCTGCGGTCCCTCCTTCCACTAGGCCTCCACTGACCAGACCACTGCTGCCCGTGTACCCCTGGAACCAATTATAAAGTGCCTACAGCCAGCCCATTTTATTATGTTAGGCCTTCGAAGCCTGTCTGCGGTCCCTCCTTCCACTAGGCCTCCACTGACCAGACCACTGCTGCCCGTGTACCCCTGGAACCTATTTTACAGTGCATAGAGCCTATTTTTAAATTTTATTTAATATTAATAAAGCCATGATGGACTACGCTGTACCACGCTATGAGCTACCCAGTTGACAATTCTTTTGCGAGAAAAGCCATCCCACCCCTCCACCAGCATGTTAAAGACCACATTGTCCTTTCATTCTGTCAATCTGTGAGTCCAAAGGTACACCTGACAACAGACACATGGAGCGGTAGGCATGGCCACGGAAGGTTACGTGTCCTTTGTGGCGCAATGGGTTAATGTATTGGATGCATGGTCCACACAGGGGACAGCCTGGTAAGTCTGTCTGCAGTCCCTAATTCAAGTTGTCCTCAAATGAATAAATCTGAGCTTCCACCTTCTGGCTCTCATTAAGTGCTGTTTTTTAAAAGATTGTTGGTTATGGGCCTACTAACGGTGTCTGCCCCTGCCTGGTGTTGTCCTCAACTGAATAAAGCTGAGCTTCTACCTTCTGGCTCTGATTAACTGCTGTTTTTTAAAAAATTGGTGGTTCCGGCCTACTAACGGTGTCTGCCCCTGCCTGGTGTTGTCCTCAACTGAATAAAGCTGAGCTTCTACCTTCTGGCTCTGATTAACTGCTGTTTTTTAAAAAATTGGTGGTTCCGGCCTACTAACGGTGTCTGCCCCTGCCTGGTGTTGTCCTCAACTGAATAAAGCTGAGCTTCTACCTTCTGGCTCTGATTAAGCTTTTTTTTTTTTTTAATTGCTGGATGGGGCCTAATACCTCTGTTTGCTGCTCCCTGGTGTTTGTCCTCAACTGAATAAAGCTGAGCTTCTACCTTCTGGCTCTCATTAAGTGCTGTTTTTTAAAAAATTGGTGGTTCCGGCCTACTAACGGTGTCTGCCCCTGCCTGGTGTTGTCCTCAACTGAATAAAGCTGAGCTTCTACCTTTTGGCTCTGATTAACTGCTGTTTTTTAAAAAATTGGTGGTTCCGGCCTACTAACGGTGTCTGCCCCTCCCTGGTGTTGTCCTCAACTGAACAAAGCTGAGCTTCCACCTTCTGGCTCTCTTTAAGTGCTGTGTTTGTAAAAATAGGTGGTTATGGGCCTACTAACGGTGTCTGCCCCTGCCTGGTGTTGTCCTCAACTGAATAAAGCTGAGCTTCTACCTTCTGGCTCTGATTAACTGCTGTTTTTTAAAAAAATTGGTGGTTCCGGCCTACTAACGGTGTCTGCCCCTGCCTGGTGTTGTCCTCAACTGAATAAAGCTGAGCTTCTACCTTCTGGCTCTGATTAAGCTTTTTTTTTTTTTTTTTTTTTTTTAATTGCTGGATGGGGCCTAATACCTCTGTTTGCTGCTCCCTGGTGTTTGTCCTCAACTGAATAAAGCTGAGCTTCTACCTTCTGGCTCTCATTAAGTGCTGTTTTTTAAAAAATTGGTGGTTCCGGCCTACTAACGGTGTCTGCCCCTGCCTGGTGTTGTCCTCAACTGAATAAAGCTGAGCTTCCACCTTCTGGCTCTCTTTAAGTGCTGTGTTTGTAAAAATAGGTGGTTATGGGCCTACTAACGGTGTCTGCCCCTGCCTGGTGTTGTCCTCAACTGAATAAAGCTGAGCTTCTACCTTCTGGCTCTGATTAACTGCTGTTTTTTAAAAAATTGGTGGTTCCGGCCTACTAACGGTGTCTGCCCCTGCCTGGTGTTGTCCTCAACTGAATAAAGCAGAGCTTCTACCTTCTGGCTTTCGGCCTATACTATCAGATATTAAACTGGATTTGGCCTACTAGTGTGGTTGGGCCCTTGAAACAGTGTCTGCTGCTCTTGGGTTTGCTACTCCACTGAACAAAGCAATGCCGCCTGTTTAGTCCTGTTACCAATTTTGAACTGCATTTAGCCTACTTTATTCTTTGGCCCTATATCTGTTTCCTCCTCATCCTGCCCATTGCTCAGCCACTGCTAGATGAGTCTGCTGGTACATTGACCTAGACCACTACATTCCCCTTGCACTCTACACAGCCAGAATCTGACCCTGCTGAAAGTAAGGTTCCCCTTCCCGCACGTTATACCACCTTACACAGGGACAAAGAGGAAGGTGGAGATGAAAGTGCAGGTTCCTTCATCAGGTGGGGGGTGGGCATACTCGTTGGCGACGTCACTGGTACAGGGCCCCTCAGAGTACGCAAAAGTGTCGCTGCTGGTGGGAGGCGCCCCCGCCATGCAAACACACCGCCGTACTTTGAGGGGCCCTGTGCCAGTGCCAATGCGAACGAGTGGGCCCCCCCTGCTTGCTCAGGATCACAGCACTTGCAACGTTGAAATACTTACCTCTCCCTGCTCCACCGCCGTGACGTAGTCCGCGTTTCCTGGGCCCACGAAAAACTTGAGCCAGCCCTACTCCCCCCACAACTTTTGCCAAATGACCCCCAATTTCCTATGCCCAACTATTATTATAAAGTTAATTAAGATTGACAAGCTTCAGAAACAAGAATGGATGTTTTTGGCATTAAAATGGGCACTGTAGGTGTTTTCCTGGCCTCCACTCACTGCCGACTATGCTTCCCCATTGACTTGCATTGGGTTTCGTGTTTCGGTCGATCCCCGACTTTCAGCGATAATCGGCCGACTGCACTCGACTCGACTCTGGACAAAATCGAGTTTCACAAAACCCGACTCGACCTTAAAAAAATGAAAGTCGCTCAACCCTACCACTGACTGCTCTCAGTTGAGTAGTTAGCCTGTGACACTGTGAAGTCAAACAGGGCGTAATGCTTTGAGTTTCGGCTACTCTGTGAAGTAACAGGGTTAGCTCATACCGCCATATAGTTCCGCCGTTTGCTAGCAGCAGGTTCTCCTGCACGGTGGACCCCAGGCTGCGAACGCATCAATTATAATAAAACCTCTATATTTACTCGGTGCATCCGCTAGCCCTAACATAATACTAGCGCCAGGGTCTGGCTAGTAAATGACGGACATTCAGCAATCCTTGCGGTATATCCAGCAGCTGGAGGGTAGGTTGGCGGCTCTCGAGAGCTCAACCTCAACTGTGGTTGTTACCACAGTAGCTGTACAGGCTGCTAGCATGGCTGCAGCAACCTTGCCCACTGCCACGCCTGTTCCAACATTATCTCGCCTCCCACTGCCAAAATTTTTTTCTGGAGATAGCAAATCTTGTAGGGGATTCGTGAGTCAGTGCTCTGTTTACCTCGAGCTCCTGGCTGCACTTTTTCCCACAGAGCGGGCTAAGGTGGGATTTATTGTGTCTCACTTGTCGGACAGGGCGTTGGAATGGGCTACGCCGCTGTGGGAGCTTGGCGATCATGTGGTGCAGAGTGCTCCGCTGTTCCTGAGCACTCTGAAACAGGTTTTTTTAGGACCTCGAGTCACCCATGACGCGGCGCTCCAACTTCTGGCATTAACTCAGGGTGTGTCCTTGGTCAGCCATTTTGCCGTCCACTTCCGTACTTTAGCTTCTGAGCTGGAGTGGTCGGATAAAGCCCTTATCCCCATATTTTGGAGGGGGATGGCTGATCACGTGAAGGACGCCCTTGCCACTAGGGAGATTCCTGCCACACTGGAGAAGTTAATAACTGTCTCTACTCGTATTGACCTCCGTTTTAACGAGCGGAGGTTAGAGCGAGCCTAGTGTAGGCAGAGGTTTTGGCTGGCTCCCACCTTCGCCAAACCTTTGGAATCTCCGGTCCTGGTTCCTGAGTCACATGAGGCCATGGAAGTGTCACGAGCGGGATCTAAGTCCTGGACCGCTTGTGCACTCAAGGTCTTTCAAGTTTGCCAGCAGTCAGGACATCTTGCCACCAGATGTTCTCAGCGGTCGAGGAAACGTCAGCATCTAGTGGTAGTAGGTGGAGGTTTCACTAGACACAGCGATGTTTGCCTCCAAATTGTCCTTTAAGGGGACAATTATTATAGGCTCATCCTCCCACTCGGTAGAGCTCTGCGTGGATTCTGGGGCGGAGGGCAATTTTATGTCTTCTGCCTTCGCCCACCGTCACGCAATACCCCTGGTTATGCTAGCTCAACCAGTAACGGTACGAGTTGTGAATGGGTCGACACTGCCCTCACAGATAACACACCAGACCATCTCTTTTACTCTGTCCATGTCACCATCCCATCAGGAGATTATATCTCTGCTCGTCATTCCTGAGGGAATTGATGAGGTCCTGTTGGGGATACCTTGGCTACGGTACCACTCTCCTCTTATCGAATGGTCCTCAGGCAGAATTTTGGGATGGGGTGAATCTTGTGGGGGTAGGTGTCAGAGGGAGTGCATTCAGGTTGCTACTACAGAGGTACCTGCAGATCTATCCTCTCTCCCCAAGCAATATTGGTCTTATGCGGATGTGTTCTCCAAAAAGGCGGCGGAGACCCTTCCGCCCCATCGCCCCTATGACTGTCCTATTGACCTCTTGCCTGGTGCTGAGCCTCCCCGGGGTCGAGTCTATCCATTATCTCTCCCAGAGATGGAGGCAATGTCTCAGTACATTCAAGAGAATCTGGAAAGAGGGTTCATCAGGAAGTCACTGTCACCTGCTGGGGCTGGGTTCTTCTTCGTGCAGAAGAAGAATGGGGAACTGCATCCATGCATAGATTACAGGGGTCTTAACGCCATCACCGTTAAGAATAAGTATCCTTTGCCCTTGATATCTGAGCTCTTCGATAGGCTTCGGGGAGCAAGGGTATTTACTAAATTAGATCTGCGGGGTGCTTACAACCTGATTCGCATCCGTGAGGGGGACGAATGGAAGACGGCTTTTAACACCAGGGATGGGTACTATGAATATCTGGTGATGCCCTTTGGGCTCTGTAATGCCCCAGCCGTTTTCCAAGACTTTGTGAATGACATCTTCCAGGATATGCTCTCCACCTCGGTCGTAGTCTATCTGGATGATATTAACATCTACTCTCCAGATATAGACTCCTGTTATGACCTGGTGGTTAGGAGCACCCGAAGTGACCTGATGGTTAAAACAGAAAACCTGGGACAAGCTCTGAGGGAGTGGTAACTCTACTGACCGCAATCCCTAATCCTATCACACACACTAGAAATAGCCGTGGAGCGTACCTAACTCTCCCTAGACGCATCTTCACAGCCTAAGAGCTAACTACCCCTAAAGATAGAAATAATAGCCCACCTTGCCTCAGAGAAATTCCCCAAAGTAAAGGTAGCCCCCCACAAATATTAACTGTGAGTTAAGAGGGAAGTGACAAACACAGGAATGAAACAGATTTTAGCAAAGGAGGCCGAGTCTTCTCTAGAAAGACAGAGGATAGGAAAGGGAACTATACGGTCAGTATAAAAAACTACAAAAACCACGCAGAGTGTGCAAAAAGACCTCCACACCGACTCACGGTGTGGAGGTGCAGCTCTGCACCCCCAGAGCTTCCAGCTAGCAAGGAAATATCATAATAGCAGGCTGGACTGAAACAAAACAGGTACTGAAAAATCTATTCAAAAAACCAATAAACAGCAAATGATTAGCAAGGACTTAGCTTCTGCTGGAGTAGTCAGGTCATCTGAGAATTCCAAGAGAGATCTGAACCAGTACTGAGACATTGACAGCTGGCATGGACTAACGACCTGGGCAGAGTTAAATAGGGAAGCGAGCAGAAGCAATAAACAAGGGCAGCTGAGAAAGCCAACCTCAAAGATCAGCAGTTCCACTCAAAGCCACCAGAGGGTGTCCAAGGACAGAACTCACCAAAGTACCATTCACGGCCACATGAGGGAGCCCGAGAACGGAATTCACAACAGTACCCCCCCTTGAGGAGGGGTCACCGAACCCTCACCAGAGCCCCCAGGTCGATCAGGATGAGCCAAATGAAAGGCACGAACCAAATTGGCAGCATGGACATCGGAGGCAACATTCCAGGAATTATCCTCCTGACTAGGGTTGAGCGAAATGGGTCGATCATTTTCAAAAGTCGCCGACTTTTGGCTAAGTCGGCGTCTCATGAAACCCGATCCGACCCCTGTGCTTGTCGGCCATGCGGTACGCGACTTTCGCGCCAAAGTCGCGTTTCAATGACGCGAAAAGCGCCATTTCTCAGCCAATGAAGGTGAACGCAGAGTGTGGGCAGCGTGATGACATAGATCCTGGTCCCCACCATCTTAGAGAAGGGCATTGCAGTGATTGGCTTGCTGTC
Organism: Ranitomeya variabilis; assembly: GCF_051348905.1. NCBI lineage: Eukaryota > Metazoa > Chordata > Amphibia > Anura > Dendrobatidae > Ranitomeya > Ranitomeya variabilis. The sequence continues at coordinate 573,457,542 of NC_135232.1, forward strand.
TGCGGCGTCACAGGGGCTATAAAGGGGCGTTCCCGCCGACCGCCATCTTACTGCTGCTGATCTGAGCTTAGGGAGAGGTTGCTGCCGCTTCGTCAGAAGCAGGGAGAGCGTTAGGCAGGGTCCACTAACCACCAAACCGCTTGTGCTGTAGCGATTTCCACTGTCCAACACCACCTTCGGTGTGCAGGAACAGTGGAAGCTATTTTTTTTTTTTTTTCCTCAGTGCTGTAGCTCATTGGGCTGCCCTAGAAGGCTCCGTGATAGCTGTATTGCTGTGTGTACGCCACTGTGGAAACCAACTGCTTTTTTCAAAGCACATATCCTCTTGTTCCTTTCTGCACAGCTATCTTTTTTGTTTGTCCACACTTTTTATTTAATTTGTGCATCAGTCCACTCCTATTGCTGCCTGCCATACCTGGCTTAGATTACTGCAGGGAGATAGTAATTGTAGGACAGTCCCTGTTTTTTTTTTTTTTTTTGTGGGAGATTAAGATTGGCATTTCTGCTACAGTGCCATCCCTGTGTGTGCCATCTCTCACTGAGTGGGCCATAGAAAGCCTATTTATTTTTTCCGTGATTTGTGTTCTAAATTCTACCTCAACACAAAAACACTACATCAATCAGTGGTAGAAAAATATTGGCCTCAGTCAGGGCTTGTGTGCCACTGCTGTGTGTGCTATCTCTTATTCAGTGGGCTATAGAAAGCCTATTTATTTATTTTTTTTTTCTTATTATTTGGTTTCTAAAGTCTCCCTGAAAAAAAAAAAATAAATAAAAAAACAGTGGGAGAGTAATATTGCCCTTCCAGCTTGTGTGCCAGTCTTGACTCCTGGGTGTGCCACCTCTCTCTCTAATTGTGGGCCATAGAAAGCCTTTTTTTTTTTTTTTTTTTTAAATATTATTGGGTTTCTAAAGTCTCCCTTAAAAAACAAAAAATACATAAAAAAACAGTGGGAGAGTAATATTGCCCTTTCAGCTTGTGTGCCAGTCTTGACTCCTGGGTGTGCCACCTCTCTCTCTCATTCAGTGGGCCATAGAAAGGCTATTTATTTTTTTGGTTTTTTAATATTATTTGGTTTCTAAAGTCACCCTGAAAATAAAAAAAAAAAAACTTAAAAAAACAGTGGGAGAGTAATATTGCCCTTTCAGCTTGTGCGCCAGTCTTGACTCCTGGGTGTGCCACCTCTCTCTCTCATTCAGTGGGCCATAGAAAGCCTTTTTTTTTTTTTTTTTTTAAATATTATTGGGTTTCTAAAGTCTCCCTTAAAAAACAAAAAATACATAAAAAAACAGTGGGAGAGTAATATTGCCCTTTCAGCTTGTGTGCCAGTCTTGACTCCTGGGTGTGCCACCTCTCTCTCTCATTCAGTGGGCCATAGAAAGCCTTTTTTTTTTTTTTTTAAATATTATTGGGTTTCTAAAGTCTCCCTTAAAAAACAAAAAATACATAAAAAAACAGTGGGAGAGTAATATTGCCCTTTCAGCTTGTGTGCCAGTCTTGACTCCTGGGTGTGCCACCTCTCTCTCTAATTGTGGGCCATAGAAAGCCTTTTTTTTTTTTTTTTTTAAATATTATTGGGTTTCTAAAGTCTCCCTTAAAAAACAAAAAATACATAAAAAAACAGTGGGAGAGTAATATTGCCCTTTCAGCTTGTGTGCCAGTCTTGACTCCTGGGTGTGCCACCTCTCTCTCTCATTCAGTGGGCCATAGAAAGGCTATTTATTTTTTTGGTTTTTTTAATATTATTTGGTTTCTAAAGTCTCCCTGAAAATAAAAAAAAAAAAACTTAAAAAAACAGTGGGAGAGTAATATTGCCCTTTCAGCTTGTGCGCCAGTCTTGACTCCTGGGTGTGCCACCTCTCTCTCTCTAATTGTGGGCCATAGAAAGCCTTTTTTTGTTTGTTTTTTTTTAATATTATTTGGTTTCTAAAGTTTCCCTTAACCCCTTAGTGACAGAGCCAATTTGGTACTTAATGACCGAGCCAATTTTTACAATTCTGACCAGTGTCACTTTATGAGGTTATAACTCTGGAACGCTTTATCGGATCCCGCTGATTCTGAGATTGTTTTTTCGTGACATGTTGTACTTCAAGTTAGTGGTAACATTTCTTCGATATTACTTGCGATTATTTATGAAAAAAATGGAAATATGGCGAAAATTTTTAAAATTTTGCAATTTTCAAACTTTGTATTTTTATGCCCTTAAATCAGAGAGATATGTCACAAAAAATAGTTAATAAATAACATTTCTCACATGTCTACTTTACATCAGCACAATTTTGGAAACAATTTTTTTTTTTGTTAGAGAGTTATAAGGGTTAAAAGTTGACCAGCAATTTCTCATTTTTACAACACCATGTTTTTTTTAGGGACCACATCACCTTTGAAGTGATTTTGAGGGGTCTATATGATAGAAAATAACCAAGTGTGACACCATTCTAAAAACTGCACCCCTCAAGCTGCTCAAAACCACATTCAAGAAGTTTATTAACCCTTTACGTACTTCACAGGAACTAAAACAATGTGGAAGAAAAAAATTAACATTTTACTTTTTTTTGCAAACATTTTACTTCAGAACCATTTTTTTTAATTTTCACAAGTGTAAAAACAGAAATTTAACCACAAATTTTGTTGTGCAATTTTTCCTGAGTACGCCGATACCCCATATGTGGAGGTAAACCACTGTTTGGGCGCACCGCAGAGCTTGGAAGTGAAGGAGCACCGTTTGACTGTTTCAATGCAGAATTGGCTGGAATTGAGATCGGACGCCATGTCGCGTTTGGAGAGCCCCTAATGTGCCTAAACAGTGGAAACCCCCCACAAGTGACACCATTTTGGAAACTAGACCCCCCAAGGAACTTATCTAGATGTGTGGTGAGCACTTTGAACCCCCAAGTGCTTCACAGAAGTTTATAACGTAGAGCCGTGAAAATAAAAAATCGCATTTGTTTTCACAAAAATGATTTTTTCGCCCACAAATTCTTATTTTCACAAGGGTAACAGGAGAAATTAGACCACAAAAGTTGTTGTGCAATTTCTCCTGAGTACGTCGATACCCCATATGTGGAGGTAAACCACTGTTTGGGCGCACCGCAGAGCTTGGAAGTGAAGGAGCACCGTTTGACTTTTTCAATGCAGAATTGGCTGGAATTGAGATCGGATGCCATGTCGCGTTTGGAGAGTCCCTGATGTGCCTAAACAGTGGAAACCCCCCACAAGTGATACCATTTTGGAAACTAGACCCCCCAAGGAACTTATCTAGATGTGTGGTGAGCACTTTGAACCCCCAAGTGCTTCACAGAAGTTTATAACGTAGAGCCGTGAAAATAAAAAATCTCATTTTTTCTACAAAAATGATCTTTTTGCCCCAAAATTTTTATTTTCACAAGGGTAACAGGAGAAATTAGACCACAAAAGTTGTTGTGCAATTTCTCCTGAGTACGTCGATACCCCATATGTGGAGGTAAACCACTGTTTGGGCGCACCGCAGAGCTTGGAAGTGAAGGAGCACCGTTTGACTTTTTCAATGCAGAATTGGCTGGAATTGAGATCGGATGCCATGTCGCGTTTGGAGAGTCCCTGATGTGCCTAAACAGTGGAAACCCCCCACAAGTGATACCATTTTGGAAACTAGACCCCCCAAGGAACTTATCTAGATGTGTGGTGAGCACTTTGAACCCCCAAGTGCTTCACAGAAGTTTATAACGTAGAGCCGTGAAAATAAAAAATCTCATTTTTTCTACAAAAATGATCTTTTTGCCCCAAAATTTTTATTTTCACAAGGGTAACAGGAGAAATTAGACCACAAAAGTTGTTGTGCAATTTCTCCTGAGTACGTCGATACCCCATATGTGGAGGTAAACCACTGTTTGGGCGCACCGCAGAGCTTGGAAGTGAAGGAGCACCGTTTGACTTTTTCAATGCAGAATTGGCTGGAATTGAGATCGGATGCCATGTCGCGTTTGGAGAGTCCCTGATGTGCCTAAACAGTGGAAACCCCCCACAAGTGATACCATTTTGGAAACTAGACCCCCCAAGGAACTTATCTAGATGTGTGGTGAGCACTTTGAACCCCCAAGTGCTTCACAGAAGTTTATAACGTAGAGCCGTGAAAATAAAAAATCTCATTTTTTCTACAAAAATGATCTTTTTGCCCCAAAATTTTTATTTTCACAAGGGTAACAGGAGAAATTAGACCACAAAAGTTGTTGTGCAATTTCTCCTGAGTACGTCGATACCCCATATGTGGAGGTAAACCACTGTTTGGGCGCACCGCAGAGCTTGGAAGTGAAGGAGCACCGTTTGACTTTTTCAATGCAGAATTGGCTGGAATTGAGATCGGATGCCATGTCGCGTTTGGAGAGTCCCTGATGTGCCTAAACAGTGGAAACCCCCCACAAGTGATACCATTTTGGAAACTAGACCCCCCAAGGAACTTATCTAGATGTGTGGTGAGCACTTTGAACCCCCAAGTGCTTCACAGAAGTTTATAACGTAGAGCCGTGAAAATAAAAAATCTCATTTTTTCTACAAAAATGATCTTTTTGCCCCAAAATTTTTATTTTCACAAGGGTAACAGGAGAAATTAGACCACAAAAGTTGTTGTGCAATTTCTCCTGAGTACGTCGATACCCCATATGTGGGGGTAAACCACTGTTTGGGCGCATGGCTGAGCTCGGAAGCAAAGGAGCGCCATTTGACTTTTCAATGCAAAATTGACTGGAATTGAGATCGGACGCCATGTCGCGTTTGGAGAGCCCCTGATGTGCCTAAACAGCAGAAACCCCCCAAAAGTGACCCCATTTTGGAAACTAGACCCCCCATGGAACTTATCTAGATGTGTAGTGAGAACTTTGAATGCCCAAGTGCATCACAGAAGTTTATAATGCAGAGTCGTGAAAATAAAAAATATATATTTTTTAACAATAAAGATTTTTTAGCCCCCAAGTTTTTATTTTCACAAGGGTAACAAGAGAAATTGGACCCCAAAAGTTGTTGTCCAATTTGTCCTGAGTATGCTGGTACCCCATATGTGGGGGTAAACCACTGTTTGGGCGCATGGCAGAGCTCGGAAGAGAAGGAGTGCCATTTTGGAATGCAGACTTTGATAGAATTGTCTGCGGGCGTTATGTTGCCTTTGCAGACCCCTAATGTACCTAAACAGTAGAAACCCCCAACAAGTGACCCCATTTTGGAAAATAGACCCCCCAAGGAACTTATCTAGATATGTGGTGAGAACTTTGAATGCCCAAGTGCTTCACAGAAGTTTATAATGCAGAGTAGTGAAAATAAAAAATATTTTTTTTCCCACAAAAAAGATTTTTTTAGCCCCCAAATTTTTATTTTCACAAGGGTAACAAGAGAAATTGGACCCCAAAAGTTGTTGTCCAATTTGTCCTGAGTATGCTGGTACCCCATATGTGGGGGTAAACCACTGTTTGGGCGCACGGCAGAGCTCGGAAGGGAAGGAGCGCCATTTTGCAATGCAGACTTTGATAGAATTGTCTGCGGGCGTTATGTTGCGTTTGCAGACCCCTAATGTACCTAAACAGTAGAAACCCCCACAAGTGACCAAATTTTGGAAACTAGACCCCCTAAGGAACTTATCTAGATATGTGGTGAGAACTTTGAAAGCTCAAGTGCTTCACAGAAATTTATAATGCAGAGTAGTGAAAATAAAAAAATATATTTTTTTCCAACAAAAAAGATTTTTAGCCCCCAAGTTTTTATTTTCACAAGGGTAACAGGAGAAATTGGACCCCAAAAGTTGTTGTCCAATTTATCCCGAGTACGCTGATGCCCCATATGTGGGGGTAAACCACTGTTTGGGCGCACGGCAGAGCTCAGAAGGGAGGGAGTACCATTTGACTTTTTTAGCGCAAAATTGGCTGTCGTGTTTGGAGACCCCCTGATGTACCTAAACAGTGGAAACCCCCCAATTCTAACTCCAACCCTAACCCCAACACAGCCCTAACCCTAATCTCAACCCGATCCATAATCCTAATCACAACCCTAACGATAATCACAACCCTAACCCCAAAACAGCCCTAATCTCAACCCTAACCATAACCCTAATCAAAACCCTAAATCCAACACACCCCTAACCCTAATCCCAACCCTAACCCTAATCCCAACCCTAATCCCAAACGTAACACTAATCCCAACCCTAATCCAAACCCTAACCCTAATCCCAACTCTAACCCTAACTTTAGCCCCAACCCTAACCATAACTTTAGCCCCCGTCGTCACAAAAAAAGTTCAATGTAACTTTTTTTTTGTACGTCGCGTCCGCCATTTCCGCGGATGCGTGGCCGTAACTCTGCCCCCTCCTCCCCAGGACATAGACTGGGCAGCGGATGCGTTGAAAAACTGCATCCGCTGCCCACGTTGTGCACAATTTTCACAACGTGCGTCGGTACATCGGGCCGACGCATTGCGACCGCCCCGTACCGACGCAAGTGTGAAAGAAGCCTTAGGCTACTTTCAGACATAGCGCATTTTTGAGCGCTATTTTGCGGGCGCTTTTCAAAAATGCGCAATGTCATTTTCGTCTGCCGGCAAAGTGAATGAGAAATTCACTTTGCCGTTCAGACACACCGCAAAAAAACGCGGCGCTTTTGTCTGCAAACACGCCGGCGTAAAAAGAATTGACATGTCAATTCTTTACGCAGCGGCGTGTCTGCGTATCCCCCTAGGGCCCCATATTACCTTCCACACACAGCGCCTTTGTCCTGGGTGTCGGCGTCTTTGTACGGAGGGGTTGACACCCAGGACCGGACGTGACGTCGGACAGGAAGAGGGAAGCCCCCGCCCCCCAGTGAAGCAGCATGGAGTCCTTCTGTGTGTGTGTGTGTGCGTGTGTGTGCGTGTGTGTGCGTGTGTGTGTCCCCATGCGACGCTAGTGCCACCATTGTGCTAAGTCGCCGTATGGGACTACTACTCCCATCCGGTATTAGGATGGGAGAGTTGTCCCTGTGTCCGGCGACTTAGCACAATTGTAAAGTTACACAAAACACCTACACACAATACACATACATGACACACAGTACATACAACATATAACACAGAGTATATACTCACCAACAGCACACTTGTAGGCGAAGCCCTCGATCCTCCAGGAAAAAATCCAAAAATAATAAACCAAATTCATACTCCCTGTCCGCAGAATCCATAAAACGAGTGTCCCACGCCGATCGGCTGCTCTCCGGCGATACACTGCCAGGAGCGAAGCTCCTAGCAGTGTATCGCGTACTGTTCCGGAGTTCAATGACTCCGGCGTCTCGGTTAACAGCAGTACAGCTGCGTTGAACTTTCCCACGCAGCACTGCCGTTAAGCGAGAGTGCCGGGGTCAATGACCGCCGGTAAACTCGCTCGCGCATGCGCAGTGACACACCGACAGGAACTATGGCTCCTGTCAGTGTGTTGCTGCAGCCGTGGAGAGCAGACATATCTCTGGATGTGTCTGTTCTCCATGGAAAATCTTGATACGTGGCACTTAAATATGTGGCAATTAAATACGTGACACGTGGCACTTATACGTGATACGTGTCACTTAAATACGTGGCACTGAAATACGTGATACGTGGCACTTTGATACGTGGCACGTGTCACTTAAATACGTGGCACGTGGCACTGAAAGATGTGGCACGTGGCACTTTGATACGTGGCACGTGGCACTTTGATACGTGGCACTGAAATACGTGGCACGTGGCACTTTGATACGTGGCACGTGGCACTTTGATACGTGGCACGTGGCACTTTGATACGTGGCACGTGGCACTTTGATACGTGGCACGTGGCACTTTGATACGTGGCACTGAAATATGTGGCACGTGGCACTTTGATACGTGGCACGTGTCACTTAAATACGTGGCACGTGGCACTGAAATATGTGGCACGTGGCACTTTGATACGTGGCACGTGTCTCTTAAATACGTGGCACGTGGCACTGAAAGATGTGGCACGTGGCACTTTGATACGTGGCACGTGGCACTTTGATACGTGGCACGTGGCACTGAAATATGTGGCACGTGGCACTTTGATACGTGGCACTTTGATACGTGGCACGTGGCACTTTGATACGTGGCACGTGGCACTTTGATACGTGGCACTGAAATATGTGGCACGTGGCACTTTGATACGTGGCACGTGTCACTTAAATACGTGGCACTGAAATATGTGGGACACGTCGCACAAAAAAGTTACATGTAGTTTTTTTTGTGTCGACGGTCCGCCGAAGCACGACGCATCCGTCGCACGACGGATGCGACATGTGGCAATCCGTCGCAATGCGTCGCTAATGCAAGCCAATGGAGAAAAAACGCATCCTGCAAGCACTTTTGCAGGATGCGTTTTTTCTCCAACGACGCATTGCGACGGAAGCCAAAAAACGCTAGTGTGAAAGTAGCCTAACCCTAACCCTAGCCCTAACCCTAAATTTAGCCCCAACCCTAACCCTAACTCTAACCCTAACCCTAACTCTAACCCTAACCCTAACCCTAACCCTAATTTTAGCCCCAACTTGTCTTCTCCTGCCGGCCGGCAGATGGCAGCAGATGGCGGGCGCACTGCGCATGCGCCCGCCATGATGAAAAAGCCGGCTGGCAGGAGAAGACAGAAGAGGACCCAGGGACCCCGGGTGAGTATGATAGGGTCCCCGAATCCCCCTATTTCTCTGTCCTCTGATGTGCGATCACATCAGAGGACAGAGAAATAACAGATCGCTTTTTTTTTTTTTTTTTTTTGCGGTCGCCGGTAAACTGTTAATTACCGGCGATCGCAAAGCAGGGGTCGGTGCAAATCGACCCCGATCATGTTCTTTGGGGTCTCGGCTACCCCCGGCAGCCGAGACCCCAAAGAACATCCGGGTGCCGGGCGGCGGGCGCACTGCGCGTGCGCCCGCCATTTTTTCCCGGAAAAAAGATGGCGGCGCCCATGGGGAGACACGAGGAGCACCGGGGGAGGTAGGTAAGTATTGGGGGGCTATTGGGGGCCATCGGGGACCACATTTCTCTGTCCTCCGATGTGCGATCACATCGGAGGACAGAGAAATTAAACGGCAAATCGCGTTTTTTTTTTTTTTGTTGCGACCGCCGGTAAACGGTTAATTACCGGCGATCGCAACTCGGGGGTCGGTAAAAAACCCCCGAATCATGTTCTCTGGGGTCTCGGCTACCCTCGGCAACCGAGACCCCAGAGAAAATCCGACTCTGGGGGGCGCTATTCACTTTTTCCACAGCGCCGTTAATTAACGGCGCTGTGGTTTAAGTACCCTTAGCGGCCGCCGTTAAAAGGCGTATCGGCGGTCGTTAAGGGGTTAAAAAACAAAAAATACATAAAAAAACAGTGGGAGAGTAATATTGCCCTTTCAGCTTGTGTGCCAGTCTTGACTCCTGGGTGTGCCACCTCTCTCTCTCATTCAGTGGGCCATAGAAAGGCTATTTATTTTTTTGGTTTTTTTAATATTATTTGGTTTGTAAAGTCTCCCTGAAAAAAAAAAAAAACATAAAAAAACAGTGGGAGAGTAATATTGCCCTTTCAGCTTGTGTGCCAGTCTTGACTCCTGGGTGTGCCACCTCTCTCTCTCATTCAGTGGGCCATAGAAAGGCTATTTATTTTTTTGGTTTTTTTAATATTATTTGGTTTCTAAAGTCTCCCTGAAAATAAAAAAAAAAAAACTTAAAAAAACAGTGGGAGAGTAATATTGCCCTTTCAGCTTGTGCGCCAGTCTTGACTCCTGGGTGTGCCACCTCTCTCTCTCTAATTGTGGGCCATAGAAAGCCTTTTTTTGTTTGTTTTTTTTTTGTTTTTTTTTAAATATTATTTGGTTTCTAAAGTCTCCCTGAGAAAAAAAACATAATAAATTAGGTGGGAGATTAATATTGACATTAGTGCTTGAGTGACAGTCCTGCGTGTGTGTCATCTCTGTGATTTTGTGCCACAGAAAACAGAGTGTGTAACATTGTGCCTGATTTTCCTTGTGGTCTCACCAACCTGTTAAGGGATATTGAAATCATACTGAAGTTATAGCTCACCGTGTAAGTTGTTTGACAGCAACAAATAAAGTTACTTTGGTTAAGATTTTAAAACAATGAGGAAGTCTGGTGCAAGAGGTCGTCGTGGGTGTTCATTGTCAGCTGGTAATGATGGTAGTGGTAGTGGAGCATCAGGTGGTCGTGGGGATAAAAATATTCCACCTAAGTCTGGAGCTGTGGAGCCAGTTTCGTCGTCAGGCTACACAAGGCCTCGAACGCTCTCTTTTCTGGGAGTAGGAAAACCGCTTTTAAAGGCGGAGCAGCAACAGCAAGTTTTGGCTTACATTGCAGACTCAGCCTCTAGCTCTTTTGCCTCCTCTTCCGAAACTGGTAAATGTAAAAGCAGCGCGTCGCTTGTGGATGTTCACGGTCAGGGACAAGTCGCTTCCTTGTCCTCCTCAGCAAAAACTACAACAAGAGAGAAGGATGCAGCAGGCGACACAACGGGTCACTCCATGGAGCTCTTTACACATACCGTCCCTGGCTTAGAAAGTGAAACATTTAACAGGCCATGCCCATTACAAGTAGATTCTGACATGGAGTGCACTGATGCACAGCCACAGCCAGAGTACTATGCTGCTCCTTTGACTCAGACCACCACATTGCCCTCTCAGGGTACAGATCCACAATCAGACCCTGATGAGACTATGTTGCCCCGCCACGAACGCTATACCACCGACCGACACAGTGACACAGACGAAGTTGCACACGAGCTCGAAGAGGAGGTAATAGATGACCCAGTTATTGACCCCGATTGGCAGCCATTGGGGGAACAGGGTGCAGGCGGCAGTAGTTCAGAAGCGGAGGTGGAGGAGGGGCCGCAGCAGGCATCAACATCGCAACAGGTTCCATCTGCCGGGCCCGTATCTGGCCCAAAACGCGTGTCAAAGCCAAAACCTGTTGGAGGACAGCGTGGCCATCCGGTTACAGCTCAGTCTGCAATCCCTGAAAAGGGATCCGAGTCTAGGAAGAGTGCAGTCTGGCATTTTTTTAAACAACATCCAACTGATCAGCGCAAAGTCATCTGTCAAAAATGTTCAACTAGCTTAAGCAGAGGTCAGAATCTGAAAAGTCTAAATACTAGTTGCATGCATAGACACTTAACCACCATGCATTTTCAAGCCTGGACTAACTACCAAACGTCCCTTAAGGTTGTAGCACCCTCGGCCAATGAAGCTAGTCAGCAACGCAACATCCCTTCCGTCACTGTAAGGCCACCATTTTCCGCACCACCGGCAGTATCTGTGCAGGTTTCTTTGCCAGCCAAAAGCAGTCAGGGTCAGGGAACCACCAGTTTTGTAGGAGGAAATATTGCATCTAGGGCACCGGCGGAAACAATACCGTCTCCAACCGTCTCTCAGTCTGCCATGTACACCGGCACACCCGAAAGTTCCACGATCTCCAGCTCTCCAGTCCAGCTCACCCTACATGAGACTCTGGTTAGAAAAAGGAAGTACTTATCCTCGCATCTGCGTACACAGGGTTTTAACGCCCACATAGCTAGACTAATCTCGTTAGAGATGATGCCCTACCGGTTAGTTGAAAGCGAAGCTTTCAAAGCCCTGATGGAGTACGCTGAACCACGATACGAGCTACCCAGTCGACACTTTTTTTCCAGAAAAGCCATCCCAGCCCTGCACCAGCATGTTAAACAGCGCATCGTCCATGCACTCAGGCAATCTGTGAGTACAAAGGTGCACCTGACTACAGATGCATGGACCAGTAGGCATGGCCAGGGACGTTATGTGTCCATCACGGCACACTGGGTGAATGTGGTGGATGCAGGGTCCACAGGCGACATCAATTTAGGGACAGTTGTGCCTAGCCCACGGTCTAGGAAACAGTTGGCTGTAGGCGTTCGCACCCCCTCCTCCTCCTCCTCCTCGTCCTCCTGCAGAAGCTACAGCTCTTCCACAGAACGCAGTCTGCCAACCACTCCATCGGCAGATGACACTGTTGCACACCAGTTGTCCCATTATGGGCCAGCTACTGCCAAGCGTCAGCAGGCTGTATTGGCTATGAAGTGTTTGGGCGACAACAGACACACCGCGGAAGTTCTGTCCGAGCTCTTGCAACAAGAAACGCAGTCGTGGCTGGGCACAGTAGATCTTGAGGCAGGCAAGGTAGTGAGTGATAACGGAAGGAATTTCATGGCTGCCATCTCCCTTTCCCAACTGAAACACATTCCTTGCCTGGCTCACACCTTAAACCTGGTGGTGCAGTGCTTATTGAAAACTTATCCTGGGTTCTCCGACCTGCTCCTCAAAGTGCGTGCACTTTGCTCACATATCCGACGTTCGCCTGTACACGCCAGCCGTATGCAGACCTATCAGCGGTCTTTGAACCTTCCCCAGCATCGCCTCATCATAGACGTTGCAACAAGGTGGAACTCAACACTGCACATGCTTCAGAGACTGTGCGAACAGAGGCGTGCTGTTATTTATTTGTGGGAGGATACACGGGCAGGCAGTAGGATGGCAGACATGGAGTTGTCAGGTGTGCAGTGGTCTAAGATACAAGACATGTGTCAAGTCCTTCAGTGTTTTGAGGAATGCACACGGCTGGTTAGTGCAGACAACGCCGTAATAAGCATGAGCATCCCCCTAATGCGTCTGCTGATGCAAAGTTTGACGCACATAAAGGAGCAGGCGTCTGCACCAGAGGAAGAGGAAAGCCTTGATGACAGTCAGCCATTGTCTGGTCAGGGCAGTGTACAGGACGAGGTAGCGGGCGAAGAGGAGGTGGAGGACGAGGAGGATGATGGGGATGAGTATATTTTTAATGTCGAACCTTTCCCGGGGGCACAGGAAATTGGTTGCGTGTCACGGCCGGGTTCTGGTTTTTTGAGGGACACAAGTGACGTAGATTTGCCTGCAACTGCCCCTCAACCAATCACAACCGGAGATTTGACAACTGGAACTTTGGCCCACATGGCGGATTATGCCTTACGTATCCTAAAAAGGGACACACGCATTACGAAAATGATGAACGATGACGATTACTGGTTGGCCTGCCTCCTTGATCCACGCTATAAAGGCAAATTGCAAAATATTATGCCACATGAGAACTTGGAACTAATATTAGCAACCAAACAATCAACTCTTGTTGACCGTTTGCTTCAGGCATTCCCAGCACACAGCGCACGTGATCGTTCTCACACGAGCTCCAGGGGGCAGCAGACTAGGAGTGTTAGGGGTGCACACATCAGAAGTGGCGTTGGACAGAGGGGTTTTCTGACCAGGTTGTGGAGTGATTTTGCTATGACCGCAGACAGGACAGGTACTGCTGCATCAATTGAAAGTGACAGGAGACAACATTTGTCCAGTATGGTTACTAACTATTTTTCATCCCTTATCGATGTTCTCCCTCAACCGTCATTCCCATTTGATTACTGGGCCTCCAAATTAGACACCTGGCCAGAATTGGCAGAATATGCATTGCAGGAGCTTGCTTGCCCGGCAGCAAGTGTCCTATCAGAAAGAGTATTCAGTGCTGCAGGTTCAATATTAACCGAAAAAAGGACTCGTCTGGCTACCCAAAATGTTGACGATCTAACATTCATTAAAATGAACCACAACTGGATTTCGAAATCTTTTGCCCCACCTTGCCCGGCCGACACCTAGCTTTCCTATGAAAAGCTCTTGCCTGTGAATTACTTTTCTAATGTCTAATTTGCTGCAGCTGATTGTACAGCATACGACATGTTTACACCTCCCTAAATGGCAAAACTCCCCACACGGGGCCGTGGTATCGCGACTTGGCGCAAGCACCCGTGAGACTGCTGTTTGTCTGAAGAGGTGGGTGTGCTCGCTTTTGGTTGACGGCATTGCTACTGGGTCCCTCATAGTACAATGTAGTGTCTCTGGCGGTGGCGGTGCGCACCCAACGTCAGACACACCGTTGTAACATGAGGGGCCCTGGGGCGGTCCCGCCGGCCTCAAGAGAGTTCCCCCCTACCCCAGCTCAAAATGTGCTCTACCACGTGCAAAATTATGTCGCACAGCTCCACCAATCTTTAGTCTATTCGCTGACATCATTCAATGTCTGGCACTGACAATACAAATTTGTAGACATCTATGATGCAACTTAAAGTAGTCTGTGTATGTGTCCTATATTGGCACCATTAAATAGTTACTGCCAAATTACTATGTCAGAAACTCAGTAGATGAGCCCACCCCTGTACCTAAGTATGCCACCTTTTTTTTTGTTTTGGTTGTTTTGCGAGACATTAACATCTATTTATATTTTGGGAGTACTGGGACAGACACTCCTTGCACTACTCCTCCACTCACCACCAAGCTGCCTGTGTATCCATGTAACCGCTGTAAAGCTGCCATGAGCCTATTGTTTGTTATTTTAGGCCTTTGATAGCCTGTCTGCGGTCCCTACTTTAAATACTCCTCCACTCATCACCAGCTGCCTGCCCGTGTATCCATGTAACCGCTGTAAAACTGCCATGAGCCTATTGTTTGTTATTTTAGGCCTTTGATAGCCTGTCTGCGGTCCCTACTTTAAATACTCCTCCACTCACCACCAAGCTGCCTGTGTATCCATGTAACCGCTGCAAAACTGCCATGAGCCTATTGTTTGTTATTTTAGGCCTTTGATAGCCTGTCTGCGGTCCCTACTTTAAATACTCCTCCACTCACCACCAAGCTGCCTGTGTATCCATGTAACCGCTGTAAAACTGCCATGAGCCTATTGTTTGTTATTTTAGGCCTTTGATAGCCTGTCTGCGGTCCCTACTTTAAATACTCCTCCACTCACCACCAAGCTGCCTGTGTATCCATGTAACCGCTGTAAAACTGCCATGAGCCTATTGTTTGTTATTTTAGGCCTTTGATAGCCTGTCTGCGGTCCCTACTTTAAATACTCCTCCACTCACCACCAAGCTGCCTGTGTATCCATGTAACCGCTGTAAAACTGCCATGAGCCTATTGTTTGTTATTTTAGGCCTTTGATAGCCTGTCTGCGGTCCCTACTTTAAATACTCCTCCACTCACCACCAAGCTGCCTGTGTATCCATGTAACCGCTGTAAAACTGCCATGAGCCTATTGTTTGTTATTTTAGGCCTTTGATAGCCTGTCTGCGGTCACTACTTTAAATACTCCTCCACTCACCACCAAGCTGCCTGTGTATCCATGTAACCGCTGTAAAACTGCCATGAGCCTATTGTTTGTTATTTTAGGCCTTTGATAGCCTGTCTGCGGTCCCTACTTTAAATACTCCTCCACTCATCACCAGCTGCCTGCCTGTGTATCCATGTAACCGCTGTAAAACTGCCATGAGCCTATTGTTTGTTATTTTAGGCCTTTGATAGCCTGTCTGCGGTCCCTACTTTAAATACTCCTCCACTCACCACCAAGCTGCCTGCCCGTGTATCCATGTAACCGCTGTAAAACTGCCATGAGCCTATTGTTTGTTATTTTAGGCCTTCGAAGCCTGTCTGCAGTCCCTCCTTCCACTAGGCCTCCACTGACCAGACCACTGCTGCCCGTGTACCCCTGGAACCAATTTTAAAGTGCCTACAGCCAGCCCATTTTATTGTGTTAGGCCTTCGAAGCCTGTCTGCGGTCCCTCCTTCCACTAGGCCTCCACTGACCAGACCACTGCTGCCCGTGTACCCCTGGAACCAATTTTAAAGTGCCTACAGCCAGCCCATTTTATTGTGTTAGGCCTTCGAAGCCTGTCTGCGGTCCCTCCTTCCAATAGGCCTACACTGACAAAGGTACACCTGACAACAGACACATGGACCTGTAGGCATGGCCACGGAAGGTTACGTGTCCTTTGTGGCTCAATGGGTTAATGTATTGGATGCATGGTCCACACAGGGGACAGCCTGCTAAGTCTGTATGCAGTCCCTAATTCAAGTTGTCCTCAACTGAATAAAGCTGAGCTTCTACCTTCTGGCTCTCATTAAGTGTTTTTTAAAAAACAAAATGGTGGTTAGGGCCTACTAACGGCTTCTGCCCCTCCCTGGTGTTGCCCTCAACTGAATAAAGCTGAGCTTCTACCTTCCGGCTCTGATTAACTGCTGTTTTTAAACACATTGCTGGTTCCGGCCTACTAACGGTGTCTGCCCCTGCCTGGTGTTGCCCTCAACTGAATAAAGCTGAGCTTCAACCTTCTGGCTCTCATTAAGTGTTTTTTAAAAAACAAAATGGTGGTTCCGGCCTACTAACGGTGTCTGCCCCTGCCTGGTGTTGCCCTCAACTGAATAAAGCTGAGCTTCAACCTTCTGGCTCTCATTAAGTGTTTTTTAAAAAACAAAATGGTGGTTAGGGCCTACTAACGGTGTCTGCCCCTGCCTGGTGTTGCCCTCAACTGAATAAAGCTGAGCTTCAACCTTCTGGCTCTCATTAAGTGTTTTTTAAAAAACAAAATGGTGGTTAGGGCCTACTAACGGCTTCTGCCCCTCCCTGGTGTTGCCCTCAACTGAATAAAGCTGAGCTTCAACCTTCTGGCTCTCATTAAGTGTTTTTTAAAAAACAAAATGGTGGTTCCGGCCTACTAACGGTGTCTGCCCCTGCCTGGTGTTGCCCTCAACTGAATAAAGCTGAGCTTCAACCTTCTGGCTCTCATTAAGTGTTTTTTAAAAAACAAAATGGTGGTTCCGGCCTACTAACGGTGTCTGCCCCTGCCTGGTGTTGCCCTCAACTGAATAAAGCTGAGCTTCAACCTTCTGGCTCTCATTAAGTGTTTTTTAAAAAACTAAATGGTGGTTAGGGCCTACTAACGGCTTCTGCCCCTCCCTGGTGTTGCCCTCAACTGAATAAAGCTGAGCTTCAACCTTCTGGCTCTCATTAAGTGTTTTTTAAAAAACAAAATGGTGGTTCCGGCCTACTAACGGCTTCTGCCCCTCCCTGGTGTTGCCCTCAACTGAATAAAGCTGAGCTTCTACCTTCCGGCTCTGATTAACTGCTGTTTTTAAACACATTGCTGGTTCCGGCCTACTAACGGTGTCTGCCCCTGCCTGGTGTTGCCCTCAACTGAATAAAGCTGAGCTTCAACCTTCTGGCTCTCATTAAGTGTTTTTTAAAAAACAAAATGGTGGTTCCGGCCTACTAACGGTGTCTGCCCCTGCCTGGTGTTGCCCTCAACTGAATAAAGCTGAGCTTCAACCTTCTGGCTCTCATTAAGTGTTTTTTAAAAAACAAAATGGTGGTTAGGGCCTACTAACGGCTTCTGCCCCTCCCTGGTGTTGCCCTCAACTGAATAAAGCTGAGCTTCTACCTTCCGGCTCTGATTAACTGCTGTTTTTAAACACATTGCTGGTTCCGGCCTACTAACGGTGTCTGCCCCTGCCTGGTGTTGCCCTCAACTGAATAAAGCTGAGCTTCAACCTTCTGGCTCTCATTAAGTGTTTTTTAAAAAACAAAATGGTGGTTAGGGCCTACTAACGGCTTCTGCCCCTCCCTGGTGTTGCCCTCAACTGAATAAAGCTGAGCTTCAACCTTCTGGCTCTCATTAAGTGTTTTTTAAAAAACAAAATGGTGGTTCCGGCCTACTAACGGTGTCTGCCCCTGCCTGGTGTTGCCCTCAACTGAATAAAGCTGAGCTTCAACCTTCTGGCTCTCATTAAGTGTTTTTTAAAAAACAAAATGGTGGTTAGGGCCTACTAACGGTGTCTGCCCCTCCCTGGTGTTGTCCTCAACTGAACAAAGCTGAGCTTCCACATTCTGGCTTTCGGCCTATACTATCAGATATTAAACTGCATTTGGCCTACTAGTGTGGTTAGGCCCTTGAAACAGTGTCTGCTGCTCTTGGGTTTGCTACTCCACTGAACAAAGCAATGCCGCCTGTTTAGTCCTGTTACCAATTTTGATCTGCATTTAGCCTACTTTATTCTTTGGCCCTATATCTGTTTCCTCATCATCCTGCCCATTGCCCAGCCACTGCTAGATGAGTCTGCTGGTACATTGACCTAGACCACTACATTCCCCTTGTACTCTACACAGCCAGAATCTGACCCTGCTGAAAGTAAGTTTCCCCTTCCCGCATATTATACCACCTTACACAGGGACAAAGAGGAAGGTGCAGATGAAAGTGCAGGTTCCTTCATCAGGTGGGGGGGCATACTCGTTGGCGACGTCACTGGCACAGGGCCACTCAGAGTACGCAAAAGTGTCGCTGCTGGTGGGAGGCGCCCCCGCCATGCAAACACACCGCCGTACTTTGAGGGGCCCTGTGCCAGTGCCAATGCGAACGAGTGGGCCCCCCCTGCTTGCTCAGGATCACAGCACTTGCAACGTTGAAATACTTACCTCTCCCTGCTCCACCGCCATGACGTAGTCCATGTTTCCTGGGCCCACTAAAACCTTGAACCAGCCCTACCCCCACAACTTTTGCCAAATGACCCCCAATTTCCAGTGCCCAACTATTATTATAAAGTTAATTAAGATTGACAAGCTTCAGAAAACAAGAATGGATGTTTTTGGCAGTAAAATGTGCACTGTAGGTGTTTTCCTGGCCTCCACTCACTGCCGGCTATGCTTCCCCATTGACTTGCATTGGGTTTCGTGTTTCGGTCGATCCCCGACTTTTAGCGATAATCGGCCGACTTCACTCGACTCGACTCTGGACTAAATCGGGTTTCACAAAACCAGACTCGATCTTAAAAAAATGAAAGTCGCTCAACCCTACTCCTGACCATAGCCCTTCCATTTAACCAGGTACTGCAGCTTCCATCTCGAAATACGAGAATCTAAAATCTTCTCCACCACATACTCCAACTCCCCCTCAACCAACACCGGAGCAGGAGGATCAACGGAAGGAACCATAGGCGCCACATATCTCCGCAACAACGACCTATGGAACACATTATGGATGGCAAAAGAAGTTGGAAGGGCCAAACGAAACGACACAGGATTGATAATTTCAGAAATCTTATAAGGACCAATGAAACGAGGCTTGAACTTAGGAGAAGAAACCTTCATAGGAACATAACGAGAAGACAACCAAACCAAATCCCCAACACGAAGTCGGGGACCAACACAGCGACGGCAGTTAGCAAAACGTTGCGCCTTCTCCTGAGACAACGTCAAATTGTCCACCACGTGAGTCCAAATTTGTTGCAACCTGTCCACCACAGAATCCACACCAGGACAGTCAGAAGACTCAACCTGCCCTGAAGAAAAACGAGGTTGAAAACCAGAATTACAAAAAAAAGGCGAAACCAAAGTAGCAGAACTAGCCCGATTATTAAGGGTGAACTCGGCCAATGGCAAGAAGGTCACCCAATCATCCTGATCAGCAGAAACAAAGCATCTCAGATAGGTTTCCAAGGTCTGATTGGTTCGTTCGGTTTGGCCATTTGTCTGAGGATGGAACGCTGAAGAAAAAGACAAATCAATGCCCATCTAAGCACAAAAGGACCGCCAAAACCTAGAAACAAATTGGGAACCTCTGTCCGACACAATGTTCTCCGGAATGCCATGCAAACGAACCACATGCTGAAAAAATAATGGAACCAAATCAGAGGAGGAAGGCAATTTAGGCAAGGGTACCAAATGGACCATCTTATAATACCGAACACAAACCACCCAGATGACAGACATCCTTTGAGAGACAGGAAGATCAGAAATAAAATCCATGGAAATATGTGTCCAGGGCCTCTTCGGGACAGGCAAAGGCAAAAGCAACCCACTGGCACGAGAACAGCAAGGTTTGGCCTGAGCACAAGTCCCACAGGACTGCACAAAAGAACGCACATCCTGTGACAAGGAAGGCCACCAAAAGGACCTGGCAACCAAATCTCTGGTACCAAAAATCCCAGGATGACCAGCCAACACTGAACAATGAACCTCAGAAATAAACCTACTAGTCCATCTGTCAGGGACAAACAGTTTCTCCACTGGGCAGCGGTCAGGTCTATCAGCCTGAAACTCCTGCAGCACCCGCCGCAAATCAGGGGAGATGGCAGACAGAATCACCCCCTCTTTAAGAATACCAGCCGGCTCAGGGGCTCCCGGAGAATCAGGTAAAAAACTCCTAGAAAGGGCATCAGCCTTCACATTCTTAGATCCCGGAAGGTATGAGACCACAAAATCGAAACGGGAGAAAAACAGTGACCATCGAGCCTGTCTAGGGTTCAACCGCTTGGCGGACTCGAGGTAAGTCAGATTCTTGTGATCAGTCAGGACCACCACGCGATGTTTGGCTCCCTCAAGCCAATGTCGCCTCTCCTCAAATGCCCACTTCATAGCCAACAACTCCCGATTGCCGACATCATAATTACGCTCGGCAGGCGAAAACTTTCTAGAAAAGAAAGCACACGGCTTCATCAAGGAGCCATCAGAACTTCTCTGAGACAAAACAGCCCCTGCCCCAATCTCAGAAGCATCAACCTCGACCTGAAAAGGGAGCAAAACATCTGGCTGACGCAACACAGGGGCCGAAGTGAAACGACGTTTAAGCTCCTGAAAGGCCTCAATGGCCGCAGGGGACCAATTCACCACATCAGCGCCTTTCTTCGTCAAATCAGTCAAAGGCTTAACCACACTAGAAAAATTAGCGATGAAGCGACGGTAAAAATTAGCAAAGCCCAGGAACTTCTGAAGACTCTTCACAGATGTAGGTTGAGTCCAATCATAAATGGCCTGAAATTTGACAGGATCCATCTCGATAGTAGAAGGGGAAAAAATGAAGCCCAAAAAGGAAACCTTCTGATCTCCAAAGAGGCATTTAGAGCCCTTCACAAACAACGCATTAGCACGAAGGACCTGGAACACCATCCTGACCTGCCTTACATGAGACTCCCAATCATCCGAAAAGACCAAAATATCATCCAAATATACGATCATGAACCTATCCAGATACTTCCGGAAGATGTCGTGCATAAAGGACTGAAACAGATGAAGCATTAGAAAGCCCGAATGGCATCGCCAGGTACTCAAAATGGCCCTCGGGCGTATTAAATGCTGTTTTCCATTCATCGCCCTGTTTAATACGCACAAGATTATACGCCCCTCGAAAGTCAATCTTGGTAAACCAACTAGCCCCCTTAATCCGAGCAAACAAATCAGACAACAGAGGCAAAGGGTACTGAAATTTGACCGTGATTTTATTGAGAAGGCGGTAATCTATACAGGGTCTCAGAGAGCCATCCTTCTTGGCCACAAAAAAGAACCCTGCTCCCAATGGTGATGAAGACGGGCAAATATGCCCTTTCTCCAAGGACTCCTTTACATAACTCCGCATAGCGGCATGTTGTGGCACAGATAAATTGAACAGTCGGCCCTTAGGGAACTTACTACCAGGAATCAAATTAATAGCGCAATCACAGTCCCTATGAGGAGGTAGGGCACTGGACTTGGGCTCATCAAATACATCCTGGTAATCCGACAAAAACTCAGGGACTTCAGAAGGAGTGGAAGAAGAAATTGACATCAAAGGAACATCATCATGTATCCCTTGACAACCCCAACTAGACACAGACATTGATTTCCAATCCAGTACTGGATTATGAACCTGTAACCATAGCAAACCCAACACGACAACATCATGCAAATTATGCAACACCAAAAAGCGGATATTTTCCTGATGTGCGGGAGCTGTTGTGAATTCTGTTTTTGGCTCCCTCTGGTGGCTACTGGTGGTACTGGCTTACTTTTGTCTTTTATTTCCAGTGCACCTGTTCCCATCAGGAATTGGGAGTTTCCTATTTAGTTTGGCTTCTCAGTCATTCTAGTGCCGGCAATCAATGTTACCAGAGCACCTCTGTTGCTTGCTACCTGCTCCAAGTCTGCAATTCAGCTAAGTTGGATCTTTTGTATTTTTGTGTTTGTTTGTCCAGCACGCATTAATATTCTCTTGCTGCTGGAAGCTCTAGTGATCTGAAATTACTACTCCGGTGTCATGAGTTGATATCGGAGTTAAAGGTAATTTCAGGATGGCTTTTTAGGGTTTTGAGGTGACCGCGAAGTCCTCTTTCGTATTTTCTGCTATCTAGACAGAGGGCCTCTTTTTGCTGAACCTATATTCATACTGCGTACGTGTTTTCCTCTTACCTAACCGTTATTATATGTGGGGGGCTACTATCACTTTTGGGGTTTCCCTGGAGGCAAGTCAGGTCTGTGTATTCCTCTACTAGGGGTAGCTAGATCTCCGGCTGGTGCGAGACGTCTAGGGATAAAACGTAGGCACGCCCCCCGGCTACTATTATTTGTGTGTTAGGTTCAGCATCGCGGTCATCTGAGATTCCATCTTCCTAGAGCTAGTCCGTTTTTGCCTGAGTCCCTGCCATTGGGAATCATGACAGTATTGCCGGCCATAACGTATTAAAGGTATTGGCTGAAGAAAGAGAGAAAAAAGAAGTTTCTGACACTTTTTTTTTTTTTACTCAGAAGTTCTGTCTAGCCATAATTGCAATCTGCTGCTTTTTTCTCTCCTCTTAACCCCTGAATGGCTCAGATCTCAGCTGTTGAGAAATGGATATCCAGAGTTTAGCTTCAAACCTGAATACTCTTGCTTCTAAAGTTCAAAATATCCAAGACTTTGTTATACATGCTCCTATGTCTGAACCCAAGATTCCTATACCTGAGTTTTTTTCTGGAGATAGATCTCGTTTTTTGAATTTTAAGCACAATTGTAAATTGTATCTTTCTCTGAGATCTCGCTCCGCTGGAAACCCTGCTCAGCAGGTTAAAATTGTTATTTCCTTGTTGCGGGGTGACCCCCAGAATTGGGCATTTGCATTGGCACCAGGGGATCCTGCGCTGCTCAATGTGGATGCGTTTTTTCTGGCACTGGGGTTGCTCTATGAGGAACCTAATTTGGAGATTCAGGCTGAAAAAGCCTTGATAGCCCTCTCTCAAGGGCATGATGAAGCTGAAATATATTGTCAAAAATTTCGAAAGTGGTCTGTGCTTACTCAGTGGAATGAGTGCGCCCTGGCGGCGAATTTCAGAGAAGGTCTCTCTGACGCCGTTAAAGATGTCATGGTGGGGTTTCCTACGCCCACAGGTCTGAATGAATCCATGACTATGGCTATTCAGATTGATCGGCGTTTACGGGAGCGCAAACCTGTGCACCATTTGGCGGTGTCTTCTGAGCAGGCACCGGAGAATATGCAATGTGATAGAATTCTGTCCAGAAGTGAACGGCAGAATTATAGGCGTAAAAATGGGTTGTGCTTCTACTGTGGTGATTCTGCTCATGTTATATCAGCATGCTCTAAACGTACAAAAAAGGTTGATAAGTCTTTTGCAATTGGCACTTTACAGTCTAAGTTTATTTTGTCTGTAACTTTGATTTGTTCATTATCATCTTTTACCGTGGATGCCTATGTGGATTCTGGCGCTTCCTTGAGTCTTATGGATTGGTCCTTTGCCAGGCGCTGTGGGTTTAGCCTAGAGCCTTTGGAAGTTCCTATCCCTTTGAAGGGTATCGACTCCACACCATTGGCTAGGAATAAACCACAATTCTGGACACAAGTGACTATGTGTATGACTCCTGACCATCGGGAGGTGATTCGCTTCCTTGTGTTGCATAACTTGCATGATGTCTTAGTGCTTGGATTGCCATGGTTGCAAACTCATAATCCAGTCCTTGACTGGAAAACAATGTCTGTGTTAAGCTGGGGATGTCAGGGGGCTCATGGGGAAGTACCTTTGGTTTCCATTGCTTCATCTACTCCCTCTGAAGTTCCGGCATTTTTGTCTGACTATTGTGATGTTTTTGAGGAGCCAAAACTTAGTTCTCTCCCCCCTCACAGGGATTGTGATTGTGCTATAGACTTGATTCCTGGCAGCAAGTTTCCTAAGGGTCGTTTGTTCAATCTGTCTGTGCCTGAGCATGCTGCTATGCGAGAGTATATTAAGGAGTCCTTGGAAAAGGGACATATCCGTCCATCCTCATCCCCTTTAGGAGCAGGTTTTTTTTTCGTGGGTAAAAAAGATGGCTCCCTGAGGCCCTGTATTGATTATCGCCTGTTGAATAAGATTACAGTCAAATACCAGTATCCTTTGCCACTATTTGCTCGTATTAAAGGGGCAAAGTGGTTCTCTAAGATTGATCTTCGGGGTGCGTATAATTTGGTGCGGATTAAGCAGGGAGATGAGTGGAAAACTGCATTTAATACGCCCGAGGGCCATTTTGAGTATTTGGTAATGCCTTTTGGTCTTTCTAATGCCCCTTCAGTCTTTCAGTCCTTTATGCATGATATTTTCCGTAAATACCTGGATAAATTTATGATTGTGTATTTGGATGATATTTTGATTTTTTCGGATGACTGGGGGTCGCATGTTCAACAGGTTAGGAAGGTTTTTCAGGTTTTGCAGGCCAATTCTTTGTTTGTAAAGGGTTCAAAGTGTATTTTTGGGGTTCAGAAGATCTCTTTTTTGGGGTACATTTTTTCCCCTTCTTCTGTTGAGATGGATCCTGTCAAGGTTCGGGCTATTTGTGATTGGACGCAGCCTACTTCCCTGAAGAGTCTTCAGAAATTCTTGGGCTTTGCTAATTTCTATCGTCGATTTATAACTGGGTTTTCAAGTGTTGCTAAGCCTCTGACTGATTTGACTAAGAAGGGTGCTGATGTTGCCAATTGGTCCTCTGCGGCTGTGGAGGCCTTTCGGGAGCTTAAGCGCCGCTTTTCTTCTGCCCCTGTGTTGCGCCAACCTGATGTTTCGCTCCCTTTTCAGGTCGAGGTTGATGCTTCCGAGATTGGAGCGGGGGCGGTTTTGTCGAAGAGAAGTCCCGATTGCTCAGTGATGAGACCATGTGCATTCTTCTCTCGAAAGTTTTCGCCCGCCGAGCGAAATTATGATGTCGGTAATCGGGAGCTCTTGGCTGTGAAGTGGGCATTTGAGGAGTGGCGTCATTGGCTTGAGGGTGCTAGACATCAGGTGGTGGTCTTGACTGATCACAAGAATCTGATTTACCTTGAGTCTGCCAGGCGTCTGAATCCTAGACAGGCGCGCTGGTCGTTGTTTTTCTCCCGGTTTAATTTTGTGGTTTCATACTTGCCGGGTTCGAAAAATGTGAAGGCAGATGCCCTTTCTAGGAGTTTTGAGCCTGACTCCTCTGGTGATTCTGAGCCTACGGGTATCCTTAAGGATGGGGTGATTTTGTCTGCTGTCTCCCCAGACTTGCGACGTGCTTTGCAGGAGTTTCAGACTGATAGGCCTGATCGTTGTCCGTCTGGGAGACTGTTTGTTCCAGATGAGTGGACCAGTAGAGTCATCTCGGAGGTTCATTCTTCTGTGTTGGCAGGCCACCCTGGAATTTTTGGTACCAGAGATTTGGTGGCCAGGTCCTTCTGGTGGCCTTCCCTGTCTCGGGATGTGCGTACTTTTGTACAGTCTTGTGATGTTTGTGCTCGGGCCAAGCCTTGCTGTTCTCGGGCTAGTGGATTGTTGTCCTTGCCTATTCCGAAGAGGCCGTGGACGCACATCTCTATGGACTTTATCTCGGACCTCCCGGTTTCTCAGAAAATGTCCATCATTTGGGTGGTGTGTGACCGTTTTTCTAAGATGGTTCATTTGGTACCCTTGCCCAAATTGCCTTCTTCATCGGAGTTGGTTCCTTTGTTTTTTCAGAATGTGGTTCGTTTACATGGTATCCCGGAAACATCGTTTCTGACAGGGGATCTCAATTTGTGTCTAGGTTCTGGCGAGCGTTCTGTGCCAGGATGGGCATTGATTTGTCTTTCTCGTCTGCTTTCCATCCTCAGACTAATGGCCAGACGGAGCGAACTAATCAGACCTTGGAGACTTATTTGAGGTGTTTTGTGTCTGCTGATCAGGATGATTGGGTCGCCTTTTTGCCGTTGGCAGAGTTTGCCCTTAATAATCGGGCCAGCTCTGCCACTCTGGTTTCTCCTTTCTTTTGCAATTTAGGGTTTCACCCTCGTTTTTCATCTGATCAGGTGGAATCTTCGGATTGCCCTGGAATGGACACTGTGGTGGATAGACTGCAACAGATTTGGAGTCATGTGGTGGACAATTTGAAGTTGTCTCAGGAGAAGACTCAACAGTTTGCTAATCGTCATCGTCGTGTGGGTTATCGTCTTCGTGTTGGGGACTTGGTGTGGTTGTCTTCTCGTTTTGTCCCTATGAAGGTCTCTTCTCCTAAGTTTAAACCTCGGTTCATAGGTCCTTATAAGATTTTGGAGATTCTTAATCCTGTATCTTTTCTTTTGGACCAACCAGCATCTTTCGCCATTCATAATGTCTTCCATCGGTCGTTGTTGCGGAGGTACGAGGTGCCGGTTGTTCCTTCTGTTGAGCCTCCTGCTCCTGTGCTGGTGGAGGGTGAATTGGAGTATGTTGTGGAAAAGATTTTGGACTCTCGCGTTTCCAGACGGAGACTTCAATATTTGGTTAAATGGAAGGGATACGGTCAGGAAGATAATTCTTGGGTGACTGCCTCTGATGTTCATGCCTCTGATTTGGTCCGCGCCTTTCATAGGGCGCATCCAGATCGCCCTGGTGGTTCTCATGAGGGTTCGGTGCCCCCTCCTTAAGGGGGGGGTACTGTTGTGAATTCTGTTTTTGGCTCCCTCTGGTGGCTACTGGTGGTACTGGCTTACTTTTGTCTTTTATTTCCAGTGCACCTGTTCCCATCAGGAATTGGGAGTTTCCTATTTAGTTTGGCTTCTCAGTCATTCTAGTGCCGGCAATCAATGTTACCAGAGCACCTCTGTTGCTTGCTACCTGCTCCAAGTCTGCAATTCAGCTAAGTTGGATCTTTTGTATTTTTGTGTTTGTTTGTCCAGCACGCATTAATATTCTCTTGCTGCTGGAAGCTCTAGTGATCTGAAATTACTACTCCGGTGTCATGAGTTGATATCGGAGTTAAAGGTAATTTCAGGATGGCTTTTTAGGGTTTTGAGGTGACCGCGAAGTCCTCTTTCGTATTTTCTGCTATCTAGTCAGAGGGCCTCTTTTTGCTGAACCTATATTCATACTGCGTACGTGTTTTCCTCTTACCTAACCGATATTATATGTGGGGGGCTACTATCACTTTTGGGGTTTCCCTGGAGGCAAGTCAGGTCTGTGTATTCCTCTACTAGGGGTAGCTAGATCTCCGGCTGGTGCGAGACGTCTAGGGATAAAACGTAGGCACGCCCCCCGGCTACTATTATTTGTGTGTTAGGTTCAGCATCGCGGTCATCTAAGATTCCATCTTCCTAGAGCTAGTCTGTTTTTGCCTGAGTCCCTGCCATTGGGAATCATGACAGGGAGCCATGTACATGGTCAGCTGAGTCCAGTACTGAGGTTTATTTTTGGCCAATGGCGTAGCATCAATCCCCCTTAAGGGAATAGGACTCTGCAAAGGCTCCAAGGAAAAACCACAGCGCCTGGCAAACTCCAAGTCCATCAAGTTCAGGGCAGCGCCTGAATCCACAAATGCCATAACAGAGTAGGACGACAGTGAGCAAATCAAGGTAACAGATAAGAGAAATTTAGGCTGCAAAGTACTAATGGTGACAGACCTAGCAAAACTCTTAGTGCGCTTAGGACAATCAGAGATAGCATGAGAGGAGTCACCACAGTAAAAACACAGCCCATTCTGACGTCTGTGTTCTTGCCGTTCAGCTCTGGTCAAAGTCCTATCACAGTGCATAGGCTCAGGCCTCCGCTCAGAGGACACCGCCAAATGGTGCACAACTTTGCGCTCGCGCAAACGCCGATCAACCTGAATGGCCAAAGACATTGACTCATTCAGACCAGCAGGTGTGGGGAACCCCACCATAACATCCTTAAGGGCTTCAGAAAGACCCTTTCTGAAAATTGCTGCCAGGGCACACTCATTCCATTGAGTAAGCACAGACCACTTTCTAAACTTCTGGCAATATACTTCTGCCTCATCCTGACCCTGACATAGAGTCAGCAAGATCTTTTCTGCCTGATCCACTGAATTAGGTTCGTCATAAAGCAATCCAAGCGCTAGAAAAAATGCATCCACATTAAGCAATGCAGGATTTCCTGGCTCAAGGGAGAATGCCCAGTCTTACGGGTCACCACGCAACAAAGGAATAGTAATCTTTACTTGCTGAATGGGATCACCAGAGGAGCGGGGTTTCAGAGCAAGAAACAGTCTGCAATTATTTTTGAAATTCAAAAATTTAGATCTATCCCCAGAAAACAAATCAGGAATTGGAATTCTAGGCTCTAACATCGGATTCTGAACTACATAATCTTGAATACTATGTACCCTAGCAGTGAGTTGATCCACACAAGAGGACAAACCGTGAATATCCATATCTACACCTGAGTCCTGAACCACCCAGAGGTTAAGGGGAAAAGAAAGACAAAACAGGCTGCAAAGAAAAAAAAATTGACTCAGAACTTCTCTTATCCCTCTTTTGAGATGCATTAACACTTTGTTGGCCAGCTGTACTGTTATGACCTGGTGGTTAGGAGCACCCGAAGTGACCTGATGGTTAAAACAGAAAACCTGGGACAAGCTCTGAGGGAGTGGTAACTCTACTGACCGCAATCCCTAATCCTATCACACACACTAGAAATAGCCGTGGAGCGTACCTAACTCTCCCTAGACGCCTCTTCACAGCCTAAGAGCTAACTACCCCTAAAGATAGAAATAATAGCCTACCTTGCCTCAGAGAAATTCCCCAAAGTAAAGGTAGCCCCCCACAAATATTAACTGTGAGTTAAGAGGGAAGTGACAAACACAGAAATGAAACAGATGTTAGCAAAGGAGGCCGAGTCTTCTCTAGAAAGACAGAGGATAGGAAAGGGAACTATGCGGTCAGTATAAAAAACTACAAAAACCACGCAGAGTGTGCAAAAAGACCTCCACACCGACTCACGGTGTGGAGGTGCAGCTCTGCACCCCCAGAGCTTCCAGCTAGCAAGGAAATATCATAATAGCAGGCTGGACTGAAACAAAACAGGTACTGAAAAATCTATTCAAAAAAACAATAAACAGCAAATGATTAGCAAGGACTTAGCTTCTGCTGGAGTAGTCAGGTCATCTGAGAATTCCAAGAGAGATCTGAACCAGTACTGAGACATTGACAGCTGGCATGGACTAACGACCTGGGCAGAGTTAAATAGGGAAGCGAGCAGAAGCAATAAACGAGGGCAGCTGAGAAAGCCAACCTCAAAGATCAGCAGTTCCACTCAAAGCCACCAGAGGGTGTCCAAGGACAGAACTCACCAAAGTACCATTCACGGCCACATGAGGGAGCCCGAGAACGGAATTCACAACAGTACCCCCCCTTGAGGAGGGGTCACCGAACCCTCACCAGAGCCCCCAGGCTGATCAGGATGAGCCAAATGAAAGGCACGAACCAAATCGGCAGCATGGACATCGGAGGCAACATTCCAGGAATTATCCTCCTGACCATAGCCCTTCCATTTAACCAGGTACTGCAGCTTCCGTCTCGAAATACGAGAATCTAAAATCTTCTCCACCACATACTCCAACTCCCCCTCAACCAACACCGGAGCAGGAGGATCAACCATAGGCGCCACATATCTCCGCAACAACGACCTATGGAACACATTATGGATGGCAAAAGAAGTTGGAAGGGCCAAACGAAACGACACAGGATTGATAATTTCAG
The DNA here is from genome assembly GCF_051348905.1 of Ranitomeya variabilis. Classification (NCBI taxonomy): domain Eukaryota; kingdom Metazoa; phylum Chordata; class Amphibia; order Anura; family Dendrobatidae; genus Ranitomeya; species Ranitomeya variabilis. Next base: position 573,487,110 of record NC_135232.1, read on the forward strand.
AAATCTTATAAGGACCAATGAAACGAGGCTTGAACTTAGGAGAAGAAACCTTCATAGGAACATAACGAGAAGACAACCAAACCAAATCCCCAACACGAAGTCGGGGACCAACACAGCGATGGCGGTTAGCAAAACGTTGCGCCTTCTCCTGAGACAACGTCAAATTGTCCACCACGTGAGTCCAAATTTGTTGCAACCTGTCCACCACAGAATCCACACCAGGACAGTCAGAAGACTCAACCTGCCCTGAAGAAAAACGAGGATGAAAACCAGAATTACAAAAAAAAGGCGAAACCAAAGTAGCAGAACTAGCCCGATTATTAAGGGTGAACTCGGCCAATGGCAAGAAGGTCACCCAATCATCCTGATCAGCAGAAACAAAGCATCTCAGATAGGTTTCCAAGGTCTGATTGGTTCGTTCGGTTTGGCCATTTGTCTGAGGATGTACCATTCACGGCCACAGGAGGGAGCCCGAGAACGGAATTCACAACAGACTCCCACCGGAGAGATGTTTGCAAAGTCTTCAACCTCCTATGGGCAAACTCCCTCTATGCCAAGTTGGAGAAGTGTATGTTCGAGCAGGAGTCCTTACCTTTCCTAGGCTATATCATCCCCGCCCAGGGATTGGCTATGGATCCTGCCAAACTACAGGCTGTGATGGACTGGCAGGAACCCCATTCTCTTAAAGCGGTGCAGCGTTTTATGGGGTTTATTAATTATTATCGCCAGTTCATTCCGCACTTCTCAACTTTGGTAGCTCCCATGGTTGCCCTCACCAAGAAGGAAGCAAATCCCAAATTTTGGTCTGAGGAGGTCTCCAAGGCCTTTAACTCCATAAAGTCACACTTCGCTAGCGCTCCCATCCTACATCGCCCCGATGTAGATAAGCCTTTTATCATGGAGGTGGATGCCTCATCTGTTGGTGCTGGAGCAGTCCTCTTCCAAAAGGATGCTCAAGGTCGGAAGCATCCTTGCTTCTTCTTTTCTAAGACCTTCTCACCAGCAGAGAGGAATTATTCCATCGGGCACAGGGAGTTGCTAGCCATGAAGTTGGCTTTCTCGGAGTGGAGACATCTCTTGGAGGGAGCTCGTTTTCCCTTCCAAGTCTTCACAGATCATAAAAATGTGGTGTACCTGCAGACAGCCCAGGGGTTAAATTCTCGCCAGGCTAGATGGTCCTTGTTCTTCTCCCGGTTTCATTTCACCCTCCATTTTCTTTCTGGGGAGAAAAACATTCATGCCGACGCTCTCTCTCACTCCGTTGTGTCATCTATGGAGGAGGAAGAGGAGCCTCGGCTTATTGTCCCCACTGAGAGCCAGAGAACTGTGGCCCCGGTTTCGCTAGAGTCTGTGCCTCCTGGCAAGACTTTTGTACCATCCAGTTTATGACCGGCGGTTCTCTCTTGGGCACACTCATCCAGGATGGGTGGACATTTTGGTTCCAAAAGGACATCTGAGTTACTGGCGAGGACATACTGGTGGCCGCATATGGTTTGTGATGTCGCAGAATATGTTCAGGCGTGTGTCTCTTGCGCCAAGAACAAGTCCCCTCGGCAACGGCCAGCTGGGTTGCTTTACCTTCTGCCGGTGGTGGACAGGCCCTGGGATATGGTAGGGATGGACTTTGTGGTGGGCTTACCCAAGTCTCGTAACTGCACCATTATCTGGGTGATCACCGACCATTTTTCCAAAACGGTTCATTTGGTGCCTCTTCCACGGCTACCTTCTGCACGGGCTCTGGCAGCCTTGTTCATCAAGCATATCTTTCGCTTACACGGTATGCCGGACAAGATTGTCAGTGACCAGGGTCCCCAGTTTGCGTCTCGATTCTGGAGGGAGCTTTGTCGTCTACTCAGTATTGAGTTAAATCTCTCCTCGGCTTATCACCCCGAGACAAATGGGTTGGTTGAGAGGGCCAATCAGACTCTGGTCACTTATTTACAACATTTTGTTTCTGCCAGGCAGGATGACTGGGCGTCCTTGTTACCGTGGGCTGACTTTGCCCTTAACAACGCTGTAGCCGACTCCACCGGTCAGACTCCTTTCCTCCTTAATTACGGCCAACATCCACGGGTTCCTGTGCCTATGCTCATGTCCTCTGCTGACTCCAGGGTGGCAGACTGGGCAGTGGAGGCACGAGACATTTGGGACCGCACTCAGGATGCCATCCAGGCCTCCAAGGAGAGAATGAGGTCCTCCGCCGATGCACATCGGCGCCCTGCCCCGACCTTTGCTCCTGGTGACTTAGTGTGGCTCTCCGCTCGTAACATCAGGCTGCGTGCTGAGTCCACTAAGTTTGCACCTCGCTACTTGGGTCCTTTCAAGGTCCTCGAACAGGTTAATCCTGTGGTCTACCGTCTAGCCCTTCCTCCACGCCTAGGTATCACCGACACCTTTCATGTGTCCCTCTTTAAGCCCGTATACATGTCCCGGTGTTCTCAGTCGTCTGCCGGAACATCGGGTTAGTCTACGGATGATTACGAGGTGAACGCTATTTTGGGGTGCAAGGTGGTTCGTGGCAAAAAATTTTATTTGGTGGACTGGAAGGGTTACGGTCCTGGGAGCCTGCTGAGCACATTCGGGCTCCGCAGCTCATTGCTGCCTTTGAATGTAGCGAGGCCCAAGGATGGGGGTAATGTTATCAGTCGAGTTCCCGCCTCTGCACAGGGGGAATCTCAGGCCATCTCCGCTGCAGTCTCCCATTCTTCTTCTGCCACAGTGGAGCCTGCTCAGTGGAGATGTCGGTCCCAGTGTCTCGCTTAGTCTGACTCTGTACAAAGAGTTACTGCTGCTTTTCCTGCTTCTGCCATGGAAGTCAGTGCTGTGCAGCGGCGAGCAGACGCTTCTGGGACTAAGTCCTGCTTTTCTCATTCTGAGCATGCCCAGAGTATGATCTCTCAGTGGAGATCGAGGGTCACATGATCAGATACTGCAGCTAAGGCCATTGGTCCTTCAGGAAGGTCCTGTAGGTGCTCACGCTCTGTGGCAGCCTCTCATTGGTCCTTCTAGGAAGGTCCTGTATGTGCTGCAACTATTTAAGGCTCGTATTGCCGCACGGCCATGCGCTAGTATTCTTCTATGTTATGTGCTTTGCGCCAGTGTGGTCAAGTGAGTTTGTGTTCAGGGACCTGTTGTGAATACCGTTCTCGGGCTCCCTCCTGTGGTCATGAGTGGTACTGTGTGAGTTTGTTCTTGGGCTCCCTCTGGTGGCCTTTAGCGATATGGCTGGTCTTTGCTGGCTCAGCTGTTTCATCTCCTGCTAGGCTGGGCCTATTTAACTCACCTGGACCTATACTTGTCGCCTGCTGTCGGTGTATTCAGTCCTGATCCTGTGCTCTCCTGAATATTCCTTGTGACCTGTCTCCTGCTATGAGAAGCTAAGTTTGCTTGTTTAGTTTCTCATTATTTCCTTGAAAACGTTTCTCATTATATTATGAGTTCAGTCCAGCTTGCTTTTATGTGATTTTTTGCTTGCTAGTAGTTCTGGGGTGCAGAGTGCTCCCCTCACATCGTGAGTCGGTGTGGGGGTTCTTGTATTCTCTGCGTGGTTTACTTTTGATAGTTTTTGTACTGACCGCACAGACACCTATCTTTATCTGCCTATCTAGTATTAGCGGGCCTCATTTGCTAAACCTGTTTCATCTCTACGTTTGTGTTTTCCCCTTAACTCACCGTTATTATTTGTGGGGGGCTATCTAAAACTTTGGGGATATTTCTCTGAGGCAAGTGAGGTCTTTGCTTTCTCTCTAGGGGTAGTCAGTTTCTCAGGCTGTGAACGTGGCGTCTAGGATTTCAGGTACACTCCACGGCTACCTTTAGTGTGTTTGGATAGGATCAGGATTGCGGTCAGTATAGTTTCCACATCCCCAGAACTTGTCCTATATTCTGGTCATATGTGTCAGGTCAGTTTGGAGATCCTACCACCGGATCATAACAGTACTGCAGGCCAAAAAGTGTTAATGCAGCAGAAGAGGGAGAAGAGAAATCTTAAAGGGAACCTGTCACCACGTTTTTGGAAGATGGGATAAAAATAGCGTTAAATAGGGGCAGAGGTGGGCGTTACATTAGTGTGTGTGTTATGCGTTTATTACCCACCTAAGTTGCCGAAATAACTTTGCAAAGTCTCCGTTTTCGCCTGTCAATCAGGCTGGTCAGGTCGCATGGGCGTTGTCTTCCCCCAGATTTGGCGTAGTTTTCCGTTGGTGGCGTAGTGGTGTGCGCATGCCCAAAGTCCGGAATCCTCTTCCAGGGGATTTAAAATAGCGCGGTGTTCGTTATTGCATTGGTGATCGGTGGGCGCGGCCATCTTCCTTTGGCCGCGCGTGCGCAGAAGCGGCGCTCTGCTGGCCGCGGCTTCAGGAAAATGGCCGCCGCGATATCCATCTGCGCACGCGCGGCATCCCGCGGCCATTTTCCTGAAGCCGCGGCCAGCAGAGCGCCGCTTCTGCGCACGCGCGGCCAAAGGAAGATGGCCGCGCCCACCGATCACCAATGCAATAACGAACGCCGCGCTATTTTAAATCCCCTGGAAGAGGATTCCGGACTTTGGGCATGCGCACACCACTACGCCACCAACGGAAAACTACGCCAAATCTGGGTGAAGACACCACGCCCATGTGACCTGACCAGCCTGATTGACAGGCGAAAACGGAGACTTTGCAAAGTTATTTCGGCAACTTAGGTGGGTAATAAACGCATAACACACACACTAATGTAACGCCCACCTCTGCCCCTATTTAACGCTATTTTTATCCCATCTTCCAAAAACGTGGTGACAGGTTCCCTTTAAGGTCATTTTTTTTTTTTCCTCTGCTCTGTGTTTTGCCTCTCTCCTCCCCTTAATCTTTGGGTGGTTATGAATTCAGTTGCAGATATGGACATTCAGAGTCTGTCTTCTAGTGTGGATCATCTCACTGCAAGGGTGCAGGGCATTCAGGATTATGTAGTCCGCAGTCCTATGTCAGAGCCTAAAATACCAATTCCTGAACTGTTCTCCGGAGATAGATCTAGGTTTTTGAACTTTAAGAATAATTGTAAGTTGTTCCTTCCTCTGAGACCTCGCTCCTCTGGTGACTCTGTTCAGCAAGTTAAAATTGTAATTTCTTTGTTACGTGGTGACCCTCAAGATTGGGCATTCTCTCTGGCGCCAGGAGATCCTGCATTGCTAAATGTGGATGCGTTTTTTCTGGCGCTTGGAGTGCTTTATGAGGAACCTAATCTGGTAGATCAAGCAGAGAAGGTTTTGCTGGCTCTCTCTCAGGGTCAAGATGAAGCAGAGATTTACTGTCAGAAGTTTAGGAAGTGGTCTGTGCTCACTCAATGGAATGAGTGCGCCTTGGCGGCGATTTTCAGAAAGGGTCTTTCTGAAGCCCTTAACGATGTCATGGTGGGGTTCCCCACACCTGCGGGTCTGAATGAGTCAATGTCTTTGGCCATTCAGATTGATCGGCGTTTGTGGGAACGCAAACCTGTGCACCATCTGGCAGTAATTCCTGAGAAGAAACCTGAGCCTATGCAATGCGACAGGATTCTGACCAGAGTTGAACGGCAAAACTACAGACGTCAAAATGGGTTGTGCTTTTACTGTGGTGATTCTGCTCATGTTATCTCAGCATGCTCTAAGCGCACAAAAAGGTTTACCAAGTCTGTCACCATTGGTACTGTACAACCTAAATTCATTTTGTATGTTACTTTGATTTGCTCTCTGTCATCCTACTCAGTTATGGCTTTTGTGGATTCAGGTGCCGCCCTGAATTTGATGGATTTGTCATTTGCCAGGCGCTGTGGTTTTATCTTGGAGCCTTTACAATTCCCTATCCCGCTAAAGGGAATTGATGCTACACCATTGGCCAAGAATAAACCTCAGTACTGGACTCAATTGACCATGTGCATGGCTCCTGTACATCAGGAGGTAATTCGCTTTCTGGTGCTACATAATTTGCATGATGTTGTCTTGTTGGGTCTACCATGGCTGCAGGCTCATAATCCAGTCCTGGATTGGAAAGCAATGTCTGTGTCAAGTTGGGGTTGTCAGGGGATTCATGGCGATGCTCCTTTGGTGTCAATTGCTTCTTCTACTCCTTCTGAAGTCCCTGAATTTTTGTCGGACTACCAGGATGTATTTGATGAGCCCAAATCCAGTGCCCTACCTCCTCATAGGGATTGTGATTGTGCCATAAATCTGATTCCTGGTAGTAAGTTCCCTAAGGGACGACTTTTTAATTTGTCTGTACCAGAACATACCGCTATGTGGAGTTATATAAAGGAGTCCTTGGAGAAGGGACATATTCGCCCGTCCTCATCTCCTTTGGGTGCGGGGTTCTTTTTTGTGGCCAAGAAGGATGGTTCTCTGAGACCCTGTATAGATTATCGCCTTCTAAATAACATCACGGTCAAATTTCAGTATCCCTTGCCACTGTTGTCCGATCTGTTTGCCCGGATTAGGGGGGCCAGTTGGTTCACCAAGATAGATCTTCGTGGAGCGCATAATCTTGTGCGCATAAAGCAGGGCGATGAATGGAAAACAGCATTTAATACGCCCGAAGGCCATTTTGAGTACTTGGTGATGCCTTTTGGGCTTTCTAATGCCCCCTCTGTGTTTCAGTCCTTCATGCACGACATCTTCCGAGAGTACCTGGATAGATTTATGATTGTGTACCTGGATGATATTTTGGTCTTTTCTGATGATTGGGAGTCTCATGTGAAGCAGGTCAGGATGGTATTTCAGGTCCTGCGTGCCAATGCCTTGTTTGTGAAGGGCTCTAAATGTCTCTTCGGAGTCCAGAAGGTTTCCTTTTTGGGCTTTATTTTTTCTCCTTCTACTATCGAGATGGATCCAGTCAAGGTCCAGGCTATTCATGACTTGACTCAACCTACATCTGTGAAGAGTCTTCAGAAGTTCTTGGGTTTTGCTAATTTTTACCGTCGCTTCATCACTAATTTTTCTAGTGTGGTGAAGCCTTTGACGGATTTGACCAAGAAGGGTTCTGATGTGATGAATTGGTCTCCTGCGGCCGTGGAGGCCTTTCAGGAGTTGAAACATCGGTTTTCTTCGGCTCCTGTCTTGCACCAGCCCGATGTCTCTCTTCCCTTTCAGGTCAGGGTTGATGCTTCTGAGATTGGAGCAGGGGCTGTTTTGTCGCAGAGAAGTTCTGATGGCTCTGTGATGAGACCATGTGCTTTCTTTTCAAGAAAGTTTTCGCCTGCCGAGCGGAATTATGATGTTGGTAATCATGAGTTGTTGGCAATGAAGTGGGCATTTGAGGAGTGGCGACATTGGCTTGAGGGAGCCAAGCATCGTGTGGTGGTCTTGATGGATCACAAGAATTTGACTTATCTCCAGTCTGCCAAACAGTTGAATCCGAGACAGGCTCGATGGTCGCTGTTTTTCTCTCGTTTCAATTTTGTGGTTTCATATATTCCGGGTTCGAAAAACGTGAAGGCTGATGCCCTTTCTAGGAGTTTTGTACCTGACTCCCCGGAAGTTTCTGAACCGACTGGTGTTCTCAAAGAGGGGGTGATTTTGTCTGCCATCTCTCCTGATCTGCGACGGGTGTTGCAGGAGTTTCAAGCCAATAGACCTGACCGTTGTCCACCGGAGAGACTGTTTGTCCCAGACAGATGGACCAGTAGAGTTATTTCCGAGGTTCATTCTTCGGTGTTGGCGGGTCATCCTGGGATTTTTGGTACCAGGGATTTGGTGGCGAGATCATTTTGGTGGCCTTCCTTGTCGCGGGATGTGCGTTCCTTTGTGCAGTCCTGTGGGATTTGTGCTCGGGCCAAGCCTTCGTGTTCTCGTGCCAGTGGATTGCTTTTGCCTTTGCCTGTCCCGAAGAGGCCTTGGACACATATTTCCATGGATTTTATTTCGGATCTTCCTGTCTCACAGAAGATGTCTGTCATCTGGGTGGTTTGTGATCGTTTTTCCAAAATGGTCCATTTGGTACCCTTGCCTAAGTTGCCTTCCTCCTCCAATTTGGTGCCACTGTTTTTTCAGAATGTGGTTCGTTTGCATGGTATTCCGGAGAACATTGTGTCCGACAGAGGATCCCAGTTTGTGTCCAGATTTTGGCGATCCTTTTGTGCTAAGATGGGCATTGAATTGTCTTTTTCGTCAGCCTTCCATCCTCAGACGAATGGTCAAACCGAACGAACTAATCAGACCTTGGAAACTTATTTGAGATGTTTTGTTTTGGCTGACCAGGATGATTGGGTGACCTTTTTGCCATTGGCTGAGTTCGCCCTCAATAATCGGGCTAGTTCTGCTACTTTGGTTTCACCTTTCTTTTGCAATTCTGGTTTTCATCCTCGTTTCTCCTCGGGTCAGGTTGAGTCTTCTGACTGTCCTGGGGTGGATTCTGTGGTGGATAGGTTGCAGCAGATTTGGAACCATGTGGTGGACAATTTGACTTTGTCCCAAGAGGAGGCTCAGCGCTTTGCTAACCGCCGTCGCTGTGTGGGTCCCCGACTTCGTGTGGGGGATTTGGTATGGTTGTCTTCTCGTTATGTCCCGATGAAGGTTTCCTCTCCTAAGTTCAAGCCTCGTTTCATCGGTCCTTATAAGATTTTGGAAATCCTCAACCCTGTGTCTTTTCGTTTGGACCTCCCAACATCGTTTGCCATCCATAATGTGTTCCATGGGTCATTGTTGCGGAGATATGTGGTGCCTGTGGTCCCTTCTGTTGATCCTCCTGCTCCGGTCTTGGTTGAGGGGGAGTTGGAATATGTGGTGGAGAAGATCTTGGATTCTCGTATTTCGAGACGGAGGCTTCAGTACTTAGTGAAATGGAAGGGTTATGGTCAGGAGGATAATTCCTGGGTTGTCGCCTCCGATGTCCATGCGGCCGATTTGGTTCGTGCCTTTCATTTGACTTGTCCTGATCGGCCTGGGAGCTCTGGTGAGGGTTCGGTGACCCCTCCTCAAGGGGGGGGTACTGTTGTGAATTCCGTTCTCGGGCTCCCTCCTGTGGTCATGAGTGGTACTGTGTGAGTTTGTTCTTGGGCTCCCTCTGGTGGCCTTTAGCGATATGGCTGGTCTTTGCTGGCTCAGCTGTTTCATCTCCTGCTAGGCTGGGCCTATTTAACTCACCTGGACCTATACTTGTCGCCTGCTGTCGGTGTATTCAGTCCTGATCCTGTGCTCTCCTGAATATTCCTTGTGACCTGTCTCCTGCTATGAGAAGCTAAGTTTGCTTGTTTAGTTTCTCATTATTTCCTTGAAAACGTTTCTCATTATATTATGAGTTCAGTCCAGCTTGCTTTTATGTGATTTTTTGCTTGCTGGTAGTTCTGGGGTGCAGAGTGCTCCCCTCACATCGTGAGTCGGTGTGGGGGTTCTTGTATTCTCTGCGTGGTTTACTTTTGATAGTTTTTGTACTGACCGCACAGACACCTATCTTTATCTGCCTATCTAGTATTAGCGGGCCTCATTTGCTAAACCTGTTTCATCTCTACGTTTGTGTTTTCCCCTTAACTCACCGTTATTATTTGTGGGGGGCTATCTAAAACTTTGGGGATATTTCTCTGAGGCAAGTGAGGTCTTTGCTTTCTCTCTAGGGGTAGTCAGTTTCTCAGGCTGTGAACGTGGCGTCTAGGATTTCAGGAACGCTCCACAGCTACCTTTAGTGTGTTTGGATAGGATCAGGATTGCGGTCAGTATAGTTTCCACATCCCCAGAACTTGTCCTATATTCTGGTCATATGTGTCAGGTCAGTTTGGAGATCCTACCACCGGATCATAACAGGGACCCAGCTGAAATAAGCCCCTAGAATGCTGGCACCTCCGGCGAGGAGTTTGTGTGCATGCATGACCACTGACTGCTCTCAGTTGAGTAGTTAGCCTGTGCCACTGTGAAGTCAAACAGGGTGCAGTGCTTTGAGTTTCGGCTACTCTATGAAGTAACAGGGTTAGCTCATACTGCCATATAGTTCCGCCATTTGCTAGCAGCAGGTTCTCCTGCACGGTGGACCCTATGTTCTTCACAGTGGAAATTGACAGGTTAAATCTCTGAGACAGCTTTTTGTATCCTTCCCCTGAACAACTATGTTGAACAATCTTTGTTTTCAGATAATTTGACAGTTGTTTTGAGGAGCCCATGATGCCACTCTTCGGAGGAGATTCAAACAGGAGAACAACTTGCAAGTGGCCACTTTAAGTAGCTTTTCTCATGATTGCATACACCTAGCTATGAAGTTCAAAGCTCGATGAGGTTACAAAACCAAAAAAAGTGCTTTAGTAAGTCAGTAAAATGTAGGTAGGAGTATTTAAAACAAGAAAATGATAAGGGTGCCCATACTTATGAACCTGTCAAATTTTGTTTGAATGCAGATTGCACATTTTCTGTTAGTACAATAAACCTCATTTCAAGGCAGAAACATTACTGTGTTCAACAGTTATTAGATATATGAAACTGAAATAGCTGTTGCAAAAAAAACAATTTTTATAAAACACTAAGCTTAAAATTAATAGGGGTGCCCAAACATTTTCATATGACTGTATATACGGATTTGTTTTGAAAGTCCTGACAATCCCGTTGGAACTTACGGGATTTAAAATTAACAATTTCCTTCTCCCATCTCTGAAAACTTAAATCAAGGTCCTTATTAAATTCTTCCAAATCAGTTGTTGACATATCTCTTTTGATATTATTCTGTATTTCTTCATCATCCATATGCATAAGCAGTTCCATAAACCCTTTTGAACAGTCAACAGCAATCTTTTCCCATTTGCCTTTAAAGACCTCATCATTGATTACAAAGGAGGGGAATATCTGCACACGCAATCCGCGAGGGATCAGACCTTTGGCAACATATCTTTCCAAGAAGGTGCGGTTCCACCACACCCTTGTGCGTTTGTGGAGGAGATCCTTTAATCGAGCTGTCTGCTCCTGAGTATCTCTGATAGTTGAAAGCGTACTTGAGTCCTCTTTAAATACCTCATTCAATTTATTGAGCCACGCCTGATCGCTGGCTCGAAAATCCATATGCTTTGGATCAAAAGCTGTGAATAACACACAAAGAATTAGAACTACATACATGTCCAAAGACATATTAATTAGAAAGGAACATTCACCATAATAGTGATTTCCCAATTTAAACTACACCAGGGGTGCGTTGAAAATTCATAGCAAAGAAAGATGGATCACAAGTATCCACATACACACCACTCAGAAGGAGGTATAATAAAAATATAATTTTATTCAAAAGTATATATTCCAAAAATTCATTTAAATATTAACAAACGTAAAGTAAGAGGGAAAGAGTGTACTCAAGTAAAAACACACATGGTAAAGTGGGAAAATACCGGGTTATGGGATGGAACAAAGATTTTAAATAACACATGTCTCATTCAGAGATCTTGTATCCTGCATCCTACTCATGCTGAAAATAGCAGATAGTAAAGTTCTCACAGTGCAAAAAAGGTGCAAGTTAGAATATCACATGTAAAATCTAGGACATACCCATATGAAAGTCAGAATCCTGTCCACAGTACCACTGACACCTCGACGCGCGTATCACGGAAGTGCTTTCTCAAGGGGAGGTGTGTAAGTTATGTCCAACCTAATCCGCCTTTTATCCCCCATCGGTTTGTGTATATGGCGAATCATATACCGCGCATAGAGCCACCACCCCCAGGTCCCAGGTGCATTGACTATCAGCACTCAATCCCGGCATGCGGGGAGGAAATCTTCCTTGACGTCACTTCTGCACACCGGCAATTAGTAGAGGCCTCTGATCAATGCAGGGATCCCGGGCGTAGTGTGCATGCGTGCCGCCATTTTTTTGAAGACCGAGGATAAGTGCGTATGTTTGTATCTCTATATACATCTGTTGTGGAATTAAAAGTAATATGTTTATATGACCCTAACAATGTCAATTACAGCATAACAACCATATATCAAACAGGAAAATTGATTATGACCATAAAAAGTACATATTTAAATGAATTTTTGGAATATATATTTTTGAATAAAATTTATATTTTTATTATACCTCCTTCTGAGTGGTGTGTATGGATACTTGTGATCCAATTTTCTTTGCTATGAATTTTCAACGCACCCCTGGTGTAGTTTAAATTGGGAAATCATTATTATGGTGAATGTTCCTTTCTAATTAATATGTCTTTTGGACTTGTATGTAGTTATAATTTTCAAATTAGTCTAGAAAATCAGATGTACAAAACTAGAAATACACAGTTAAATGTTTACCTTTTTATTTTTATTTTCCAGTTAACTACATTAAACCCCTTTGAAACTAAGAATTTATAGATATGTGAAATACCAAAAAGCCAGCACCTGCAAAAGGACACTGTATTAGCGTGCAGTGTATGGCTGCAATATTTGACTAGTAAAACAGATAAATGCAAAAACTTGTTTGCAATACTCATCTTGTGAAGTGGACAGCCACAGTTAGGACAGAGATCTGAGGACTGTAGGAGAACTAAGAGCAGGGGCGTAACTACCACGGTCGCAGCAGTCGCCACTGCGACCGGGCCCGGGGGAGTCAGGGGGCCTGGGGGACTCAGGGGCCCCGGCAGGTCAGATGCACGCCGACACCAGCAAAAAGTTAAAAACTGTTGCTGCGCAGGTGATTCCTCCCGCACGGCAACAGACAGACCTGCCCTCCACCTGACCTGCCGGGCGCACACATCAGATCAGCAGCCGACACCTGATCTGAAAGGAAGAGCTGAAGATCCTGTGGTGACGTCATCACTATCATAGGTCTTTCACCACTCATCAGCTCCGCCTCCTGATCATATGACGATGACGTCACCACAGGTCCTTCAGCTCTCAGCAGCTCAGTCCTGGTTGTGTGCAGCTCGTGTTCTCTGGTATCAACCAGCAGCAGATTTCCGGTTCCTACTGTTCTGGTGAGATGTGGAGACAGGGGCAGACTGTGGAGATGGATGGGGCAGAATACGGAGTGGGATGGGGCAGAATGCGGAGTCGGATGGGGCAGAATGCGGAGACGGATGGGGCAGAGTGCAGAGTCTGATGGGGCAGAGTGCGGAGTCGGATGGGGCAGAGTGCGGAGTCGGATGGGGCAGGATGTGGATTTGGGTGGAAAATATTTTGGCGGGGGGGCCCCATTTGAAAGTTCGCACCGGGGCCCATAACTTTGTAGTTACGCCACTGACTAAGAGTAAATAGGGTGTTATCCGACATACAAAATATTTATTACTTAGATTAAACTAACTTGATGTATCTGCTGAAAAAGCATGGAATGTGAGCATCAGCTGCAGTGGAACCATGGGTCAGTCATTGACCATTAGACATCAAATGAAAGAATATTTGTGGATGGCTTCCACGCTGCTAGATAAACTGAGATGTATATTCAGGTATAATGAGTGAATAGGTAGTGGTTTATTCAACGCGTTTCGAAGTACAAAATTTCTTCTTCATCAGGATGTAACAGCCAACAACTAGTTTGCAGTTTTCAGTTAATGTGATTCTTGTGCTTCGGGGTGGCCAGTGGGTGGGGCTTTATTTGGTACTCTGCTTACACATGCGCATTTATGGGCTTATGACAGGTCACTGATCCCTCAGTGACCTGCCCCCTATTTTACATACTGAATATACTATTGTTTTTAAAAAATAAAATAAATAACATTGATTGTGCTCTGTAACATGATACAATGTATTATATGCATATATATTCACTTTATTCAGGCATTTTGTTCTGTTAAAAAAAAAAAAAATGATCTTAATCACAATGGCATCGGCAGCCCCAATTTCACAGTAGCATCTTTCGCGTTCCGATAGATGCTACTGCACAAGAGTCGCCGCCGTCTGCGCCATTTTTCTAGAGGAAAAAAAACTGGCTCCATCAAGATGGCACTGGCGGCACCTGTGCAGTGGCAGCTATCTGATTGCTGTAGATGTTACTGCACTGGTTACTCCACCGCCAGCACCATATTGATGGAACCCCCCAATTTAACTCTAGAAAAATGTTGCTGGCAGCATCGCCTGCGCAGTAGCATCTATCATGTTCCGATAGATGCTACTGCGCAGACTCCTATGGCACCATCTCTTAATTTTTTTTCTAGCAAAATGGCATCAGCGCCTGCATAGTACCATATATCGGAAAGCGATAAATGCTAATGCGCAGATGCGTCAGCCGGCGCCATTTTGATTAAGATAATTTCTTTTCCAACAAAATGCCTAAATAAAATGAATATATTCATATCTTGTTTCAGAGAAGACGACTGCATGATGGATGTTATTATTTTTTTCTCACAATAGTATATTCAGTTTGTAAAATAGGGGGCAAATCATTGAGGGATCTGTTACCTGTCAGAAGCCCATACTGATGCATATGTAAGCAGAGAATCTCATTAACTGAAAACTGCAAATAAAGAGTAAACAACCACAAGACGGATTTCATCACCCAGGTATCATTTTAATCAGTATAAGGGTATGTTTCCACGGTCAGGAAACGCTGCTTGTTTGACGCTGCGCAGAGCTGCAGCGTCAAACAAGCAGCGTCCAGATGTTCCAGCATAGTGGAGGGCATTTTATGAAATCCCGTCTCCACTATGCGTGGAAACCCGCACGCGGCGGCCCTGCGACTATGGACATGCTGCGCGTCTTTTCAGATCACAGCATGCCCGTACACCTTGCGGGGACGCAGCATCCCCGCAAGGCATATCACAGGGCCCTATGGGAGAGAGCGATCATCCCGGATGTGAAGAGTTAACACATCCGGCATGATCGCGTCCCAGAAAGGGGGCGGGGCTTAGCGCTGAGCGGCTTCGCCGCTGCGGCGATACCGCCGGCCATCCTGATCGTGGAAACATACCCTTACAGTGCCAACTAGGGTTGAGCGACTTTTACTTTTTCAGGATCGAGTCGGGTTTCGCCGATTATTGAGAAAAGTCGGGGATCCGACCGAAACACGAAACCCAATGCAAGTCAATGGAGAATCAAAGTCGGCAGTGAGTAGAGGACAGGAAAACACCAACAGAGCCCATTTTAATGCCAAAAACATCAATTCTTGTTACTTAAGCTTGTCAATCTTAATTTACCTTATAATAATAGTTAGCCATTGAAAATTTGGGGGTCATTTGGCAACAGTTGTGGGGGGAGTAGGGCTGGCTCAAGTTTTTCGTGAGCCCAGGAAACGCGGACTACGTCACGGCGGTGGAGCAGGAAGAGGTAAGTATTTCAACTTTGCAAGTGCTGTGATCCTGAGCAAGCAGGGGGGGCACACTCGTTCGCATTGCCACTGACACAGGGCGCCTCAAAGTACGGCGTTTTGATTGACGGCGGGGGCGCCTTCCACCAGCAGAGACACTTTTGCGTACTATGAGGGGCCCTGTGCCAGTGACGTCACCAACGAGTATGCCCCCCCACCTGTTGAAGGAACCTGCACTTTCATCTGCACCTTCCTCTTTGTCCCCGTGTAAGGTGGTATAGTATGCGGGAAGGGGAACCAGACTTTCTGCAGGGTCAGATACTGGCTATGTAGAGTGCAAGGGGAATGTAGTGGTCTGGGTTAATGTACCGGCAGACTCATCTAGCAGTGGCTAGGCAATGGGCAGGATGAGGAGGAAACACAGATATAGGCCCAAAGAATAAAGTAGGCTAAATGCAGTTCAAAATTGGTAACAGGACTAAACAGGCGGCATTGCTTTGTTCAGTGGAGTAGCAAACCCAGGAGCGGCAGACACCGTTAGTAGGCCCAACCAAACTAGTAGGCCAAATGCACCATAATATGTGATATTGGCTGCAAATTGAGGCTCTGCTTTGTTCAGTAAAGGACAGCTGTATTGAGTGGCGCAGACAGACACAGGTAGTAGGCCTAAATTAAAAAAGTTGGCTCAATGCAGTTTAAAATTGTTTACAGGGGTACACAGGCGGCAGAGTGTTGTTAAGCGGAGGACGATTGTCAGGACTGGAGTGGCCCAGACAGACTTAGTAGGCCTAAAATAAAAAAGTTGGCTCAATGCAGTTTAAAATGGGTAACAGGGGTACACAGGCAGCACTGGTTTGGTCAGCGGAGGACGATTGCTAGGAGTGGCGCAGACAGACTTACTAGGCCTAAAATAAAAAAGTAGGCTCAATGCAGTTCAAAATGGGTAACGGGTACACAGGCAGCATTGTTTTGGTCAGCGGAGGACGATTGCTAGGAGTGGCGCAGACAGACTTACTAGCCTAAAATAAAAAAGGAGGCTCAATGCAGTTTAAAATGGGTAACAGGGGTACACAGGCAGCACTGGTTTGGTCAGCGGAGGACGATTGCTAGGAGTGGCGCAGACAGACTTACTAGGCCTAAAATAAATAAGTAGGCTCAATGCAGTTCAAAATGGGTAACGGGTACACAGGCAGCATTGTTTTGGTCAGCGGAGGACTATTAGTAGGAGTGGCGCAGACAGACTTCCTAGGCCTAAAATAAAAAAGTTGGCTCAATGCAGTTTAAAATGGGTAACAGGGGTACACAGGCAACACTGGTTTGGTCAGCGGAGGATGATTGCTAGGAGTGGCGCAGACAGACTTACTAGGCCTAAAATAAAAAAGTTGGCTCAATGCAGTTCTAAACTGGTAACAGGAGTAAACTGGTGGCACTGCTTTGTTCGGTGGAGGACAACTGGAATAAGTGGCTGACACAGTACGTTGGCATAAAAAGTAAAGCGGGCTAAATGTCTGCAAAAAAAATGTTCGTAAATAAACAGGTGGCAAAGCAAAGTACAGGGGTGGGTTCCTCTGCTGAGTACCAGATAGTGGTAGTTCGCGCACAGTATTCACAGGTCAAAATGGAGGGCATGGTCCCTGTATATATTTACTATCATCTCTCAATTTGTATTGGCAGTGCCATTGAAGGATTTAACAGCACCGACTAAACAGCGGTGGAGCACTGTTTGAGCTGGGGGGGGAACACTCTCTTGTGGGCGGCGGTACTGGCCCAGGGCCCCTCATATTACGATGGTGTGTCTGACGTTGGGTGTGCACCCCCACCGCCAGAGACACTTAATTGTACGATGAGGGACCCTGTGCCAGTGCCGTCGGCCAAAAGTGGGCACACCCACCTGTCCAGGCAAACGGCACTCGCACGGGTGCTTGCGCCAAGTGGTGACCACAGGCCCATGGGGGGAGTCAGCCCATTTAGGGAGGTGTTAAAAATGGCCTATGGTGGACATTCAGCAGCAGCAAATGGAGGAATTGGAGCAGTCAGTAAGAGGAGTCCAAAAGCAAGACCTTTTTAAAGGAAAACTACGTGTCAGCAGGGGAAGGTGGGGCAAAAGAATGTGAAATCCATGATTGGTTAATTTTAATGAAGGTTAGATCATCAACATTTTGGGTAGCCAGAAGTGTCCTTTTTTCGGTCAGTATTGAACCAGCAGCACTGAAGACTCTTTCTGATAGCACACTGGCAGCAGGGCAAGTGAGCTCCTGTAATGCATATTCTGCCAATTCAGGCCAGGTGTCTAGTTTAGATGCCCAGTAATCAAAGGGGAATGACCTGTGAGGGAGAACATCGATAAGGGAGGAAAAGTAGTTTGTCACCATACTGGACAAATGCCGTCTCCTGTCACTTTGAATCGATGCAGCTGTCCCTGTCGTGTCAGCGGTCATTGAAAAATCACTCCACAACCTTGTCATAAAACCCCTCTGTCCAACGCCACTTCGGATTTCTGCACCGCTAGCACCTCTGCCATGTTCCCCCCTATGGCTCGTGTGAGAACCATCACCGCCGCTGTGTGCTGGGAATGCCAGAACCAAACGGTCTACAAGAGTTGCTTGTTTGGTAGCCAATATTTTCTCTAGGTTCTCATGTGGCATGATATTTTGCAATTTCCCTTGGTAGCATGGATCCATTAGGCAGGCCAACCAGTAATCGTCATCAGTCATCATTTTAACAATGAGGGGGTCCCTTTTTAGGATACACAAGGCATACTCAGCCATGTGGGCCAATGTTCCAGGTGTCAATTCACTGCTTCTGCTGGGTTGAGGAGCACTTTCTTGCAAATCTACATCACAAGTGTCCCGCAAGAAACCTGTACCAGACCTTGCAACGGCACCAGTTTCTATTGCCCCCTGAGAAGCTCCCTCCTCCCATACATATTCAGGCCCATCATCCTCCTCCTCATCCTCTTCGTCCGCCACCTCGTCCTGGACAGTTCCCTGACCAGACAATGGCTGACTGTCATCAAGGCTTCCCTCCTCCTCGGCTGCAGACGCCTGCTCCTTAATATGCGTCAAACTTTGCATCAGCAGACGCATAAGTGGGATGCTTATGCTTATGATGGCGTCGTCTGCACTTACCAGCCGTGTGCATTCCTCAAAACACTGAAGGACTTGACAGAGGTCTTGTAGCTTCGACCACTGCACACCAGACAACTCCATGTCTGCCATCCAACTGCCTGCCCGTGTATGCGTATCCTCCCACAAATAAATGACAGCACACCTCTGTTCACACAGCCTCTGAACCATGTGCAGTGTGGAGTTCCACCTTTTTGCAACATCTATAATTAGGCATTGCTGTGGAAGGTTTAGCGATCGCTGATGGTTCAGCATATCGCTGGAGTGTACGGGCGACCGGCGGATGTGCGAACAAAGTTTTCGCACCTTCAGGAGCAGGGCTGGTAACTCCGGATAATTTTTCAGGAAGCACTGCACCACCAGGTTCAAAGTGTGAGCCAAGCAAGGTATGTGTTTAAGTTGTGAAAGGGCTATGGCAGCCATAAAATTCCTTCCGTTATCACTGACTACCTTGCCTGCCTCAAGATGTACACTGCCCAGCCATGACTCACTTTCTTGCTGCAAGAACTCAGCCAGTACTTCCGCAGTGTGTCTGTTGTTGCCCAAACACTTCATTTCCAACACAGCCTGCTGACGCTTACCACTAGCTGTTCCATAATGAGACACCTCGTGTGCAACACTGGCAGCTGCGGATGGAGTTGCCAGGCGACTGCGCTCTGTGGACGATCTGTCGCTTCTGGAGGAGGAGGAGGAGGAGGAGGGGTGTCGAACGCCTACTGCCAACTGTTTCCTAGACCGTGGGCTAGGCAGAACTGTTGTGAATTTGCTTTTTGCTCCCTCTAGTGGTTATTAGTGATTTGACTCTGGGAGTGTCTGTCTTCTCTTATTTGCTCACCTGGGCCATTAGTTCAGGGGCGTTGCTATATAAGCTCCCTGGACCTTCAGTTCAATGCCTGGCATCGTTGTTTTCAGAGCTAATCTGCTGTGCTCTTGTCTACTGATCCTGGTTCCTGCTACATTCAGCTAAGTCTGCTTTCTTGCTTTTTGCTATTTGTTTTTGTTTGCATTTTTGTCCAGCTTGTACTAAACTATATCCTGACCTTGCTGGAAGCTCTAGGGAGCTGGTGTTCTCCCCCCGGGCCGTTAGACGGTTCGGGGGTTCTTGAATTTCCAGCGTGGATTTTTATAGGGTTTTTGTTGACCAAATAAGTTATCTTGCTATATTCTTCTATTAGTGAGCGGGCCTCTCTTTGCTATACCTAGTTCATTTCTGTGTTTGTCATTTCCTCTTACCTCACCGTTATTATTTGTGGGGGGCTTGTATCCAACTTTGGGGTCCCTTTCTCTGGAGGCAAGAGAGGTCTTTGTTTTCCTCTTCTAGGGGTAGTTAGATTCTCCGGCTGGCGCGAGTCATCTAGCGATCACCGTAGGCATGATCCCCAGCTACTTCTAGTGTTGGCGTTAGGAGTAGAAATTTGGTCAACTCAGTTTCCACTGCCCTATGAGCTGGATTTTTGTATCTCGCAGACTTACACGTTCCTCTGAGACCCTCGCCATTGCGGTCATAACAGTATGCCAGGCCAGTATTAAATGTTTAATGCATTGCAGAAGTGGGATTATAAGAAAGAAAATTTTGAGTTTTTTTTTTCCCTCTCTCATTTTTTTTTTTCTTTTCCCCTTTACCTCAGAGTGGCTTAAGCTTGCTGCAGACATGAATGTCCAAACCTTGATTACAAGTGTGGACCAGCTTGCTGCTCGTGTGCAGGGCATACAAGATTATGTTACCAGAAATCCTAGGTCTGAACCTAAGATACCGATTCCTGAACTATTTTCCGGAGACCGATTTAAGTTTAGGAATTTCAGGAATAATTGTAAATTGTTTTTGTCCCTGAGACCCTGTTCGTCTGGGGACTCTGCTCAGCAAGTAAAAATTGTTATTTCATTCTTACGGGGCGACCCTCAAGATTGGGCTTTTTCGTTGGCGCCAGGAGATCTGGCATTGGCTGATATTGATGCGTTTTTTCTGGCGCTCGGTTTACTTTATGAGGAACCCAATCTTGAGATTCAGGCAGAAAAAGCATTGCTGGCTATGTCTCAGGGCCAGGACGAGGCTGAAGTGTATTGCCAAAAATTTCGGAAATGGTCCGTGCTGACACATTGGAACGAGTGTGCACTGGCCGCTAATTTTAGAAATGGCCTTTCTGAAGCCATTAAGAATGTTATGGTGGGTTTTCCCATTCCCACAGGTCTGAATGATACCATGGCCCTGGCTAGGGTTGAGCGAAACGGGTCGATCATTTTCAAAAGTCGCCGACTTTTGGCTAAGTCGGCGTCTCATGAAACCCGATCCGACCCCTGTGCTTGTCGGCCATGCGGTACGCGACTTTCGCGCCAAAGTCGCGTTTCAATGACGCGAAAAGCGCCATTTCTCAGCCAATGAAGGTGAACGCAGAGTGTGGGCAGCGTGATGACATAGATCCTGGTCCCCACCATCTTAGAGAAGGGCATTGCAGTGATTGGCTTGCTGTCTGCGGCGTCACAGGGGCTATAAAGGGGCGTTCCCGCCGACCGCCATCTTACTGCTGCTGATCTGAGCTTAGGGACAGGTTGCTGCCGCTTCGTCAGAAGCAGGGAGAGCGTTAGGCAGGGTCCACTAACCACCAAACCGCTTGTGCTGCAGCGATTTCCACTGTCCAACACCACCTTCGGTGTGCAGGGACTGTGGAAGCTATTTTTTTTTTTTTTCCCCTCAGCGCTGTAGCTCATTGGGCTGCCCTAGAAGGCTCCGTGATAGCTGTATTGCTGTGTGTACGCCACTGTGGAAACCAACTGCTTTTTTCAAAGCACACATCCTCTTGTTCCTTCCTTTCTGCACAGCTATCTTTTTTGTTTGTCCACACTTTTTATTTAATTTGTGCATCAGTCCACTCCTATTGCTGCCTGCCATACCTGGCTTACATTACTGCAGGGAGATAGTAATTGTAGGACAGTCCCTGTTTTTTTTTTTGTTTTTTTTGTAGGAGATTAAGATTGGCATTTCTGCTACAGTGCCATCCCTGTGTGTGCCATCTCTCACTGAGTGGGCCATAGAAAGCCTATTTATTTTTTCCGTGATTTGTGTTCTAAATTCTACCTCAACACAAAAACACTACATCAATCAGTGGGAGAAAAATATTGGCCTCAGTCAGGGCTTGTGTGCCACTGCTGTGTGTGCTATCTCTCATTCAGTGGGCTATAGCAAGCCTATTTTTTTTTTTTTTTAATATTATTTGGTTTCTAAAGTCTCCCTGAAAAAAAAAAAAATACCTAAAAAAACAGTGGGAGAGTAATATTGCCCTTTCAGCTTGTGTGCCAGTCTTGACTCCTGGGTGTGCCACCTCTCTCCCTCTCATTCAGTGGGCCATAGAAAGCCTATTTATTTATTTTTTTAAATATTATTGGGTTTCTAAAGTCTCCCTTAAAAAACAAAAAATACATAAAAAAACAGTGGGAGAGTAATATTGCCCTTTCAGCTTGTGTGCCAGTCTTGACTCCTGGGTGTGCCACCTCTCTCCCTTTCATTCAGTGGGCCATAGAAAGCCTATTTATTTATTTTTTTAAAATATTATTGGGTTTCTAAAGTCTCCCTTAAAAAACAAAAAATACATAAAAAAACAGTGGGAGAGTAATATTGCCCTTTCAGCTTGTGCGCCAGTCTTGACTCCTGGGTGTGCCACCTCTCTCTCTCTAATTGTGGGCCATAGAAAGCCTTTTTTTTTTTTTTTTTTTTTTTTAATATTATTTGGTTTCTAAAGTCTCCCTGAGAAAAAAAATAAATAAATTAGGTGGGAGATTAATATTGACATTAGTGCTTGAGTGACAGTCCTGCGTGTGTGTCATCTCTGTGATTTTGTGCCACAGAAAACAGAGTGTGTAACATTGTGCCTGATTTTCCTTGTGGTCTCACCAACCTGTTAAGGGATATTGAAATCATACTGAAGTTATAGCTCACCGTGTAAGTTGTTTGACAGCAACAAATAAAGTTACTTTGGTTAAGATTTTAAAACAATGAGGAAGTCTGGTGCAAGAGGTCGTCGTGGGCGTTCATTGTCAGCTGGTAATGATGGTAGTGGTAGTGGAGCATCAGGTGGTCGTGGGGATAAAAATATTCCACCTAAGTCTGGAGCTGTGGAGCAAGTTTCG
Organism: Ranitomeya variabilis; assembly: GCF_051348905.1. Taxonomy (NCBI): domain Eukaryota; kingdom Metazoa; phylum Chordata; class Amphibia; order Anura; family Dendrobatidae; genus Ranitomeya; species Ranitomeya variabilis. Next base: position 573,509,488 of record NC_135232.1, read on the forward strand.
TCGTCAGGCTACACAAGGCCTCGAACGCTCTCTTTTCTGGGAGTAGGAAAACCGCTTTTAAAGGCGGAGCAGCAACAGCAAGTTTTGGCTTACATTGCAGACTCAGCCTCTAGCTCTTTTGCCTCCTCTTCCGAAACTGGTAAATGTAAAAGCAGCGCGTCGCTTGTGGATGTTCACGGTCAGGGACAAGTCGCTTCCTTGTCCTCCTCAGCAAAAACTACAACAAGAGAGAAGGATGCAGCAGGCGACACAACGGGTCACTCCATGGAGCTCTTTACACATACCGTCCCTGGCTTAGAAAGTGAAACATTTAACAGGCCATGCCCATTACAAGTATATTCTGACATGGAGTGCACTGATGCACAGCCACAGCCAGAGTACTATGCTGCTCCTTTGACTCAGACCACCACATTGCCCTCTCAGGGTACAGATCCACAATCAGACCCTGATGAGACTATGTTGCCCCGCCACGAACGCTATACCACCGACCGACACAGTGACACAGACGAAGTTGCACACGAGCTCGAAGAGGAGGTAATAGATGACCCAGTTATTGACCCCGATTGGCAGCCATTGGGGGAACAGGGTGCAGGCGGCAGTAGTTCAGAAGCGGAGGTGGAGGAGGGGCCGCAGCAGGCATCAACATCGCAACAGGTTCCATCTGCCGGGCCCGTATCTGGCCCAAAACGCGTGTCAAAGCCAAAACCTGTTGGAGCACAGCGTTGCCATCCGGTTAAAGCTCAGTCTGCAATCCCTGAAAAGGGATCCGAGTCTAGGAAGAGTGCAGTCTGTCATTTTTTTAAACAACATCCAACTGATCAGCGCAAAGTCATCTGTCAAAAATGTTCAACTAGCTTAAGCAGAGGTCAGAATCTGAAAAGTCTAAATACTAGTTGCATGCATAGACACTTAACCACCATGCATTTTCAAGCCTGGACTAACTACCAAACGTCCCTCAAGGTTGTAGCACCCTCGGCCAATGAAGCTAGTCAGCAATGCAACATCCCTTCCGTCACTGTAAGGCCACCATTTTCCGCACCACCGGCAGTATCTGTGCAGGTTTCTTTGCCAGCCAAAAGCAGTCAGGGTCAGGGAATCACCAGTTTTGTAGGAGGAAATATTGCATCTAGGGCACCGGCGGAAACAATACCGTCTCCAACCGTCTCTCAGTCTGCCATGTACACCGGCACACCCGAAAGTTCCACGATCTCCAGCTCTCCAGTCCAGCTCACCCTACATGAGACTCTGGTTAGAAAAAGGAAGTACTTATCCTCGCATCCGCGTACACAGTGTTTTAACGCCCACATAGCTAGACTAATCTCGTTAGAGATGATGCCCTACCGGTTAGTTGAAAGCGAAGCTTTCAAAGCCCTGATGGAGTACGCTGAACCACGATACGAGCTACCCAGTCGACACTTTTTTTCCAGAAAAGCCATCCCAGCCCTGCACCAGCATGTTAAACAGCGCATCGTCCATGCACTCAGGCAATCTGTGAGTACAAAGGTGCACCTGACTACAGATGCATGGACCAGTAGGCATGGCCAGGGACGTTATGTGTCCATCACGGCACACTGGGTGAATGTGGTGGATGCAGGGTCCACAGGGGACATCAATTTCGGGACAGTTGTGCCTAGCCCACGGTCTAGGAAACAGTTGGCTGTAGGCGTTCGCACCCCCTCCTCCTCCTCCTCCTCCTGCAGAAGCTACAGCTCTTCCACAGACCGCAGTCGGCCAACCACTCCATCGGCAGATGACACTGTTGCACACCAGTTGTCCCATTATGGGCCAGCTACTGGCAAGCGTCAGCAGGCTGTATTGGCTATGAAGTGTTTGGGCGACAACAGACACACCGCGGAAGTTCTGTCCGAGTTCTTGCAACAAGAAACGCAGTCGTGGCTGGGCACAGTAGATCTTGAGGCAGGCAAGGTAGTTAGTGATAACGGAAGGAATTTCATGGCTGCCATCTCCCTTTCCCAACTGAAACACATTCCTTGCCTGGCTCACACCTTAAACCTGGTGGTGCAGTGCTTATTGAAAACGTATCCTGGGTTCTCCGACCTGCTCCTCAAAGTGCGTGGACTTTGCTCACATATCCGACGTTCGCCTGTACACGCCAGCCGTATGCAGACCTATCAGCGGTCTTTGAACCTTCCCCAGCATCACCTAATCATAGACGTTGCAACAAGGTGGAACTCAACACTGCACATGCTTCAGAGACTGTGCCAACAGAGGCGGGCTGTTATGTTTTTGTGGGAGGATACACATACACGGGCAGGCAGTAGGATGGCAGACATGGAGTTGTCAGGTGTGCAGTGGTCGAAGATACAAGACATGTGTCAAGTCCTTCAGTGTTTTGAGGAATGCACACGGCTGGTTAGTGCAGACAACGCCGTAATAAGCATGAGCATCCCCCTAATGCGTCTGCTGATGCAAAGTTTGACGCACATAAAGGATCAGGCGTCTGCACCAGAGGAAGAGGAAAGCCTTGATGACAGTCAGCCATTGTCTGGTCAGGGCAGTGTACAGGACGAGGTAGCGGGCGAAGAGGAGGTGGAGGACGAGGAGGATGATGGGGATGAGTATATTTTTAATGCGGAACCTTTCCCGGGGGCACTGGAAATTGGTTGCGTGTCAAGGCCGGGTTCTGGTTTTTTGAGGGACACAAGTGACGTAGATTTGCCTGCAACTGCCCCTCACCCAATCACAACCGGAGATTTGACAACTGGAACTTTGGCCCACATGGCGGATTATGCCTTACGTATCCTAAAAAGGGACACACGCATTACGAAAATGATGAACGATGACGATTACTGGTTGGCCTGCCTCCTTGATCCACGCTATAAAGGCAAATTGCAAAATATTATGCCACATGAGAACTTGGAACTAATATTAGCAACCAAACAATCAACTCTTGTTGACCGTTTGCTTCAGGCATTCCCAGCACACAGCGCACGTGATCGTTCTCACACGAGCTCCAGGGGGCAGCAGACTAGGAGTGTTAGGGGTGCACACATCAGAAGTGGCGTTGGACAGAGGGGTTTTCTGACCAGGTTGTGGAGTGATTTTGCTATGACCGCAGACAGGACAGGTACTGCTGCATCAATTGAAAGTGACAGGAGACAACATTTGTCCAGTATGGTTACTAACTATTTTTCATCCCTTATCGATGTTCTCCCTCAACCGTCATTCCCATTTGATTACTGGGCATCAAAATTAGACACCTGGCCAGAATTGGCAGAATATGCATTGCAGGAGCTTGCTTGCCCGGCAGCAAGTGTCCTATCAGAAAGAGTATTCAGTGCTGCAGGTTCAATATTAACCAAAAAAAGGACTCGTCTGGCTACCCAAAATGTTGACGATCTAACATTCATTAAAATGAACCACAACTGGATTTCGAAATCTTTTGCCCCACCTTGCCCGGCCGACACCTAGCTTTCCTATGAAAAGCTCTTGCCTGTGGACTACTGTGAATTACTTTTCTAATGTCTAATTTGCTGCAGCTGATTGTCCAACATACGACATGTTTACACCTCCCTAAATGGCCAAACTCCCCACACGGGGCCGTGGTATCGCGACTTGGCGCAAGCACCCGTGAGACTGCTGTTTGTCTGAAGAGGTGGGTGTACTCGCTTTTGGTCGACGGCATTGCTACTGGGTTCCTCATAGTACAATAAAGTGTCTCTGGCGGTGGTGGTGCGCACCCAACGTCAGACACACTGTTGTAACATGAGGGGCCTTGGGCCTGTAACGCCGGCCACAAGAGAGTTCACCCACCCCCAGGTCAAACATTGCTCTACCACTTCCACAGTTATCTCTCACACTTCCACCAATGTTAAGTCTATGCGCTGACATCCTTCCATACCTGCCACTGACAATACCATTGTGTTGACATGTATGATGGTACTTAACATAGTCAGGGGCAGTGTCCTCTATTTACCACAGTAAATACTTTGCGCTAAATTAGGAGGTCTGAAACAACGCAGAGGATCCCACCCCTGAACCTAATGATTGCACCCTTTAGTGTTTTTGTTTTGTTTTAATGCGAGACATTCACAGTTAGTTGTTGTTTTGGACTACTAACTGGCAGACACTCATTACAATCGGCCTCCGTTGACCAGACCACTGCTGCCCGTGTACCCCTGTAACTAATAATAAAGTGCCTACAGCCAGCCCAATTTAATTATATTAGGCCTTTGAAGCCTGTCTGCGGTCCCTCCTTCCACTAGGCCTCCACTGACCAGACCACTGCTGCCCGTGTACCCCTGTAACTAATAATAAAGTGCCTACAGCCAGCCCAATTTAATTATGTTAGGCCTTCGAAGCCTGTCTGCGGTCCCTCCTTCCACTAGGCCTCCACTGACCAGACCACTGCTGCCCGTGTACCCCTGTAACTAATAATAAAGTGCCTACAGCCAGCCCAATTTAATTATATTAGGCCTTCGAAGCCTGTCTGCGGTCCCTCCTTCCACTAGGCCTCCACTGACCAGACCACTGCTGTCCGTGTACCCCTGTAACTAATAATAAAGTGCCTACAGCCAGCCCAATTTAATTATGTTAGGCCTTCAAAGCCTTTCTGCGCTCCCTCCTTCCACTAGGCCTCCACTGACCAGACCACTGCTGCCCGTGTACCCCTGTAACTAATAATAAAGTGCCTACAGCCAGCCCAATTTAATTATGTTAGGCCTTCGAAGCCTGTCTGCGGTCCCTCCTTCCACTAGGCCTCCACTGACCAGACCACTGCTGCCCGTGTACCCCTGTAACTAATAATAAAGTGCCTACAGCCAGCCCAATTTAATTATATTAGGCCTTCGAAGCCTGTCTGCGGTCCCTCCTTCCACTAGGCCTCCACTAACCAGACCACTGCTGCCCGTGTACCCCTGTAACTAATAATAAAGTGCCTACAGCCAGCCCAATTTAATTATGTTAGGCCTTTGAAGCCTGTATGCGGTCCCTCCTTCCACTAGGCCTCCACTGACCAGACCACTGCTGCCCGTGTACCCCTGTAACTAATAATAAAGTGCCTACAGCCAGCCCAATTTAATTATATTAGGCCTTCGAAGCCTGTCTGCGGTCCCTCCTTCCACTAGGCCTCCACTGACCAGACCACTGCTGCCCGTGTACCCCTGTAACTAATAATAAAGTGCCTACAGCCAGCCCAATTTAATTATGTTAGGCCTTCGAAGCCTTTCTGCGCTCCCTCCTTCCACTAGGCCTCCACTGACCAGACCACTGCTGCCCGTGTACCCCTGGAACCAATTATAAAGTGCATAGAGCCTATTTTTTAATTTAATTTAATATTAATAAAGCCAGGATGAACTACGATATACCACGCTATGAGCTACCCAGTTGACAATTCTTTTGCGAGAAAAGCCATCCCACCCCTCCACCTGCATGTTAAAGACCGCATTGTCCTTGCATTCTGTCAATTTGTCAGTCCAAAGGTATACCTGACAACAGACACATGGACCTGTAGGCCTGGCCACGGAAGGTTACGTGTCCTTTGTGGCTCAATGAGTTAATGTATTGGATGCATGGTCCACACAGGGGACAGCCTGCAAAGTCTGTCTGCAGTCCCTAATTCAAGTTGGCCTCAACTGAATAAAGCTGAGCTTCTACCTTCTGGCTCTGATTAAATGCTGTTTTTAAAAAAATTGGCTTTTCCGTCCTTCTAAAGGTGTCTGCCCCTGCCTGGTGTTGTCCTCAACTGAATAAAGCTGAGCTTCAACCTTCAGTTCCAAACATACAACAAAAAACTGGTACAATACAAAAAGTGGCCTCCAGCTACAAAAACTTTCTCCTACAAGTAGTTAACTGACAGTTTTTTTTCCAGTGAAAACACAGATATGGCATCCAACGAGTGTTGTCCTGTCTCGTCTTCTTTATATTATTGCCAAGAAGCTGCAACTGAATAAAGCTGTGCTTCAACCTTCAGTTCCAAATTACCATTTTTAAAAATGCAATTGGCTGTTCCGGCTTACTAAAGATATCTGTCTGCCCCTGCCTGGTGTTGTCCTCAACTGAATAAAGCTGTGCTTCAACCTTCAGTTCCAAATTACCATTTTTAAAAATGCAATTGGCTGTTCCGGCCTACTAAAGATGTCTGTCTGCCCCTGCCTGGTGTTGTCCTCAACTGAATAAAGCTGAGCTTCAACCTTCAGTTCCAAACATACAACAAAAAACTGGTACAATACAAAAAGTGGCCTCCAGCTACAAAAACTTTCTCCTACAAGTAGTTAACTGACAGTTTTTTTTCCAGTGAAAACACAGATATGGCATCCAACGAGTGTTGTCCTGTCTCGTCTTCTTTATAATATTGCCAAGAAGCTGCAACTGAATAAAGCTGTGCTTCAACCTTCTGTTCCAAATTACCATTTTTAAAAATGCAATTGGCTGTTCCGGCCTACTAAAGGTGTCTGTCTGCCCCTGCCTGGTGTTGTCCTCAACTGAATAAAGCTGAGCTTCAACCTTCAGTTCCAAATTACCATTTTTAAAAATGCAATTGGCTGTTCCGGCCTACTAAAGGTGTCTGTCTGCCCCTGCCTGGTGTTGTCCTCAACTGAATAAAGCTGTGCTTCAACCTTCTGTTCCAAATTACCATTTTTAAAAATGCAATTGGCTGTTCCGGCCTACTAAAGATGTCTGTCTGCCCCTGCCTGGTGTTGTCCTCAACTGAATAAAGCTGAACTTCAACCTTCAGTTCCAAACATACAACAAAAAACTGGTACAATACAAAAAGTGGCCTCCAGCTACAAAAACTTTCTCCTACAAGTAGTTAACTGACAGTTTTTTTTCCAGTGAAAACACAGATATGGCATCCAACGAGTGTTGTCCTGTCTCGTCTTCTTTATATTATTACCAAGAAGCTGCAACTGAATAAAGCTGTGCTTCAACCTTCTGTTCCAAATTACCATTTTTAAAAATGCAATTGGCTGTTCCGGCCTACTAAAGGTGTCTGCCCCTGCCTGGTGTTGTCCTCAACTGAATAAAGCTGAGCTTCTACCTTCTGCCTCTTATTAACTGCTGTTTTTTAAAAACATTGGCTGTTCCGGCCTACTAAAGGTGTCTGTCTGCCCCTGCCTGGTGTTGTCCTCAACTGAACAAAGCTGAGCTTCCACATTCTGGCTTTCGCCCTATACTATCAGATATTAAACTGCATTTGGCCTACTAGTGTGGTTAGGCCATTGAAACAGTGTCTGCTGCTCTTGGGTTTGCTACTCCACTGAACAAAGCAATGCCGCCTGTTTAGTCCTGTTACCAATTTTGAACTGCATTTAGCCTACTTTATTCTTTGGCCCTATATCTGTTTCCTCCTCATCCTGCCCATTGCCCAGCCACTGCTAGATGAGTCTGCTGGTACATTGACCTAGACCATTCCCCTTATACTCTACACAGCCAGAATCTGACCCTGCTGAAAGTAAGGTTCCCCTTCCCGCATGTTATACCACCTTACACAGGGACAGAGAGGAAGGTGCAGATGACAGTGCAGGTTCCTTCATCAGGTGGGGGGGCATACTCGTTGGCGACGTCACTGGCACAGGGCCCCTCAGAGTACGCAAAAGTGTCGCTGCTGGTGGGAGGCGCCCCCGCCATGCAAACACACCGCCGTACTTTGAGGGGCCCTGTGCCAGTGCCAATGCGAATGAGTGGGCCCCCCCTGCTTGCTCAGGATCACAGCACTTGCGACGTTGAAATACTTACCTTTCCCTGCAACACCGCCAAACGTAGTCCGCATTTCCTGGGCCCACGAAAAACTTGAGCCAGCCCTACTCCCCCCACAACTTTTGCCAAATGACCCCCAATTCCCTATGCCCAACTATTATTATAAAGTTAATTAAGATTGACAAGCTTCAGAAACAAGAATGGATGTTTTTGGCATTAAAATGGGCACTGTAGGTGTTTTCCTGGCCTCCACTCACTGCCGACTATGCTTCCCCATTGACTTGCATTGGGTTTCGTGTTTCGGTCGATCCCCGACTTTTAGCGATAATCGGCCGACTGCACTCGACTCGACTCTGGACAAAATCGGGTTTCACAAAACCCGACTCGATCTTAAAAAAATGAAAGTCGCTCAACTCTAGTTGCAACCTCTGTTATGTCATCTCCCTGTTTGTTGCTGACTTCGGCCTGTCTGACTACTCTGCTGCCTCCTGGTGGTGGCCTGCACTTCTCCAAAGTGCTACACAGTAAGTGCCACCCTTTTTTCCCAATACAGTGCCCCCTGAATTAGAGATTCTGGAGAAATCATGTTCAAAATGACAAGGCTGATCATCAATATTGGATGGTCGTGATCTCTTAAATATAGGCATAATTCACTCATGAAAATCACTGAATGGGCGGAGGAATACTTACAGAAATCATTGTCTGTGAACACAGTTCACAGAATAATACAAATCAACACAATCTGGAAAAGCTGAAAACTTTTCTATGCCAAAGCTTGTTTATAATGTACTGAGGAAAAATGTAAAATTGTTCCGTGGCCAAATGAATCAAAATTTGCCACTCTTTATAAAAATTAGGAGCACTATGTCCTGTGGACCCAAGATGAGAGGAACCATCTGGCTTATTATCAGTTCTTGTTATTAGATGAATAAAATCAGCAAATCTGGCATTACTTATTGCATTTTTTACATTGTTTCCTTTATGGCATAGATATTAATTTATTTTATTCTTAGAGTCGTCATTCTCGCAGGAATAATTTTATATTTTTCTGCCTATAGAGCAGTGTCAGGACTTTTTTTGTGTATTGAGCAGTTCAAGTTTTTTTCTTTATGTTAACTGTTTTGAGATACATGAGTTTTTGATTACTTTTTATTTTATTTTTATGTATTAGATGGGCAATTGTGGCACTGTCATACATATTTTTCAGAAAAGTGGCCACACTATGGCTTTTTTGCAGCACATATTGTATTTTAAATGCTACTATTTTTGGAATACAGGTGCATTTCACAAAATTAGAATATCATCAAAAAGTTAATTCATTTCAGTTCTTCAATGCAAAAAGTGAAACTCATGTATTATATAGAGTCATTACAAACAGAGTGATCTATTTCAAGTGTTTATTTCTGTTAATGTTGATGATTATGGCTTACAGCCAATGAAAACTCAAACGTCATTATCTCAGTAAATTAGAAAACTTTATAACACCAGCTTGAAAAAATGATTTTAAAATCCAAACTGTTAATCTACTGAAATGTATATTCAGTAAATGCACTCAATACCTGGTCGGGGCTCCTTTGGCATCTATTACTGCATCACTGTGGAGGGGCTTGGAGGCGATCTGCCTGTGGCACTGCTGAGGTGTTATGGAAGCCCAGGTTGCTTTGAAAGCCGCATTCAGCTCATCTGCATTGTTGGGTCTGGTGTCTCTCATCTTACTCTTCACAATACCCCATAGATTCTCTATGGGGTTAAGGTCGGGTGAGTTTGCTGGCCAATCAAGCACAGTGATACTGTTGTTTGTAAACCAGGTATTGGTACTTTTGGCAGTGTGGACAGGTGCCAAGTCCTGCTTGAGAATGAAATTTCCATATCCAAAAAGCTTGTCAGCAGAGGGAAGCATGAAGTGCTCTAAACTTTCCTGGTAGACAGCTGTGCTCACTTTGGTCTTGATAAAACACAGTGGACCTACACCAGCAGATGACATGGCTCCCCAAACTATCACTGAGGCCTGTTTCACACGTCAGTGGCTCCGGTACGTGAGGTGACAGTTTCCTCACGTACCGGAGACACTGACACACGTAGACACATTGAAATCAATGCATCTGTGCAGATGTCATTGATTTTTTGCAGACCGTTTCTCCGTGTGCCAAACACGGAGACATGTCAGTGTTCATGGGAGCGCACGCATTACACGGACCCATTAAAGTCAATGCGTCCGTGTAAAACACGTACCACACACGGACGTTGTCCGTGTGAAGTCCGTGTGCCATGCAGGAGTCAGCGCTACAGTAAGCGCTGTCCCCCCCACATGGTGCTGAAGCCGCCATTCATATCTTCTCTGCAGCAGTGTTTGCTGTAGAGAAGATATGAATAATCCTTTTTTTTGTTTGTTTCTCGTGTTTAACATAAAGATCCATGTCCCCACCCCCCTCCCACCCCCTGTGCGGCCGCCCGCTGTTATTAAAATACTTACCCGGCTCCGTCGCAGTGTCCTGTCCTGGCCGCAGCTTCTACTGTATGTGGTCACATGGGGCCGCCCATTACAGAAATGAATATGCGGCTCCACCCCTATGGGAGGTGGAGCCGCATATTCATGACTGTAATCGGCGGCCCCACGTGACCGCTTATACAGTAGAAGCTGCGGCCAGGACAGGACACTGCGAGGGAGCCGGGTAAGTATTTTAATAACAGCGGGCGGCCGCACAGGGGGTGGCAGGGGGGTGGGGACATGGATCTTTATGTTAAACATGAGAAACAAAAAAAGAAAAAGGATTATTCATATCTTCTTTACAGCAAACGCTGCTGCAGAGAAGATATGAATGGCGGCTTCAGCACCACGTGGGAGGGACAGCGCTTATCTCTAGCGCTGTCTCCTGCACGGTGCGTGTGGTACCCAGTCGGCACACGGGCGGCACACGTGTGCCTCACATGTGCCACACTGATGTGCCGCAGAAACGCACGGGCACACGGACACGGATAATTCCGGTACCGATTTTTCCGGTACCGGAATTATCTGGACGTGTGGGACAGGCCTGATTGTGGAAACTTCATTCTTCCTCCAGACGCTGGAACCTTGATTTCAAAGGTCTAGTGTGAAGTATCCACAATCAATGAAGGTTTAGGGAGCCATGTCATCTGCTGCTGTGTAGGTCCCCTGTGTTTTATCCAGACCAAAGTCAGCGCAGCCGTCTACCAGGACATTTTAGAGAACTTCATGCTTCTAATACAGGTCCTTCTCAAAAAATTAGCATATAGTGTTAAATTTCATTATTTACCATAATGTAATGATTACAATTAAACTTTCATATATTATAGATTCATTATCCACCAACTGAAATTTGTCAGGTCTTTTATTGTTTTAATACTGATGATTTTGGCATACAACTCCTGATAACCCAAAAAACCTGTCTCAATAAATTAGCATATCAAGAAAAGGTTCTCTAAACGACCTATTACCCTAATCTTCTGAATCAACTAATTAACTCTAAACACATGCAAAAGATACCTGAGGCTTTTAAAAACTCCCTGCCTGGTTCATTACTCAAAACCCCCATCATGGGTAAGACTAGCGACCTGACAGATGTCAAGAAGGCCATCATTGACACCCTCAAGCAAGAGGGTAAGACCCAGAAAGAAATTTCTCAACAAATAGGCTGTTCCTAGAGTGCTGTATCAAGGCACCTCAATGGTAAGTCTGTTGGAAGGAAAAAATGTGGCAGAAAACGCTGTACAACGAGAAGAGGTGACCGGACCCTGAGGAAGATTGTGGAGAAGGACCGATTCCAGACCTTGGGGAACCTGAGGAAGCAGTGGACTGAGTCTGGTGTGGAAACATCCAGAGCCACCGTGCACAGGTGTGTGCAGGAAATGGGCTACAGGTGCCGCATTCCCCAGGTAAAGCCACTTTTGAACCATAAACAGCGGCAGAAGCGCCTGACCTGGGCTACAGAGAAGCAGCACTGGACTGTTGCTAAATGGTCCCAAGTACTTTTTTCTGATGAAAGCAAATTTTGCATGTCATTCGGAAATCAAGGTGCCAGAGTCTGGAGGAAGACTGGGGAGAAGGAAATGCCAAAATGCCTGAAGTCCAGTGTCAAGTACCCACAGTCAGTGATGGTGTGGGGTGCCATGTCAGCTGCTGGTGTTGGTCCACTGTGTTTCATCAAGGGCAGGGTCAATGCAGCTAGCTATCAGGAGATTTTGGAGCACTTCATGCTTCCATCGGCTGAAATGCTTTATGGAGATGAAGATTTCATTTTTCAGCATGACCTGGCACCTGCTCACAGTGCCAAAACCACTGGTAAATGGTTTACTGACCATGGTATTACTGTGCTCAATTGGCCTGCCAACTCTCCTGACCTGAACCCCATAGAGAATCTGTGGGATATTGTGAAGAGAAAGTTGAGAGACGCAAGACCCAACACTCTGGATGAGCTTAAGGCCGCTATTGAAGCATCCTGGGCCTCCATAACATCTCAGCAGTGTCACAGGCTGATTGCTTCCATGCCACGCCGCATTGAAGCAGTCATTTCTGCCAAAGGATTCCCGACCAAGTATTGAGTGCATAACTGAACATTATTATTTGATGGTTTTTTTGTTTGTTATTAAAAAACACTTTTATTTGGTTGGACGGGTGAAATATGCTAATTTATTGAGACAGGTTTTTTGGGTTATCAGGAGTTGTATGCCAAAATCATCAGTATTAAAACAATAAAAGACCTGACAAATTTCAGTTGGTGGATAATGAATCTATAATATATGAAAGTTTAATTGTAATCATTACATTATGGTAAATAATGAAATTTAACACTATATGCTAATTTTTTGAGAAGGACCTGTATATGAGTTTCACTTTTGTATTGAAGAACTGAAATAAATTAACTTTTTAATGATATTCTAATTTTGTGAGATGCACCTGTACATTTAATTTATTGATGAAATGTTATAATTTTTTTAATGGGAATGCAAAAAAACCCTTTAATTATTATTTTTGGGTACATGCAACATTTTGCTCACGTTTTGTCAGGTTTTTTTTTAAATTATAAGTGGAAAATGAAAAACTATAATTTTGCCATTACTTTTTATCTTATTGTTTTTATGGAGTTCATTGTATAAGTTAAATAGCATGACCAGTTTATAACTCAGGTCATTATGGACAAGGTGATATCAAATGCGCGTTAGTTTTATTTCCATTTTTTCTATAATTAAACAATTTATATAGAGGAAACATTATTTTGAGGTGAATTTTGATATTATGCCTTTTTTCTAATATTTATAAACTTTTTTTACCTTGTAAGAATCAGATTGCTCATATAATACATTGCAATATTCTAGTATTGCAGTGTATTGCGCTTGTTAGTGTAGAACTAGCAAGCATTTGATAAAGCCCTGCTTTTGCAGGGTTTAATAAGTGTACTGGGATGGCAACGATGAGGGCTATTGTGAGGTTCTCAGACAACTGAGCTACACACTCGCATCTGCCAATCACAACATGGGAGGTGCAATGGGTTGGCATCTGCATTTAAGAGGTGAAACTGCGGAATTAAAGCCAGTTTTTGTCTTGGAGGTAGCAATAAGAGCAAGAATATGTCTTACAGCCCCGCTCCTAACACTGATATCGCAGTTGTACTGTGAGCACCAGCAAGATCAGCATTGCAAAAATGTACATCACAGAGTGCAAACTAGCACTTGACAATGACGATAATTTTCGGCAAGGGTTGTGAAGGGTTTAATCAATTTTAACCCCTTTATGACCCCGGCTATTTTAGTTTTTTCGTTTTCATTTTTCGCTTACCTCTTCCCAGAGCCATAACTTTTTTATTTTTCTGTCTTTAAGGCCGTGTGAGTGCTTATTTTTTGTGGGACAAGTTGTACTTTTGAACAACACCATTGATTTTACCATGTCATGTACTAGAAAACAGGAACAAAAATTCCAAATGCAGTGAAATTGCAAAGAAAGTGCAATCCCACAATTGTTTTTTGTTTGGCTTTTTTGCTAGGTTCACTAAATGCTAAAACTGACCTGCCATTTTGATTCTCCAGGTCATTACGAGTTCATAGACACCAAATATGTCTAGGTTCTTTTTTTGTTTAAGGGGTAAAAAAAAATTCCAAACTTGGCTAAAAAAAATAGGTACTCGTAGCGCCTCCATTTTTCATGATCTGGGGTTGGGTGAGGGCTTATTTTTTGCATGCCGAGCTAATGTTTTTAATAATAACATTTTGGTGCAGATACGTTCTTTTGATTGCCCGTTATTGCATTTTAACCCAATGTCACGGCAACCAAAAAAAGTAATTCTGGAGTTTCTAATTTTTTTCTCGCTATGCTATTTTGTGATCAGGTTAATCCTTTTTTTAATGATAGATTGGGTGATTCTGAACATGGCGATACCAAATAGGTGTATATTTGATATTTTTATTGTTTTATTTTGAATGGGCGAAAGTAGGGTGATTTAAACTTATATATTTTTTTATTTTTTTCATATTATTTAAAACTTTTTTTTACTTTTGCCATGCTTCAATAGCCTCCGTGAGAGACTAGAAGCTGGCACAACTCGATCGCCCCTGCTACATAGAGGTGATGCACAGATCACCTCTTTGCAGCAGAATTACAACATTGCTATGAGCGCCGACCACAGGGTGGCGCTCACAGTAATCCGGCATCAACAACCATAGAGGTCTTCAATAGACCTCTGGTTGTCATGCCGAAGCAACGCTGACCCCCCGTAATGTGACGGCATCAGTGATGCATGCATTTCCGGCCCGATGGCCTGAAGCACTAGTTAAATGCCGCTGTCAGCATTTGACAGTGGCATTTAACTAGTTAATAGCGGCGGGTGAATTGCGATTCCACCCGCCGCTATTGCGAGCACATGTCAGCTGTACAAAACAGCTGACTTGTCCCGGATTTGATGCCGGCTCAATGCCGGAGCCCACATCATGGCAGGGGATCTGACCTCGGACATACTATCCCGTCCAAGGTCAGAGAGGGGTTAATTAGATTTTTGGGAAGCAAGATAAAAAAAACAGCAATTATGGCATTTTTAACACACCATGAACAGTGATGTGGGCAGGGTGGCAGGGTGCACAACTTATTTTTGTGCTGGACTCACCACAGGTTGGGATAAATAAACTTTGTCTAAGGGCTCCTTTTCACTTGCGAGACATACGTCTGAGTCTCGCAGGTTAAAACACTCCTCTGGCGCTGGCACTCCAGAGCAGAGCGTGCGGCCGCATAGCAACACATGGAGCTGCATGCTCCGCTCCCAAGTGCCCGCGCCAGAGGAGGGTTTTAACCTGCGAGACACAGCCGTATGTCTCGCAAGTGAAAAGGAGCCCTAAGGGTCATATTACACCTGAAATGTTAGCGATTCACTTTATACTCCAGAGTAACCATCTAGAAACATCCAGGGATCTGTAGCTTGTTATTTCATTATAATACATTTTGTTAACAAAACATTAAGTGCAAACATTATGTGCACACGTTCTGGATTTTTTGTGCTTTTTACACGTTTTTTCGGTGGTTTTCCGAGGCAAAAATGTATAAAAAACGCATACATTAAGCATCCCATCATTTTGAATGCATTCCGCAATTTTTGTGCACATGCTGCATATTTTTCCGCGATAAAAACTCATTGCGGAAAAATACGAAGCATGTTCATTAATTTTGTGGATTTTTCACAGATTTCCCGCTATTTAATGCATTGGGAAGCTCCGGAAAAAAACGTGCAAAAGCCGCAAGAAAAACACAAGTAAAACGTGAGAAAAACATGTGCGGATTTTATGCAGAAAATCTCCGGTTTTGTTCAGGAAATTTCTGCATAAAATCCTGATGTGTGCACATACCCTTAGAATAACATAAAATTGAGCTATTCTACTCTCTCTGCTTCATGGATCACTTGGGACTAAACGCCATCATAAACATTAGAATAACATCAGCCAACACCAGTACACCACCAATAAAAATAAATAAAAATACTGTCTAATGTATATGGGGGCCCCGTCTGTTCACTAACAGATTATGCCAGGGGAGATGAAAATCCAGTATGTCCAATTTTGGACTGCTGATCTTTTTGTTATCAAAGTGATAAGCTGCCATTAGAGATGTCTGGCAGCAGTTCTTTGATAGAGAACATAGGAGCCCTCCTGTGCACTGGAAGTCGTGAGGGATACAGTAGCTGCTGGCTGAACAATCTAAAGTGCAGGGGGAGCTTTACATATTGATTACTTATTAGGGATGAGCGAACGCGCTCAGTGATACTTGGTTATCATTCGAGTATCACGGTGCTCGGATGTGCTCTTTACTTGGAAAGCAATGGGTGGTGCTCAATGTAAAGCTTGAAACTCCGCATCTTTGGGGCCTGTTAGGCAGCCAATAAGCATGTGGGGATTGCCTGTTAGTCACAGTAATGTCACAACCAAAATGGCTACGGCATTACAGTGATTGGCTGGTTGTCTGACATCATCAGGGATTATAAAAGGACAGGAGCCACCGGGCTTGTCACGCCGTTACTCTGTCACACTTCATATTGGAGGGAAAGAGTGCTTGTCCAGGACTCTGTGTGCACAGTATAACAAATCAGAGGCCTGTAGTGTTTATACTGGTGTTGAAGCTAAGAATCATACTAACAGCCCTTCTAAGGGCTAATCATTTGCTTTGCTGTTTGTAACACAAAGAATCTACATTTAGCCCAGGAAGGGAATGAGGGTTGCAGGAGCAGGGAGAGTGAAAGAATTAAGTCTGTACAAAGGGATTAGGTCTGTGCAGTCCATTGGCAAATATATAGCTTTAGCTTTTTTGCGCGGAATGAAAAATTGACTATATTTTGATCCATCAAGTATTACGTGCTTTACGTGCCAGGGAGGCATTGTGCACCACTTCTGAAGCCAGAGCAGTGCAAAATAAGTCTTCCAGCAGGCTTGGCATCACCACAGTCTTCCACATGGTCCAGTCTCACCAGCCTAAAGTCTGGATCAATTAATCCTCATCCTGTTCCTCCTTCCTCCCACCATGTTGAGTCACAGGAGACTACCACCCTAAGACACTCCGAGGGGCTCTTTACTGCAACATTCCTTGATTGTGGCCTCTCAACCTGCATGCTCCAAGAGGGACAGGAGGACATGCTGTTAAGTGATGCACAAAATTTAGAGCAGCCACGGCTACAGGAATATGACAGTGGGGAACAGCAAATTTGGGATGAGGAAGATAATAATGAGACACAGTTGTCAATAAGTCTTGTTGTTGTTAAGTCATGAAGTCAGTAGGACCAGGAAGTCGGTAGGACCAGGGTGAGGTGGTGGAAGATGAGGTGGAAGCACCAAAACAGACATGAAGAGGCAGTGGGATGACCAGAGGGTGAAGATGGGCAACTGTTCTGCAAAGCACCGACACTCCTGAAATTCTCCATTAAAGCGTTAGGGGTTCCCCAGCCTGGGACTTTTTTAAAGGGAACCTGTCACCCCGTTTTTTCCGTATGAGATAAAAATACTGTTAAATAGGGCCTGAGCTGTGCATTACAATAGTGTATTTTGTGGACCCCGATTCCCCACCTATGCTGCCGAAATACATTACCAAAGTAGTCGTTTCCGCCTGTCAATCAGGCTGGTCTGGTCAGATGGGCATGGTGTCTCCCCCAGATCTTGGTTAGTTTTCCGTTGGTGGCGTAGTGTTGTGCGCATGCCCAAGTCCAGAATCCACTGCACAGGGTGGCCGCCCCCACCGATCACCAGGGGAATAGCGCATATCGCGCTATTTTCCCTCCCCTGTGCAGTGGATTCTGGACTTGGGCATGCGCACACCACTACGCCACCAACGGAAAACTAAGCAAGATCTGGGGGAAGACACCACGCCCATCTGACCAGACCAGCCTGATTGACAGGCGAAAACAACTACTTTGGTAACGTATTTCGGCAGCATAGGTGGGGAATCGGGGTCCACAAAATACACTATTGTAATGCCCAGCTCAGGCCCTATTTAACAGTATTTTTATCTCATACGGAAAAAACTGGGTGACAGGTTCCCTTTAAAGTTCTGAGACAAACAAAATGGCCATTTACAACCTAAGCCATGTTAAGATCAGCAGGTGCCTGACCACTAAGAACCTAACCAACACAAGCTTTATCAGGCACATGTCATCTAAGCACCTGACTCAGTAGGCCAAATGCCTGGGTCCATGACTGGTGCCAGTCTTTTGACAGCATTCTTCCCCTGTGTGGAGACACAGAATGGTATCTTAATTAACCAGATGACTATTTTTAGCAAACCAAGAAGAATAGACTGTTATCTGTTTGTTAGCTTTTGAATTTAAGCATTTCTTTCCAGCTGGTCAGGAAAACAGACTTTTGTTTACGTATGCCTGACATTTCATATAACATATTGTACTCTTATCCTTGATGACTAGTGATCTTTATTGATAAGCTAATCATGCATTGTGTAGCCTACATAGTTTATTGACTGCAAAAATAGAAAGGGAAAACTATGCAAATAGATTAAATCAATGGGGTGGCCCATCTTGGGAGCTCTGAAGTAACAGCTGCCATAATCCCCGTGAGTCAGCAGAAGGGTGAGATTCTCTAATGTGCACCATCTTGGGGTATTTTACTGGAACTGTTCTACATTTTATCTGCCTGTCTTGTGGTTCAATAAAGCATTGCCACACTGTTTTACCCTCACCCTGTGTTGTCTGAGTAGCGTTATGCCCACCTTAAAAGGAGCGCGGGCGTTCGGCAGGATGATCCCTGGTCCATGCGGTTTCAGGTAGCAAACCGGGGAGCCCACCGACCCCCCGTGTCTCCACACCCTGTACAAGGTGCTTCCTAATCACCTGTCCAAATTACTAGTGTAGATGCCCCCTGACTTGTACCTATCCTTGCTCATTCTGACTTACCATAATCAGACATTTGCAAATCCTTGTCCCAGTCCAAAGTTCAGCTGTCCCTAACATAGGCCTTGGAACAAAAAAGAAAGTTTACAATCACCCATCCACAGGTCCAAATGCTAAATGGGCAAATTTACAGCCTGCTTGCCATGGAAATGTTGCCATTTAGACTGGTAGACACCAAAGATTTCTGCCTACTCATGGCGGCAGATGTCCCTTGGTAGTGAGTCCTCAGCTGCCACTATTTCTTCTGGGGTGACGTCCCCAACTTGTACCAGCATTTGTCCAGGAATATCACTCGTGCCTTTACTAATGTACATACTGGCATTGTCCACTCAAAGACCGACACCTGGATAAGTGCTTCTGGCCAGGAATGCTACATTTGCTGATTGCACACTAGGTGATCATTGTAGAGGCTAGGGCCAAGTGACACGCTGGCATGGCGCATGTGCTCCCGATGTCAGGGATTGCTGACCCTACTTCTATCAGGGTTTCCTCCACCTCCTACAGCTGTTCCTGCACCCCCTCCTGCTCCTAATCATTATCCATCTCAGAAGTGGTATCTCAGAGCATGTCGCACACATCAGACGGAAGCTGGAAGCTCTGCAGCACTGTCACAGAAAATTTGCTGTTGTTAATTTGTCTAAAAGATAAGCCACACATTGCGGCAGAGTTACTTAAAGAAGTCGTCTACTGCTTTTACATTGATGCCTTATTCTCAGGTTAGGGCATCAATGTCTGATCGACTGCAGTCTGGCACCCCCGCCGATCAGCTGTGGGGTACTGCACATCGGCCTACTATTCAAGAATAGGGCATCAATGTAAAAGTTGTGAACAACTTCTGTAAAGGAATAACAGACCAGACAGATCTGTGGCTTTTGCCACTGAACATCCAAACAGGCATGGTCGTGTGTAGTGTTGAGCATTCCGATACCGCAAGTATCGGGTATCGGCCGATATTCGCGGTATCGGAATTCTGATACCGAGTTACGATACTTTCAGTGTATTGGAAACCGGAATCGGAAATTCCCATCATGCAAACTCCCATTTTTTTATGAATCAGCCAATGAGGAATGATTTGAAGTGTGGGCACATTCTGTTCTGCATGGTGGGCACGTAACTACTGGCATGGCTGTGATTGGCTGCTGAAATGATGTCACGACGCTCTTTAAAAGTCGCTGCTGCCATTTTGTGCTCACTCTGCAGTGAATTCAGTCAGGGACAGGACGCTGTGTTCTGACTGAGGGCCAGTTAAGAGATTGCAATTTGCTTCATTGTGCTTAATCCAGGCTAAATCAGCAACTGCTGTGTGTTCACCTTGCTTTTGCCTTGCAGCTCTGCAAGGTCTGTGTGTGAGTGCAGCTCACTCTGCTGTCTGTCCATAGCCACAGCTGGTTTTGGTCAGCTCAGGGTGCTTCACTGCCTCATACTGCTAAATCCTTTTTTTTTTTTTTGCAATTAGTGCAGCCAGCTGCACATTTTTTCAATAATATTCTATTAGTGTCTTTCCATACGTATCCCGCTAGATTGTGGAAAAACACTGTATAGGATTAGATAGAGGAGCTTTTCTTGGCCTTGCAGCGCCGTTCACGGCTGTCTGCACGGTCTGTGTGTGAGTACTGCACTCACTTTGTAGTGTCTGTTCTGCGAAACAAACCCAAAGTTCACCAAACAATCCACTTTACTGTTGTGTAGGCCACATAAGCTCATAATAAAGTCTAGTCCACACTCCATAAAATAAGTGTTTCTTATACCTGTTAGCAGCTGTTCAGGAATAAGCACACTAAGCCGTTAGTACTTTTCTGCCTATCTTTATCACTCAGTCTATCACGATGAAGAAGGCAGGGAGTAAGGCATGTGGGCATTGTCGTGGAGCAGGGAGAGGATGTGGGGATTCTGCGCCACCTGCGGGCACCGGTGACTCATCATCCCCCAGTTTCAGCAGGGAGCAGACCTTCATGCGCAGCTTTGTCGGAGCTCGCCGTACCCCGCTGCTGCGGGACAAACAATTTGAAGCCGTTGTCGGATGGATGGCAGCTAACGCATCGACTTCAATTAGTGCCACATCCTCTCAGGCACAGAGCACTGAAGAGAGACCATCTGTCTCTTCACCACCTGCCAAATTGCCCAGGCAGTCAGAGAGCCCAGGACAGGAGCCATCTCTACTTCTGTTCTCTGAATCTCTTGGCTTGGAAACAGGGGGCAAGCCAAGCAGCATTAGAGAATCAGAAGAAGAAGCTGTATGCAGTGATGCCCAACAGCTTTGTCTCTCTGAATCAGAAGAGGTGGGTTGGACAGTGCCTCCGGTTACAACTTCTCAGTACGCATCAGATGATGAGACTCAGGTGCCAGTTTCTGGTGCGTACTGTGCTGCCGACTACCCAGGAGAAGCATTTGGTGGCAGAGGGTACCACAGATGATGAGGTCCTTGACCCATCATGGCGTGAGGAACAGGAAGGTGGTGGGAGCAGCTCTGAGGAAGAGATTCCCTGAATGGCTGGGAGAGGGAGGGGGAAGACTGCGGCGCCTGGAGCCTCCACTTCGGCACCCGTTAGGAGCATGCCTCTTCCAAAAGCCAAAGCGGGCGCTCCCAAGAGTAGTTGTGCCTGGTCCTTTTTTGACACAGTTGCAGATGACATTTGCTTTGTCAAATGCAAGCTGTGTAGTCAGAAAATCAAATGAGGTAGAAATGTCAGCAACCTCAATACCTCAAACATGTGGAAACATGTGCGGACCAAGCACACGGTGGAGTTACAAAAACACACTGAAGACCTAGGCCAACCTACAGCGGCACCTACCACCTCTTCAGCTCGTGTTGTTGCCCCTTCCTCCAGCTCACACACTGCTGGTTTGGCTTCCTCACAGTATCGCCATGGAAGAACCTCTGGCACTGTTGTCCAGAGACCCTGTGTAATTCCACCCACAGCACCACGTTCCCAGTCATCCTCACACTCCCTGCCCAGTCTACAGCCATCAGTAGCACAGGTATGGGAGAAAAGGCGGGCATTCTCGGCAAACCACCCACGAGCACAGGCTCTGAATGCAGGCATTGCCAAACTTCTGTCACTGGAAATGCTCTCATTCAGGCTGGTGGAGACTGACAGCTTCCGTAACTTGATGGCATTGGCAGTCCCACAATACAATGTGCCCAGCCGCTTTTATTTCAGCAGGCAAGCCGTCCCTGCCCTGCAAAAGCATGTGGAGGCAAACATCAAACATGCGCTACTAAACGCCGTTAGTAGCAAGGTCCACCTCACCACCGATGCGTGGACCAGTCACCATGGACAGGGACGATACCTTTCCCTCACTGCCCATTGGGTCAATGTTGTGGAGCCGGGTACAGACATGGCGAGTGGCGCTGTACGTGTAATGCCAACGCCAAGTATTGCAGGAATCCAGTCTGTGCACATTGACTCTGCCTCATACTCCAGTTCCTCAGAATCATCGCTGCAGGAGCCGTCACAATTTACCTCCACCTTGACCCGTGAACGCTTACCTGTTACAACCGATATGAGCACAGCTGTGGCCAAATGTCAACAGGCCGTACTTAAATTAATTTCTTTGGGGAATCGAAGGCACACAGCGCAGGAGCTCTGGAATGCCATCAATTCTGAGAGCGAAAAGTGGTTTGCGCCAGCGAATCTCCAGACAGGCATGGTAGTGTGTGGCAATGGCCGAAATCTGGTGGCAGCTCTGGCCCTTGGCAACCTCACTCACATCCCATGTCTGGCACATGTGCCCAATTTGGTTGTGCACAGTTTTCTGAGGGACTATCCGGATCTTGATGCACTGCTGCACAAGGTCCGCCTTGAGTGTGCTCACTTGCGGCGTTCCAGCATGGCCAGATCGCGCATTGCAAGTCTGCAGCGCCGATTCCGTCTTCCGGAACATCGCATCATATGTGACCTCCCCACCAGGTGGAATTCCACGATACATATGTTGGAGCGGTTGTGTGAGCAGCAGCCAGCAGTAATGGAGTACCAGCTGCATCAGGTGCAAAAAAGTCGCAGTGCGCACCATTCACAACCACTGAGTGGGCCACTATGTAGGACATCTGCCAGGTTTTGCGGGCCTTTGATGAATCCATGTGGATGGCGAGTGCAGATGATGCACTAGTCAGCATGACTGTCCCCCTTATCTGCCTGCTTGAAAGAACCCTGCAAGCGCGAAGGGATGAGGTGGTGGAAGAGGTTGAGGATAAGGAGTCAGAAATGCCATCGGCTTCTGGACAGTCTGCGCGACGTGGTTCCTCACAAAGGAATAGGAGGAGTCAATGGAGGAGGAAGACATCTTTCCAGAGGAGGGAGTTACACAAATCTCCAGTAGTCAGTATGTAGAGCGAGGGTGGGGTGATGCAGAGCAGGTAGACATCACGCCTCAAGCAGGGGGCAGCATTTCTTGGCCAGTTGGCAGTCTGCAGCACATGGCTGAGTTCATGCTGCAGTGCCTGAGAAACGACCGCCGCATCGCCCACATTCTTACCACGGCTGATTATTGGGTGTACACCCTCCTCGACCCGCGCTACAGGGACAATTTGCAAACCCTCATACTACCGTTGCAGCGGGAGCGTAAAAAGCGGCTGTACCAAGACACACTGGTGCAGTCCATCATCTTCTCCAGTCCAATCGAGAGAAGTGTTGCGCCTGCTACTGCTAGTGCTTTACAAAACAGCTCTGTGCGTAGAGGCAGTGGAGGAATCTCTGCACAAAGAGGTAGCAGAAGCAGTGGCCCAGCACAAACCAAGACCAGTCTGATCCAACAGTGGCAAAGTTTTGTGTGCCCGCCACAAATGTCTACACCATCACTGACGGTGACGGATCCAGTCAGCAGGAGGCCACGTTTCCGTCAGATGGTGACAGACTACATGTCTTGCACTCTCAACGTACCCCCAGACGGCTCTTCCCCCTTCAAGTTTTGGGTCTCTAAGCTGGATACATGGCCAGAGCTTAGCCAGTATGCATTCGAGGTGCTGGCTTGCCCTGCTGCCAGTGTATTATCGGAATGCGTCTTTAGTGCTGCAGGTGGTGTACTAACAGACCGTCGCATGCGACTATCATCCGATAACATTGACCGGCTTACTTTTTTGAAAATGAACAAGGCCTGGATCTCACAGGAATTTGCCACTCCTCTTACCGATTAAATAATTGGTTGCCAACAGTATCCAGGTCTCCAGCTGTGTTCATGTTTCAACCACCTGAACTTTAATCCCTGGGCTCCAACACCGCCAGTTGCTGCCCAGAACTGCCGGCTGCACAGACAACACATGACTCAGTGTTATTGGGTTTCAGTAACGTCCGCTGATCCCCTGCTGTGTATCCGGCAACGTGTCCAGCCACCGCCACGCTGGAACTACAACAGCAATTAAAGGGAACCTGTCCCCCCCAGGCGTCTGTAACTGAAAGAGCCACCTTGTGTAGCACAAATGCTGCACAAGGAAAAGGTGGCTCCTTTAGTTCTGCTTCTTGCACACGCTGCACTTAACACTTATAAAATATGTGTCACCTCATACCGTGAAACCGTCCCGTAGGTGGGACTTTCCTTTGCTATGAGACGTAGCACAGCCGGCATTCATACCCCCATGGTGCCGAGCGCCGCCTCCTCAGCGTTGTTCGCATCTGTCCCGGAGCCTGCGCTGTTATGTTTAACCTTGGGCATGTACAGTTAGCGCAGCGCAGCCCATCTTCTGACATCATTTGATGTCATGCTGACTGTGCCTGTGCAGGCGCGCTGCCAGAGGTCACGCCCCACAGTGTCTTCTGATTTTGTCACACTGTGGGGCTGGGATTCCTGGGCATGCACAGTGCATATCTTCGCCTCTCCCTCTTCTCCCTCTGCCTTCTACAGACAGTGTGGCGTCAGCTAATCCCAATTCACATGCCACGACCGTGATGCCGCACACTCTGAAGAAGGCGGATGGAGAGTAGTGAGAGGCGAAGATATGCACTGCGCATGCCCAGGAATCCCAGCCCTGCAGTGGGACTAAATCAGAAGACACTGCGAGGCGGTTTCTCAGGTGGTGCGGCCGCACAGGCACAGTTACTATGACACCAAATGATGTTAGAAGACGGGCAGCGCTAACTGCACATGGCCAAGGTTTAACATAACAGCGCGTGCTCCGTGACAGATTCAAGCAACGCTGATGAGGTGGCGCCCGGCGTCATGGGGGTGTGAATGCCAGCTGTGCTGCGTCTCATCATGACGGAAAGTAACACCTGTGGGACGGTATCACGGTATCAGGGGACACATTTTGTAAGTGTTTAGTTCACCGTGTGCAAGGAGCATAATTAAAAGAACCACCTTGTCCTTGTGCACCATTAGTGCTGCACAAGTTGGCTCTTTAAGTTGCTAACGCATGGGGGGGTTAAAGGTTCACTTTCAACTTGATCCAATTAGGCCTCGGCCTACACTCAGCTCCTCCTGCTGTCCCTGGGCTCTAACACCGCTAGTTAGTGCCTGGAAGTGCTGGCTGCACAGTTAACACTTGCTGCCGTGTTATTGGGTTTCAGTAACGTCAGCTGATTCCCAGCTGTGTATCTGGCAAAACCTATCTGCTCCCCCTGCTGTCCCTGGGCTCTAACACTGTCAGTTGGTGCCTGGAAGTGCTTTCCGCACAGTCAACAGTCGCTCCTCTGTTATTGGGGTTCAGTAACGTCAGCTGTTCCCCAACTGTGTGTGCGGCAATACCTCAAATCTGCTCCTCCTGCTGTCCCTGGGCTCTAACACCGCTAGTTGGTGCCTGGAAGTGCTGGCTGCACAGTTAACACTTGCTGCCGTGTTATTGGGTTTCAGTAACGTCAGCTGATTCCCAGCTGTGTATCTGGCAAAACCTATCTGCTCCTCCCGCTGTCCCTGGGCTCTAACACCATCAGTTGGTGCCTGGAAGTGCTGTCCGCACAGACAACAGTCGCTCCTCTGTTATTGGGGTTCAGTAACGTCAGCTGTTCCCCTGCTGTGTAGCCGGCAACGTGTCCAACAAAAGCCACGCTGGCACACTAACAGACATTCAAATGCCTCCAGTGCAGGCTTCGGCCTACACTCTGCTCCTCCTGCTGTCCCTGGGCTCCAACACCGCTGGTTGCTGCCCGGAAGTGCTGTTTGCACAGAGCCAAACACCTCGCCAATGTGTTAGTGGGGTTCAGTAATGCCTGCTACTCCCCTGCTGTGTATCCGGCAACGTGTCATGCGACCACCACACTGGCACAACTACTGAAATTTAAGGGAACCTGTCCCCCCTCCAGGCGTTTGTTACTGAAAGAGCCACGTTGTGCAGCAGTAATGCTGCACAAGGAAAAGGTGCCTCTTTTCGTTGTGCTCCTTGCACACGCTGAACCTAACACTTATGAAATGTGTCCCCTCACACCGTTAAACCGTCCACTAGGTGGTACTTTCCTTTGTAATGTGATGCAGCACAGCCATCATTCCTTCCCCCTTGGCGCCGTGCGCCGCCCTCTCAGCGTTGTTTGATTCTGTCACGGAGCCTGCGCTGTTATGTTATCCCTTGGCCAGGCGCACTTAGCGCTGCCTGTCTTCTGACATCATTTGGTGTCAGGCTGGCTGCGCCTGTGCGGCCGAGCTGCCTGAGATCACGCCTCGCAGTGTCGTCTAATGTAATCCTACTGTGGGCCTGGGATCCATGGGCATACGCAGTGCATATCCTCGCCTCTCACTCCCCTCCCTCCGGCTTCTTCAGACTGTGCGGCATCAGCTGATCCCTAATAGCATGCCACGGCCGTGACGCCGCACAGTCTGAAGAAGCCAGAGGGAGGGGAGTGAGAGGCGAGGATATGCACTGCGCATGCCCATGGATCCCAGGCCCACAGTAGGATTACATTAGACGACACTGCGAGGCGTGATCTCAGGCAGCGCGGCCGCACAGGCGCAGCCAGCCTGACACCAAATGATGTCAGAAGACAGGCAGGGCTAAGTGCGCCTGGCCAAGGGATAACATAACAGCGCAGGCTCCGTGACAGAATCAAACAACGCTGAGAGGGCGGCGCACGGCGCCAAGGGGGAAGGAATGATGGCTGTGCTGCATCACATTACAAAGGAAAGTACCACCTAGGGGACGGTTTAACGGTGTGAGGGGACACATTTCATAAGTGTCTAGTTCAGCGTTTGCAAGGACCATAATTAAAAGAGCCACCTTTTCCTTTTGCAGCATTAGTGCTGTACAAGATGGCTCTTTCAGCAACAAATGCCTGGGGGGGGTTAAAGGTTCCCTTTCAACTTGCTCCAGTGCAGGCTTCGGCCTACACTCTGCTCCTCTGCTCCTCCTGCTGACCCTGGGCTCTAACACCGCCAGTTGGTGCCCGGAAGTGCTGGCTGCACAGAGAAAAACACCCGTCAATGTGTCAGTGGGGTTCAGTAATGCCAGCTGTTCCCCTGCTACGCAGACACTACAACAAAAATTTAAGGGAACCTGCCCCCCCCCCAGGTGTTTGTAACTAAAAGAGCCACCTTGTGCAGCAATAATGCTGCATTTGGACAAGGTGGCTTTTAGTTTTACTCCTTGCACACGCTGAACTAAACACTTATAATATGTTTCCCCTGATACCATTCAACCGTCCCGGAGATGTGACTTTCCTTCATAATGACATGCAGCAACCCCCTTGCCGCCATGCGCCACCTCCTTAGCGTTGTTTGAATCTGTCCCGGAGCCTGCGCTGTAATGTTATCCCTTGGCCATCCGCAGTCAGCGCTGCTCGTCTTCTGACATCATTTGTAGTCAGGCTGGCTGCGCCTGTGCGGACGCGCTGCCCAAGATCACACGCCTCAGTGTCTTCTTTATTCTCACTGCGGGGCTGGGATTCATGGGAATGCGCTGTGCATATCTTCGCCTCTCACTCATCTCCTTCCGCCTTCTTCAGACTGTGCGGCTTCACGGCCGTGGCATGCGATAAGGGATCAGCTGACGTCGCACAGTCTGAAGCAGGAGTAAGGACATGAGTGACGGGCGCCAATATTTACTGCGCAAGGCCATGAATCCCAGCCCCACAGTGTAAATAAATCAGAAGACACTGCGGGGCTGGGATTCATGACCTTGTGCAGTAACAGCACATGGCCAAGGGATAACACAACAGCGCAGACTCCGGAACACAAAAAAGCAACTCAGGAGGCATCGCCCAGCACCAAGGGGGTATGTTTGACAGCTGTGCTTTGTCTCATTAAGAAGGAAAATCCCGCCTCCGAGACGCTTTCACAGTATGAGGGGAATAATTTTATAAGTGTTTCATTCAGCGTGTGCAAGGAACATAATTAAAAGAGCCACCTTTTCCTTGTGCAGCATTACTGCTGCACAAGATGGCTCCTCCAGTTACTAAACGCCTGGGGGGTTCAAGGGTTCCCTTTCAACTTGCTCCATTGCAGGCTTCGGCCTACATTCTGCTCCTCCTGCTGACCCTGGGCTCTAACACTGCCAGTTAGTGCCCGGAAGTGCTGGCTGCACAGAGAAAAACACCTGTCAATGTGTCAGTGGGGTTCAGTAACGCCAGCTGTTCCCCTGCTGTGTAGCCGGCAACGTGTCCTGCAAACGCCACGCAGACACAAAGCTGCCTCCAGTGCAGGCTTCGGCCTACACTTTGCTCCTCTGCTCCTCCTGCTGTCCCTGGGCTTCAACACCGCCAGTTGGTGCCCGGAAGTGCTAGCTGCACAGAGAAAAACACCCGTCAATGTGTCAGTGGGGTTCAATAATGCCAGCTGTTCCCCTGCTGTGTAGCCAGCAACTTGTCCTGCAAACACCACGCAGACACAAAGCTGCCTCCAGTGCAGGCTTCGGCCTACTCTCTGCTCCTTTGCGCCTCCTGCTGTCCCTGGGCTTCAACACCGCCAGTTGGTGCCCGGGAGTGCTGGCTGCACAGAGAAAAACACCCGTCAATGTGTCAGTGGGGTTCAGTAACGCCAGCTGTGCCCCTGCTGTGTAGCCGGCAACATGTCCTGCAAACGCTACGCAGACACTACAACAAAAATTTAAGGGAACCTGCCCCCCCCAGGGGTTTGTAACTAAAAGAGCCATCTTGTGCAGCACTAATGCTGCATTTGGACAAGGTGGCTTTTAGTTTTACTCCTTGCACATGCTGAACTAAACACTTATAATATTTTTCCCTGGTACCGTTCAACCATCCCGGAGATGTGACTTTCCTTCGTAATGACACGCAGCAACCCCCTTGCCGCCGTGCGCCACCTCCTTAGCATTGTTTGAATCTGTCCCGGAGCCTGCGCTGTAATGTTATCCCTTGGCCATCTGCAGTTAGCGCTGCCTGTTTTCTGACATCACTTGTAGTCAGGCTGGCTGCGCCTGTGCGGACGCGCTGCCCAAGATCACATGCCTCAGTGTCTTCTTTATTCTCACTGCGGGGCTGGGATTCATGGGAATGCGCTGTGCATATCTTCGCCTCTCACTAATCTCCTTCCACCTTCTTCAGACTGTGCGGCTTCACGGCCGTGGCATGCGATAAGGGATCAGATGACGCCGCACAGTCTGAAGCAGGAGTAAGGACATGAGTGACAGGCGCCAATATTTACTGCGCAAGGCCATGAATCCCAGCCCCGCAGTGCAAATAAATCAGAAGACACTGCGGGGCTGGGATTCATGACCTTGCGCAGTAACAGCACATGGCCAAGGGATAACACAACAGCGCAGACTCCGGAACACAAAAAAGCAACTCAGGAGGCATCGCCAAGCACCAAGAGGGTATGTTTGACAGCTGTGCTTCGTCTCATTAAGAAGGAAAGTCCCGCCTCCGAGACGCTTTCACGGTATGAGGGGAAACATTTTAAAAGTGTTTCATTCAGCGTGTGCAAGGAACATAATTAAAAGAGCCACCTTTTCCTTGTGCAGCATTACTGCTGCACAAGATGGCTCTTCCAGTTACTAACGCCTGGGGGGTTCAAGGATTCCCTTTCAACTTGCTCCAGTGCAGGCTTCGGCCTACACTCTTCTCCTTCTGCTGACCCTGGGCTCTAACACCGCCAGTTGGTGCCCGGAAGTGCTAGCTGCAGAGAGAAAAACACCCGTCGATGTGTCAGTGGGGTTCAGTAACGCCAGCTGTTCACCTGCTGTGTAGCCGGCAACGTGTCCTGCAAACGCCACGCAGACACAAAGCTGCCTCCAGTGCAGGCTTCGGCCTACACTTTGCTCCTCTGCTCCTCCTGCTGTCCCTGGGCTTCAACACCGCCAGTTGGTGCCCGGAAGTGCTAGCTGCACAGAGAAAAACACCCGTCAATGTGTCAGTGGGGTTCAGTAATGCCAGCTGTTCCCCTGCTGTGTAGCCAGCAACTTGTCCTGCAAACACCACGCAGACACAACAGACACTAACCTGCCTCCCGTGCAGTCTTCGGCCTACACTCTGCTCCCCCTGCTGACCCTTTGCTCCAACACCGCTAGTTGGGACTCTAGGATGACAATCTTGAATAGGTCCCCATCCTAGTTCCAGTACCGTCAGCTGGTTCCGGGCAGAGCCTTTGGCTTAGGTGCCTCCTTCTGGGTATCCGAGTTCCACCAACGTCAGGTGGTCCTTGGTAGTGCTTTCTGGCACGGGTACCTCCTGCTTAGTAACCGGGTTCCAGTAACGTCAGCTGGTCCTCGCTAGTTCCATTGGCTCTTGGACCTTCGGGTAGCCATCCGAGTTCCAGTTCCATCAGCTGGTTCTCGGCATTTTCTCAGCCTTCTTGTACCTTCTGCTACATTTCCAAGTTCAAGACCCTAAAGATGACGACCCTGAAGACCACCCCTAAGATGACGACGACACCAGAGACGACAACCCCTGAGACGACGACCCTGGAGACGACAACCCTGAAGACCACCCCGATGATGACAACGACCCTGGAGACGATGACCCTGGAGACGACGACCCAGAAGACCAAGAAGCAGAAGAACAAGAAGCTGCAGAACAAAGAGCAGAAGAACATTAAGCATGAGACTAAAAATCTGAGCAAAAGATATTATCTAAATTATAAGCAGAAGAAGACTAAGCAGTGTATGGGGGTGAGTCCATTCCTCCTCGTGGTGCCCCTGGATAAAGCCTGCTGCTGCAGGCCAAACTGAACGAGGACAAATCCTGTTGTAACTCTTTTGTGACAGGCAGAACGGAAGGTGTAATCTTCAAACTTTTATAGATAACAACTACAGGAATGCCTGTCACAAATAAGAATATGATGAAGAAGTAGAATATGAAGAAGAATAATAGTTTACTAAAAAGAATATGTAGAATGTAACAAAAAAGAATAATAGGAAGAAGGTGAAGAAGAAGATGAATAAGGTGAAGAAGAAGTTGATGTAAAAGATGCTGCTGCTGAGGATGATGAAGAAGAAAGTGTGGGACAAGTAAAAAAGAAGGTGAAGGGCACTGAAGTAGTGAAACATCAATATCTGACAAAATAAAAAAAATCTTAACATAGTCAATATCTTTGTAACTCCGAACGTCTTAAAAAATAATTAAAATTCCTGCTATTCTATTTGATTGGGCTAAACCTATATGCCTTTAATGTCTCCGCCACCTCCCCCAATACATCCTACATTATTCTTAGTTGTTTTCCTTCATGTACAATGAACCTACAAGGAAATAAAGGGTTTATTTTAATTCCGATATTTTGCTCCCATTGACTTGCATTGGTATCGGGTATCGGTATCGGAGAGATCCGATATTTTGCCGATATCGGCCGATACAATCTGATACCGACACTTTCCGATATCGGAAGGTATCGCTCAACACTAGTCGTGTGTGATAATGAGTGTAACCTGGTGGTGGATGTGATGCTTGACAAACTCACATGCGTACCCTGCTTTGCACATATGCTCAACTTGGTAGTTCAGCGGTTTCTGAAAACATACCCAGATTTGCCAGTGCTTCTGATCACAGTATGCTGCATCAGTGTCCATTTTCGCAAGTCGGTTACAGCTTCTTCCCCTCTGGCAGTGCTGCAGCAGTGCATGCAAGTGCCAGGTGACGGACTGTTGTGCAATGTTACCATGCACTGGAATTCCACACTGAACAATCTGACAACGCTTTGTGAGAAGAAAAGACCAGTAGTTGAGTACCAGCTCCAACATGTCCGTAGGTATTCAGGTCAGCCTCTGCATATAACAACTGAAGAGTGGGAATGGATGTCTGACATTTGTGCAGTTCTCCAAAACTTTGAGCACTCAATCAAGATGGTGAGTGACATGATGCCATAGTCATCACTAGGGTTGAGCGAAACGGGTCGGCCATTTTCAGAAGTCGCCGACTTTTGGCAAAGTCGGGTTTCATGAAACCCGACCCTTGTGTGGGGTCGGCCATGAGGTCGGCGATCTTCTGAATCTGGTATCGGAATTCCAATACCGAGTTCCGATATGTTTGCGATATCGGAAATCGGTATCGGAATCCACATTTAAGTGTAAAATAAAGAATTAAAATAAAAAATATTGATATACTCACCTCTCTGGAGGCCCCTGGACATCGCCGCTGGTAACCGGCAGCCTTCTTTGCTTAAAATGAGCGCGTTTACGGCCTTCCATGACGTCACGGCTTCTGATTGGTCGCGGCCGCCCATGTGACCGCCACGCGACCAATCACAAGCCGTGACGTAATTCTCAGGTCCTAAATTCCTAATTCTAGGAATCACAAGCCGTGACGTCATCTAAGGCCCTGAACGCGCTCATTCTTAAGAAGGAAGGCTGCCGGAAAGAAGCAGGGCGCGTCTGAGGGTGAGTATATACCTAATAGGAATATACTCACCCTCGGCATCTTTCCGGCAGCCTTCCTTTCTAAGAATGAGCGCGTTCAGGGCCTTAGATGATGTCACGGCTTGTGATTGGTCGCGGCCGCCCATGTGACCGCCACGCGACCAATCACAAGCCGTGACGTAATTCTCAGGTCCTAAATTCCTAGAATTAGGAATTTAGGATCTGAGAATTACGTCACGGCTTGTGATTGGTCGCGTGGCGGTCACATGAGGAAGGCCGTAAATGCGCTCATTTTAAGCAAAGAAGGCTGCCGGTTACCAGCGGTAAGGTCCAGGCTGCGTTGGAGAGGTGAGTATATCAATTTTTTTTATTTTAATTCTTTATTTTACACATTAATATGGATCCCAGGGCCTGAAGGAGAGTTTCCTCTCCTTCAGACCCTGGGAACCATAGTATCCCATTGCACTGCATTGGGTTTCGTGTTTCGGCCGACCCCGACCCCGACTTTTTTATAGGATCGGCCGATTTCACTCGACCCGACTTTTGAGAAAGTCGGGTTTCGTGAAACCCGACCCGATCCTATAAAAATAAAAGTCGCTCAACCCTAGTCATCACAGCTATCCCACTTCTGTGCCTACTTAAACAGTTTCTGTTCACAATTAAACATGAAGCTTTAGATGTGGAGCAGCTGGGGATGCAGGAAAATATAACACAGAGAGATTGTAGCCAGCCCTACCTGGTTTCATCTGCTCAGTGCAGAATGGGTATCAATGAGGAGATGGACGCTGAGGAGGAGGAAGAAGAGGAACAGGAGCTGTAGCCATGCAACCTTCATTTCTTCTCTCGTACGTGAACGAGCTGAGGTTGGGAATGAGGAGGAAGAGAGGAAGGACAAGATGGAACGTCATCATTATGGCAGATACAGGAAAGTGTTGGCTGTATGGAGCTTGGCACATATGGCTGACTTTATGTACTGCTACCTTTTCCTGTGACTCCGCATTACATTCATCTTGGCAACAAAAAAAAAAAAGAGTATTGGTTGTTCACCCTGCTAGAGCCATGATGCAAGGAGAACTCTGTATTTATTCTTCTTGAGATGGAGAAGTCTTCTAAAATGGTGCCATATCAGAAGGCCATTGCAGAAAATGTTTAAAAAATTCCCATCAGACAATGCTACCAGCAGGGGACAAGCTTCCTTGACCAATGAAGGAGGACAGACCAGGGAGAGAAATAGCAAAGGCAGGAGTACACTGTCAAAGGCGTGGGCCAATTTCATGACACCATCCCAGTGCCCAGGGCCTGATGACCAGATATTTTTGACAAGGGGGAAAAAGTTTTTAAAGATGGTCAAGCAATACTTTGCAGACAAAAGCAGCATACTCCATAATTCTTCTGTGACTTTCAACTATTGGGTCTCAAAGCTGTATACCTGGTATGAGTTGTCCTTCTATACCTTGGAGGTGTTGTGCTACCCTGCCACTAGCATCTTGCCTAAGTGGGTTTTAGTGCCACCGGGGGTGTCATAACAGACAGGTGCTTTTGCCTGTCAACAGAGAATGCAGAGAGACTCACTGTCATAAAAATGAACAAAGCCTGAATTAGCCCACATTTTTCCACACCACTAGATGACAGCAGCACACAAAGTGTTTGTAATATTTAATATTACAGTTTTACAGGTTCTGGGGTAATTTTTTTGGTATATAACCCTCAAAAAACTTGTTCAAAATGTTATCATTATTACATTGCTCACCCATAAATTATTCCGTGGTCTGGAGAAAATTTCCTTGGTATGTAACCTTCAAAAAGCTTGTTCAAAATGTAATCGGTATTATATTGCTCATCCATAGGGTATTAAATCTTCTTAGGCACAGTTTGTTGCCATATAAGTCTCAAAAAACTTGTTTGAAATTTATCGGTATCATATTGCTCATCCATAGCATATTACATATTCTTGGGTACATTTCATTGCTATATAACCGTCAAAAAACTTGTTCAGAATATTATCAATATTGCATTGCTCATAGACTATTCCGTGATCTGGAGTCCATTTCGATGGTATAAAATTCTCAAAAAAAAATTGTTAAAAAATGCGTTGGTATCATATTGCTCATCCATAGTGTATTACATATTCTTGAGTACTTTTTATTGCTATATAAGCCTCAAACACATTGTTCAAAATTTATCGGTATTGTATTGCTCATCCCTAGACTATTCTGTGGTCTGGAGTACATTTTGTTGGTATATAACCATCAAAAGTGTATAGCCTTTATGAGTCTAGCAGTACCAATACATGACGATTTGAGCAGAATGTGTATGAGGCCCTCCTTTAAGTCTAATGGAGGGTGTATCTGAGTCCCTTATTTTTGGAAGTTCTTGCTTCCTTTATAAATTACACTGGAATTAGCTATTTTTTAATAAAAAAAGATGATTTTGGTTTACTTAAATTATATATTTTTAAAATCCTTTTAAAATGTTTCCTTATATACAAGTCATTATACAGGAAAAATGTTTCTTAACATTTTTTATCCTGTTAAATTTGATTTCTCGTCGGTTTGGAATGTTTTATTGTCAGCCCTTAAAGTAGAGTTAAAGTGTGACAACATTGTTCTGAGCAGCGACCTAGGAGTCAGAAATTCTTCCAGGGCTCTTCCCCATGTTCTTTTCCTTCCATTCAGCACTTGTCCCATCCATTCCAACATTTTCACTGCCCACCAGACCTTCTTGTAGGGTCTGCCAGAAAAAAGCTTGGCTTTCCCATTGACTCCCATTATGCTCGTTAATTGAAGCGAGCACCCGAATATTAGGAATTGCTCGGTTCGAGCAACGTGCACCCAAGAATTTTAGTGCTCACTCATTTCTATTACTTATCCTTACGATAGGTAATATATCAGATCGATGAGGATCTGACACTGAACGATGATCAATTATCTCCTTTCCTGGTGGCTGGATGTAAATGTTATGTATAGTCATGCTTACAAACCATCCCTACGGGTATTCTCTATTGTCTTTTAGTTTTAAACTCTAAAAACATTTTCCTAATTCATATCTTATTGCATGTTCAAATAAATGAGACAAATCAAATGGGTCCTTCTAGGCTGGCTCTGTGAGTGTGCTTACTCCATATAAATGCTTCCCACTTTTAGGGACTGAAGCTATGGCTGTTCGGCCCATGTCCCCTTTGTACAGACCTCATAGCAGTCATGTGGCCTACAGCCATAGGCAGTACACCACAATTTGAGATGTATATATTAACAGTAACTCATTACAGGGGTTATGCAGCCTGAAGTATTTATCACCAATGTAGGCATTATTTGGGCATTTATAAGGTATTTCAAAAGGTTGGGAAACCCCATTAAATTAAATGTATATATTTGTCCTATTTTTATTCGATATTATATCATTTTCCATTAAGCTTTTTTATTTTAAGACAGGCATTGTGCATGCCAGTCTTAATGAAGGCCTCACTTGAGTACGAAGTCACTTAGCGAATTTAGCGCATATTTTCTGTGGTGTGCGCTCCACTAGAAATGCTACTCAATTCGGGAACTTGAGTAGCATTTCTGGCAAATAAAATGCCAGCACTGTTGTTGAATTTGACAGGAATGTCCGGGTTCCTTCCTAGCACTTATTTTGGAGGAGCTGCTTCACACTGACTTAAAAATGCAAAAAATCACTAAAAATTTTGCACAGTTCCACATTGTACAACAATTTTGCACAACTTTTTCAAAGTTTATTGCACCAGTTTTCTGCTGAAAAAACTTTGATGTGGAACCTACATGAATAGCTGTCAAACTGGCAGCATGGACAACAACCAAAGGGGCTTTCATATGCACTTGTGTTACTAGTATAACCCTTTTAAATGTATGATTTCAAGATATACTTACTTACAGGGCTCTACCAGAATGTAAGCTGTTTTTGTTAGTGGTCCCTGCTCTTGTCATTAGAGGGGTCTCTGACCAGGGGACTATCATGAATCAAGTCCATACAACCTCTTTTGGATACGTTGAGGTTCCATAATCAGAATGTTTAAGGCAGATTGGAAGGCCTCTTGAATCAGTGCAATACATGGGAATCCACCTATATCTGTGGATGACATGTAATGCTTAATGGAGTCGTCTAAACTTAATAAAGTGGGTGATAAGTTGCTGATCTACCCTCACTTATACAGTAGTGATGTGCGTGTATGTCCATCGCTCTTTTCAAACTTGTCAATTTAGAGCCCCATTATTGGGATGGTTGGGGGCCTTTAGATAGTTTAGAACTTTCTAACTTGGGACAACCCCTTTGACTTTCCCACATTTTTTGATTCACTGAAGGAGTCATATAAACCACTTGTAGTTATTCTGTGCTCTAATGTAGACATGTCAAACTATGGATTGCGATATTACATTTGTTTGTGTCAATGATGGCAATGGTTTCACACATATTCTATCTCAGAGTAATTTAAGAATAGAAAGAATTACAACATGTCACCACTTTGTGCTAGATAATTGGCCTCAGTGGAATTGGATGAAATAATAGCGATGGGACTGATAAATTAGCTAAGTTACAGGCAAAATCTCAGAACAACACAGCTAAACTGAACACAGCAAGGGAGAGGATGATTTTAAGAACATTCATTATTATTTTCAACAATTGCTCCCAAAGGATTAATTATACTAAATAATAACGGCCTGTTATTCTGCCACACATAATTATAAACTATGTTGTGCCTTAACATGTAATTACTAGAAACAATGAAGAAAAAAAAAAAAAGATTTTCATGATCTGATGGCTCCAATGGTTTCAGAAAATAAATATTGTTTAATGTGTAATACATATTTTTTCTTTATTTTCATGTTAATATCTTCTTGCTGTATAGGTACGTGATCCCTTTCTGTTTACTTCCAGAGGATGAAAATTTGCAGTAATCTTACGGTGGACACACAAGTCTTAACTCTGATACTGTCCTGGGATCATTTGACCACCAATGTGTCTACTTCCCAATGATCAGAACTTTTTCTTCGCCCTTAATAACATTTAATATAATAGCAAACAGACTACATACAAAATTATTTACCCCCATTGCAAATTAAGCTGATTGCCAAAATGAACAAACGTTCAATAAACCAGTGAAACAAAACAATGTAAACAGCTGAACACAACCAATAATAAGTCATGTCTCCAAATTCAACTCAAAATGTTTCTTTTACAGATTACTGCAGTCTCAGAATTATTCACCCATTCATGACAAGCATCTTTAGTACTCATCAAAGCATCCTTTGGATGTTATAACCTACTGCAAATGTGGTGCTTAGGCTGACAAGAGCTTCTGGCTGCATCCTAAGGAATCTCAGCTCATTCCTCAGGACCTCCAGATCAACAATATTATTTATTGCTGGTTATCATTAACATTAGTAATCTTTTGTACTCAGAAGATAACTATTATAACCTTGTGCCTAACCAGAAAACAGCTTCTGGCTTCATTCCTAAAGAATTTATCTGTCCCCCGTGACAGCACCACGGAGAGGGGATCTGCCCACCATGAACAGGAAACCTACAGATAAAAAGGTGGTACCTCTCTCCCGCATCAGTTTGGTTTCCTGTCCTTGATGGGAGACCTACAGAAGCCTACCTCGTCCATCGTGGGAATTCAGGGGCCAATCGGTCCGATTCAAGCAGCGGGGGTCCCCCTGCCTCAGCTGGTGTGGTGAAACGAGGCGCCACCACTGAGGTTAGCAAGCCTCTAGGGTGTGCGAGGAGAGGCGGCAAGGAGAGGATCACAGCCGCCTCTCCGGGTAAGAAACTCTGCAGCAGCAGCATCCGGGGGGTCCCTCTGTGGAGAAGGAGATAGTGCATGTGCTGCCTCCCCGAGCGTAAGTCTGCTATGGCTGGGGCACCCGGGGGTTCTGGGAACCAGCATCCACGCGCAGCGATGCGTGGCACCATCTTGTGGGCGTTACCGTTGCAATGGCGTTCCCGGCGACACTGCACATGCCCAAGAGTAGGGCAAGATTTGGCCCAATGCATGACTGGGTAACCAGTCATTGCGCATGCGCGGGCATTTAAACCGCGTGGGCGCAAAGCAGGACTGGATAATCCAGTCGCTGCTATTTAAAGGGGGCAGTCTCAGGTCAAATGCTTCTGATGGAGCTCGACCAGTGTTCCCCTGGACCCACAATGCTGTTACTAATAGGAGCTTATCCTTCACCACGCGCCGCTCACAGTTGGTTCTCTTCACCTCTCAGCAATCCGTCTGAAGAAGGTCTAAGTTACTGACCGAAACGTTATGAATTTGGGATTGCATTAAAATAAATCCAAATTGCAGAGATTTTTGAGTGCCGGATCTTTTTTGATTGGTAGCAGAGGTAATGGCTTACCTGAGGGAGCAAGACACCCTGATCGTGCCATATCTCAACAATTTCCTAGTAATCGGTAACTCTCCTCAGCATTGCGAAAGTCAATTAGAAAAGATCATGCACTCCTTAGAAAGCCTAGCTTGGCTGGTGAACTTAACGAAGTCCAAATTAGTACTGTGCTAAGTTCAGGAATATCTGGGCATCACATTGGACTCTGTCAGGCAGGAATGCCGTCTTCCCTTGGAAAAATTACAAAGGATGGTGGGACTAGTATCCAGAATGAGGGATCTCCCCTCCGTATCCCTACGTCAACCTATGTCCCTCCTGAGGTTCATGTTGGCTTGCCTTCCTGCAGTCCAATGGGCTCAACATCATTTGAGAGATCTTCAATGGCAAATTTTGCCAGAAGTTTCTCTAGAAGGAAATTTAGAAGGTCGGTTCAGTTTGTCTCCAAATACAATTCTCTCGCTAGATTGGTGGATGTCGAGGAAAAATCTTTCCCAAGGTGTCCCTTGGGTAACCCCGGTCTCAAAAGTATTGACTACAGATGCAAGCCCCAGAGGGTGGGGGGCCCATCTGAACGATCTCATAGCTCAGGGGGTTTGGTCAGGCAACCTGAAGGGGTATCTTCCAACATGAAAGAACTACTTGCAGTCAAGTTTGCACTCTTAGAGTTCCTAGATCCCCTTCACTCTCATCATGTCAGAATTATGTCAAACAACAGAGTAGTGGTAGCGTACCTAAATCACCAAGGGGGTACCCGTTCCCAGTCTCTGATGGACGTAACCAAATCAAAATTCCAGATAGCCAAGAACAACCTACAGTCATTGTCAGGCCTTCATATAAAGGGGGTGGACAATTACAGAGCAGACTTTCTGAGTCGGTCCCGTCTAAAGCAGAGGGAATGGGAATTGAACCAGGCAGTGTTCAACCTAATCTCAGAAAGGTGGGGAGTACCGGACATAGGCCTCTTTCCGAGCAATCTGAACAGGAAGGTAGACACCTTCTGCTCCATAACACCATTGGGGAACCCCGTATCACTAGATGCATTCCTGATTCCTTGGTACCACCAGCTGGCATATGTCTTTTCCCCAATCGCTCTAATACCAGCAGTTCTGAGGAAAATATGGGAAGACAGAGCTCGTGTAGTCTTGATAGCTCCATTCTGGCCAAAGAGGGCATGGTTTTTCCGGATGAGAAGTATGTCTGTCTCCGACCCCTGGGTACTCCCGGACCTTCCAAATCTCCTCTCCCAGGGACCAGTACAACATCCGCAGGTAGCAAGTTTGCACTTGACAGCCTGGAATTTGAAAGGGAGCTGTTAGAAAGTAGAGGGTTTTCTCCGGGGCTGGTATCTACCCTGCTGCAAAGTAGGAAACCAATTACAACTAAACAGTACGGGAAAATATGGAAAAAATTCCTGTCGTCCTCAGGCGCCAAGCTAGATGGAAAAGTTCCTCTAAAAGCCATACTAGAGTTCCTGCATAAGGGGTTAGAGATAGATCAGGCCACAAGTACCCTAAAAGTCCATATAGCAGCTTTGTGGGCACTATTCAATTGCGATCTGGCGGGGAATCATTGGGCTTCCAGGTTCATTAGAGCAGCAGGAAGGTCAATGCCTCTACCCTCACGCAGTACTCCTCAGTGGGATTTAAATCTAGACCTTACGGCCCTGACTAAACCTCCCTTTGAACCCTTGGCATATGTCTCATTAAGAATCCTATCTCTTAAAACATCCTTATTGGTCGCCCTCACCTCTGCGCGTAGGGTTAGTGACAAAAGCCTTGTCAGCCAACCCCCCTTTCACTCAATTCTTGGATGATAGGGTTGTTCTCAAAACTGATCCGGCTTACCTCCCAAAAGTAGCTTCTCGATTCCACAGACCACAGGAGATATCTCTTCCCTCCTTATGTCCTAACCCCAAAAACAAGGAGGAAGAGTCCTTACACACATTGGATGTTAGGAGATGCTTGATCCACTACATAGAAGCCACTAGAGAGTGTAGGGGGGATGGATCTCTTTTTGTGTTTCCAGGGTCCCCAGAAGGGGAAAAAGCCTCTAAAAGCACCCTAGCAAGATGTATCAGAGACACTATCAGCCTGTCCTACTCATCAGGAGGTGTACCAGTATCGGGAGAAATCAGAGCACACTCAATGAGAGCAGCAGCAACCTCCTGGGTGGAAAGGGCCGGTGCTTCTATTCATCAGATACAGTTAGGTCCATATATATTTGGACAGAGACAACCTTTTTCTAATTTTGGTTATAGACATTACCACAATGAATTTTAAACAAAACAATTCAGATGCAGTTGAAGTTCAGACTTTCAGCTTTCATTTGAGGGTATCCACATTAAAATTGGATGAAGGGTTTAGGAGCTTCCGCTCCTTAACATGTGCCACCCTGTTTTTAAAGGGACCAAAAGTAATTGGACAATTGACTCCAAGGCTATTTCATGGACAGGTGTGGGCAATCCCTTCATTATGTCATTCTGAATTAAGCAGATAAAAGGCCTGGAGTTGATTTGAGGTGTGGTGCTTGCATTTGGAAGGTTTTGCTGTGAAGTAAACATGCGGTCAAAGGAGCTCTCCATGCAGGTGAAACAAGCCATCCTTAAGCTGCGAAAACAGAAAAAAACCCATCTGAAAAATTGCTACAATATTAGGAGTGGCAAAATCTACAGTTTGGTACATCCTGAGAAAGAAAGAAAGCACTGGTGAACTCATCAATGCAAAAAGACCTGGGTGCCCACGGAAGACAACAGCGGTGGATGATCGCAGAATAATCTCCATGGTGAAGAGAAACCTCTTCACAACAGCCAACCAAGTGAACAGCACTCTCCAGGAGGTCGGCGTATCAATATCCAAATCTACCATAAAGAGAAGACTGCATGAAAGTAAATACAGAGGGTTCACTGAACGGTGCAAGCCACTCATAAGAATCAAGAATAAAAAGGCTAGACTGGAGTTTGCTATAAAACATCTAAAAAAGCCAGCACAGTTCTGGAAGAACATTCTTTGGACAGATGAAACCAAGATCAACCTCTACCAGAATGATGGAAAGAGAAAAGTATGGCGAAGGCGTGCTACAGCTCATGATCCAAAGCATACCACATCATCTGTAAAATACTGCAGAGGCAATGTGATGGCTTGGGCATGCATGGCTGCCAGTGGCACTGGGTCACTAGTAGTGTTGAGCATTCCGATACCGCAAGTATCGGGTATCGGCCGATACTTAGCGGTATCGGAATTCCGATACCGAGATCCGATACTTTTGTGGTATCGGGTATCGGTATCGAAACAACATTAATGTGTAAAATTAAGAATTAAAATAAAAAATATTGCTATACTCACCTCTCCGACGCAGCCTGGACCTCACCGAGGGAACCGGCAGCGTTCTTTGCTTAAAATGCGCGCTTTTCCTTCCTTCTGTGACGTCACGGCTTGTGATTGGTCGCGTGCCGCCCATGTGGCCGCGACGCGACCAATCACAGCAAGCCGTGACGTAATTTTCAGGTCCTCAATGCCTAATTCTAGGCATTCAGGAATTTAAAATTACGTTCCGGCTTGTGATTGGTCGCGTCGCGGTCACATGGGCGACGCGACCAATCACAAGCCGTGACGTCACGGGAGGCAGGAGACGCGCGCATTTTTAAAATTACGTCACGGCTTGTGATTGGTTGTGTGCCGCCCATGTGACCGCGACGCGACCAATCACAGCAAGCCGTGTCGTAATTTCAGGTCCTGATGCCTATTTCTGCATTCAGGACCTGAAATTACGTCACGGCTTGCTGTGATTGGTCGCGTCGCGGTCACATGGGCAGCACGCAACCAATCACAAGCCGTGACGTAATTTTAAAAATGCGCGCGTCTCCTGCCTCCCGTGACGTCACGGCTTGTGATTGGTCGCGTCGCCCATGTGACCGCGACGCGACCAATCACAAGCCGGAACGTAATTTTAAATTCCTGAATGCCTAGAATTAGGCATTGAGGACCTGAAAATTACGTCACGGCTTGCTGTGATTGGTCGCGTCGCGGCCACATGGGCGGCACGCGACCAATCACAAGCCGTGACGTCACGGAAGGAAGGAAAAGTCCGCATTTTAAGCAAAGAACGCTGCCGGTTCCCTCGGTGAGGTCCAGGCTGCGTCGGAGAGGTGAGTATAGCAATATTTTTTATTTTAATTCTTTATTTTACACATTAATATGGTTCCCAGGGCCTGAAGGAGAGTTTCCTCTCCTTCAGACCCTGGGAACCATCAGGAATACCGTCCAATACTTGAGTCCCATTGACTTGTATTGGTATCGGGTATCGGTATCGGATTAGATCCGATGCTTTGCCGGTATCGGCCGATACTTTCCGATACCGATACTTTCAAGTATCGGACGGTATCGCTCAACACTAGTCACTAGTGTTTATTGATGATGTGACACAGGACAGAAGCAGCCGAATGAATTCTGAGGTATTCAGAGACATACTGTGTGCTCAGATCCAGCCAAATGCAGCCAAACTGGTTGGTTGTCGTTTCATACTACAGATGGACAATGACCCAAAACATAAAGCCAAAGCAACTCAGGAGTTTATTAAAGCAAAGAAGTGGAATATTCTTGAATGGCCAAGTCAGTCACCTGATCTGAACCCAATTGAGCATGCATTTCACTTGTTATAGACTAAACTTCAGACAGAAAGGCCCATAAACAAACAGCAACTGAAAACCACTGCAGTGAAGGCCTGGCAGAGCATCAAAAAGGAGGAAACACAGCGTCTGGTGATGTCCATGAGTTCAAGACTTCAGGCAGTCATTGCCAACAAAGGATTTTCAACCAAGTACTAGAAATGAACATTTTATTTACAATTATTTAATCTGTCCAATTACTTTTGGTCCCTTTAAAAACAGGGTGGCACATATTAAGGAGCTGAAACTCCTAAACCCTTCATCCAATTTTAATGTGGATACCCTCAAATGAAAGCTGAAAGTCTGAACTTCAACTGCATCTGAATCGTTTTGTTTAAAATTTATTGTGGTAATGTCTAGAACCAAAATTAGAATAATGTTGTCTCTGTCCAAATATATATGGACCTAACTGTATGTAGAGCTGCTACCTGGTCTTCACCCTTCACATTCTATAAGCACTATAGATTGGACCTTATCTCTTCTTCAGACCTTACCTTTGGGAAAAGGGTGCTGCAAGCGGTCGTCCCTCCCTAATGTACAGTCTTTACAATTCTCTCCGTGGTGCCGTCATGGGGGACAGATAAAAATATAGTTACTTACCGATAACAGTATTTCTCTGAGCCCATGACGGCACCTGTACATTCCCTTCCTTCACGTAT
The DNA here is from genome assembly GCF_051348905.1 of Ranitomeya variabilis. Classification (NCBI taxonomy): domain Eukaryota; kingdom Metazoa; phylum Chordata; class Amphibia; order Anura; family Dendrobatidae; genus Ranitomeya; species Ranitomeya variabilis. The sequence continues at coordinate 573,553,356 of NC_135232.1, forward strand.
AGGTGTGCACACTAATGAAACGTCCCTATGCTAACACCTAAGTAAATAGCCACACGGTATCTTGGTTAAGACTTATAGTAATGTTGAAATTATATTTTGTTATTAACCTAAGCTCCCATCATGCTCTGTACACAACTGATGTAGGAGAGAGGTACCGCCTTTTTATATGTAGGTTTCCTGTCCTTGGTTTGGAAACAGAATTCACTAGTTAAAAATTAAAGTATCTCTGGCTACAGGAACTGAATGTGGCAAAAAGAGAATGCTGTCACCAACAGCCACTGGAATCCTGATGAGGGAGGTGGTCAAAGACCCTTGAGTGTCTGTAAAAGATATACAAAAAGATTTCTTGGCAGTAGGCAGTGTGGTTTCACTTTACACGGAAAGTCTCCATGCTCAAATTTCAAGAGGTACATCTTTATTGACCCAAAAGAAAAAGACAAATAGGCTTCAATATGCTCAGATCCCGATATGCCAAATAAATGTTGTAGCTCTGTTCTGAGGAACTACAACTTTGTGGGTCTTTTAATAAAAAGTACGGATGAGAAAGAATGGAGCAAGAAAAAGACACAGTATATACAATCAAACATGGAGGTCGCTTGGTGATGTCTACAGTGAGGCATGGTGGTTTATTGTGAATCTCTGGGGCTGTTTGAAATCATGAGAGAAAAGATTATGCCTTCTGTAAGAACATTGAAGCTTGAGCGTTTCAGTAAGGCAATGGTCCCAAGCATACTTCAAAGTTCAACAAGATTTGATCCCTTCACAGCCGCTGGAACAGAAAAATTTTGATTAATTCTAATACTATTGGAGACTGAGAGAATTGGTGATTGTGAAACTTTGCTCTGGAAAAATTACAACATCTATTTGTTGTGTGCAAAATTTCATGATACCATCGAAACTGACGACAAAAAATTTGAAGTATCGTCGGTTTTGCCAAGATTCAATATGCACCAAGCATGCGCAGTTCTATTTCACGTTTCAAATTCACTTTGAATTATTGTCCAGCAGACAAAAATATATAGAAGATTCTCTTTCCATGTCCTTTAACCTTTAATCTATCAGATTCTCATTCTCAGGAACCTGTTTAACCCCTTCACGACACGTTCCGTATGGCGCATATCGGGTCTCCCCCTTTGATGTGGGCTCCAGTGCTGAGCCCACATCTTTCCTGGCACAAATCTGCTGATTTGATCAGCTGATATGTGCCCCAAACAACCGGCCAGCGGTCGGTGCTCATAGCAAGTGAGCATTTCTGCAACATAGATCAGGGCTGCAGCCTTTCTCTGTGTAACACAAGCAATCGGATGATTTCAGCTTCTAGTCTCCCATGGAAACTATTGAAGCAAGTGAAAAGTAAAAAAAAATGTTTTTAAAAAAACTAAAAATATAAAAGTTTAAATCACCCTCCATTCAAAATAAAACAATTAAAAATAAAGAAAAATTACACAAATTTGGTATTGCAGTGTTCAGAATTGCCCGATCTATCTATATATAAAAAAAATAACTAAATCAGTAAATGGCGTAACAAGAAAAACAGTCAAAACACCAGAATTATGTTTTTTTGGTCACCGCAACATTGCATTTAAATGCAATAACGGGCGATCAAAAGATCGTATCTTCACCAAAATTGTAACAATAAAAACGTCAGCTCAGTGTGCAAAAGATAAGCCCTTACCCTACTGAGACTTCCTTTCTGCATGAGAAATACCCAAGAAAGTTGAATGTACATGATCACAGAGATGGCACAGAGTGCGAGAAGAAGTGTCTACATACTAACTTATGCACAAACTAACTAACTTTGTGCAGAAACAACTTGTGTAGAAGACTCTTAGCAACATCCATCATGTCCACACGCTTGTTGCAGATTTCAGCTTTCAGGAGAATCATCAGCACTCACTGTGGGAGAATGAACTGTTTTACTTTGGACATATAGCAATGGAGGATACAGTGAGGAACTTACACAAACAGACAAGTTTAACAAACTCTAATGATTATCATAGTACTATCTTCTCAACAAAGTCCCCCTAACATAGGGCTAAAGCCATTGTTACTATTTAAAAAATACTTGAGGTACAGGATAAAGCATAAGACTTTCACCAGGTCCACATGCGTGCAGTGGCCAAGATAATTGGCTAATTTGGAAAGCCTCTCACTTTCTGACACAGCTTCTCAGGAGAGTCTGTTGAATGGGTAAAAAAAGAAAATATAAATTAATTTAATGGGTATATTCACATCCCTCTTCTATAAATTTGCCATTATCTGGCTAAGTACCAGTAAGGGTTGCACACAAAGAGGTACATTCGGCTTGTGCTTCATACCTCTCTAAAGAGTAGTAAAGGATAAAAGGGGTCAAAAGAAGCCAAAGTCATCTATCATGCTATACTCTGTGGCTACTATCTGGGGGAGGAATAAAGTTAAAGTGCCTTAAAATATACGCGAAGATGTTAGCCAACAGATTATGCCCTCTCTTGCCAAAATTGATAAATCAAGACCAGGTTGGCTTTGTCCCAGGTCGGGAGGCGAGGGATAACACAATTAGAACTATTTATTTGATTGACAGGGCAAGCAGGGAGGGGGAGCCCCTATGTATCATGTCAATTGATGCAGAAAAAGCCTTTGACCGGCTACATTGGGAGTTCATTTTTCAGACTCTAGAGGGAATTGGCTTAAAATAAAACATGATGCGTAGGATCACTGCCCTGTATACTTCTCCCAGTGCCCAAGTCAAGGTCAATGGTGCACTTTCAAATACGTTTTCGGTGGGGAATGGTACGAGACAGGGGTGCCCACTCTCTCCCCTCCTGTATATATTAACAATGGAACATCTGGCCATAGCACTGCGAAATAACCCCTCAATCAAGGAAATAAAATTAAGGTCAGAGGAACATAAATTTGCAGACGACATTCTCTTATATATCACTTCTCCGTTTTTGAGTCTGCCGAACATTATTTCGGAACTACATAAATTTGGCCTTCTGAGTAATTTTAAGATGAACTCCCACAAATCGGAAATTTTAAATATATCAATACAACTTCCTCTGGTTGACCAATTGAGGTTAGCTTTCCCATTCAAATGGTATTTTGAATCTCTCACTTACCTAGATGTTAAAATTACAGCTAAAATAACTCAACTTTTTGAAGCAAATTTCAAAATAGCCTTACAGAAAGCCGAATCGGATCTGGAGAGATGGCATAGACTCCAGTTATCTTGGTTGGGTAGGATTAACATAATTAAAATGGACATTCTGCCACATATCTTATACTATTTTCAAACAATACCCCTACACTTGCCTGCTTCCTTTTTCTCTCGCCTAAAACAGATGATCACCCTATTTATCTGGTCCCACAATCGGGCACATATATCATATTTAATGTTGAGCAGGTCTAAACAAGCAGGTGGTCTGGGTCTCCCAAACCTTGCAATTTATAGTTATGCTTCATTAGGAACCTGTATCCTAGACTTTTACAATAACAAAAAAAAAAAAAAAATGGGTTAACCTAGAAAAGGATCTTAACGGTTGTGACTCCCAGACGATTCTCTGGTCTTTGGGTGGGGGGGGTAGAGAGGAAGTTCCCTTGCCCTTTCTCACCGAAACTTGTTATCTTTAATCAAAATCAGGGGTAGGGGCCTTCGGATCACCTCATTCCCGGGCCCACTGATCCCAATATACGATAACCCTGCCTTTCCCGCAGGAATAAATAGAGAGATGTACCTAACCAAGAGGAGAGACACCAAACCTATTATTCATGACTACTTAAAACAAACAGGGATGAAGTCTCTCCAGGAAATATTCTTAGATGAAGAGCCACCTTCAGGTGCGTGGTTCTTTTATGAACAACTGAAGAGTTTTATTAATACACTGCCGAAACAAACTAATTTGGGTAGACCACTATTCCCCTTTGAGATGCTATGCATATCAACAAACCCTCCAGACCATACTGTTTCATTGTTGTATGGAATTTTCCAAGAGGAGGCGATTTCACCACAGGGTCACCCACCGTTCTTTCTAAAATGGGCGTCTGATTTGGGGAAAACTTTGTCATCTGAAGACAGAGCAAAACTCATCCTTTTTAAGTTTAGGTCGTCGTTGTGTACAGTATCACAGGAGAAGAGCTATAAGATTCTGACGAGGTGGTATAGGTGTCCTTCCATGGTACATACTGTGTTCCCCTCAACTCTCGATACTTGCTGGAGATGTCTAAAAGACGTGGGCTCCTATGTACTCACTTGGTGGGTTGCCCTCCTGTAAAAGATCTATGGTTGGCTGTTTTCGAACTTCATAATAAGTTGTCAATTACACAGATCCAGCCTTCAGTGGGTCTGGCCCTGTTGTCTTTATGCGATCTGTCAATCTCTAGTTTCAAAAGGGGCTTGCTCAGACATTTCCTTACTGCAGTCAGGAACCTGGTTCCTCGATATTGGAAACAGGAGAAATGTCCTTCCCGTGCCGAGTTCGTAGCGAATTCAACGATATCTACAGAATGGAGCAAATGATAAGTCAGAGCTCAGGTAATACAGATAAAATGTATAATACATGGGCCCCCTGGATTGCGTTTAGGGAGACACCTGAGTTAGATCTCTGGCTCTTAAGATCCTGACGATTCATGCTTTAACACACTTCTGAATTGCATTGTCAATATGTCATTCAGTCATTGGATGGACAGGACGGCTATGTTCCCCTCCCTACATGTCCCACCCCCCAATTCTCATTCTCTCTCTTCCCCTCCTATTCTATCTCTCTTTCTCTCTACTTTCTATGTTTGTCTTCACCTAGATAGACATAATTTTCAATATTTCCTGTTGAGCAATTATCATAAATCTGTTTGAAAGTGTTATTGAATATTTTTATTGTTTCATTACTAACAATATTTTACAATACTTTACAACAGTAGTATCATTTGACAGGCTACAGACTTATGCTGACTTTTGGAGATGCTATATTATAATCCTTAATTAAGATGCAACCATTATTTGGTAATCTGCTGAATCATTTGATTGTATCCTGGTATTATATGTTTTAATAAACTTGATTTATACAAAAGTTAAAGTGCCTTTCTTAGAGCTCTTCAGTGACCAAAGCCATGGTTTGGTAAGTTTGAGAAAAACTGCAAGAGTCATATGCGTGAGCCAGTGTCAAGAGCGCCATCTTCATATCACTACTCAGTGGAACAGCAAAAGTGAGGTGATGAATGGCAAACCTCAGAATTTGAGTCCTTCTACTGGACTGCAAGATGGATGTTGCACTGGTCTGTAGAATAGCTTGCTCATATCTCATTAAGGAGGATCAGGGCTGAGTGTGTTAAAGTACAAAGGTAGGATGGAAATCCTAGAAACAGCAAGTAAAAGGGCTGTCCATCCTTATTGATGACCTATTTTTAGTATACATCATCGATATCTGACTGTAGGGGTCTGACTCCGGACACAGCTAACCAATGGCCACAACACAGTGAATGGAGCAGCTTATTTCACTCTTTACATCTGTCTGACACCAAAGATAAAAATAGCTGATTGCACGGGGTGCCTGGTATTGGACCTATCCTGAGACTAGGTCATCAATAATGTAGGACAATGCTCTGCTTCAGTATGTCACATGTTGGCATTCATGGTTCCGTCAATGAACCGTAGGTGACCACAGATGGCAGCACTCATGCAGCCCCAAACCATGACACTCCCACCACTATACTTGGCTGTACACTTGTCTTTGTACTCCTCATCTGATTGTCACCATACACGCTTGACACGATCTGAATCAATTTAGAGGGAACTAAATTTACACTCACAGAAAGACTGACTGGAACTTCCAAGCTAATGTGAACAGGTGCATACTAGAAGCAGCTACCTACATAGACAATAAACAAAAATAGTTGCACTCTGTAGTGCTAAAGCATGTCAATATGAAACATATGAAATATAAATAGCAATACTTCTCCTGGATACTAGGAAAAAATGAGATGCTTAGCACATAATTTGGCCAGTTCATGAATGCCCGGCAACCAATGACAAGCTGGTCTCAAAACTGATGGGTCCTAAAGTTATTAGTGTGAATAGCTCTCTAAGACTGAAGTCTGAATTCCTGGGTAGATGGGAATACCTCCCTTCTAAGTTTGAATTATTGGTAGGTAGTAGTGATGAGCGAGCATACTCGGTAATGCTCTTTACTTGCCCGAGCATCGCTGTACTCGGCGAGCACCAAGCATTTCCGGGTTTGCTCGGCGGGAGATCGGGTCTCTGCCCTGCATGGTTACCATCTTTGTTGTGGTATTAGTGATTAGCTGGCCGCACAGTGTCATCAGGTCTATAAGAGACCTGGTGCCGCCCAGCTCGGCACATTCAGCTGCAGATTCAGACAGTGTAGGGAGAGCTGCTGCTGAGATAGGGTCAGATTTGGGGATTTATTAGTGTGGATCTACCATCATAGAATCCACAAATCCAGCTAAACCAACAGTCCTTCTAAGGACTATTTACGGAGTATATCGATTGCAGTGCTAGGTAGGCAGGGGAGTGTATGTGGATCTATACATATCAGTGCAAGACATGCAGGCACTGTATGTGGGTATATAGATATCATTGCATACATCAAGAGGGTCCATTCTATTACTGTCTGCTGCTGCTGCCTATTACATATATACCTAGCCCCAGGTATCAGTGGCTAGGAAGAATTTTTTTGGCATCTTAATCCTGATAATTTTATTCCAAAGCAATCAAAGCCCCCTTTTTTTTGCTTGTTCACATAGTGAACAGTGTGGTACCTCTGTCAGACGCCTGATTTATCTGTGGGCTACAAAATTGGGCATATCAGACCTCCATTCCATTGTATTGGCCGTCTGTTACCCTCATTCTATATATATATATATATATATATATATATATATATATATATATATATATATATATACACATACTATATTCTATATAGTATTTTGGGGGAAGAAATACAAAAGTACAGGCCCACATATTGGGCATTGTGGTTTCTCTATCAAATGCCAGATCTATCTGTGGGCTACATACAAATTTGGGCATTTCAGGCCTACATTTCACTGCATTTGCTGTATGTTACCCTCATTATATACAGTATTTTGGGGTAAAAAAAAATACAGGCCATATATTGAACATTGTGGTTTCCTGTCAGATGCCTGATCTATCTGTGCGCTACAAATTTGGGCATTTCAGGCCTAGATTCTATACAGTATTTTTTGGGGAAAAAACAAAAATACGAGCCACATATTGAGCATTGTGGTTTCTCTGTCAAATGCCTGCCAGATCTATCTGTGGGCTACTAATTTGGGCATTTCAGGACTACATTTCACTGCATTTGCTGTCTGTTACGCTCATTCTATACAGTATTTTGGGGAAAAAAAATACAGGCCACATATTGAACATTGTGGTTTCTCTGTCAGATGCCTGACCTATCTGTGGGCTACAAATCTGGGCATTTTAGGCCTACATTCTATACAGTATTTTGGGGGGAAAATATAAAAATACAGGCCACATATTGACCATTGTGGTTTCTCTGTCAAGCGTCAGATCTATATGTGGGCTACTAATTTGGGCATTTCAGGCCTACATTTCACTGCATTTGCTGTCTGTTACCCTCATTCTATACAGCATTTTGGGGTAAAAAAAAAATACAGGCCATACATTGAGCATTGTGGTTTCTTTGACAGATGCCTGATCTATCTGTGGGCTACAAATTTGGCCATTTCAGGCCTACATTCCACTGTATTTGCTGTCTGCTACCCTTGTTCTATACTGTATATTGGAGTAAAAAATACAAAAATACAGGCTACATATTGAGCATTGTGGTTTCTCTGTCAGATGCCAGATTTATCTGTGGGCTACAAATGTGGGCATTTTACGCATTCATTCCACTGTATTTGCTGTCTGTTACCCTCATTCTATAAAGTATTTTGGGGTAAAAAATGCAGGCTACATTTTGAGCATTGTGGTTTCTCTGTCAGACGCCAGATCTATCTGTGGGCTACAAATTTGGGCATTTCACGCCTCCATTCTACTGTATTTGCTGTCCGTTACCCTCGTTCTATACAGTATTTTGGGATAAAAAATACAAAAATACAGGCCACATAATGAGCATTGTCGTTTCTCTGTCAGAAACCAGATCTATCTGTGGGACACAAGTTTGGGCATTTAACGCCTCCATTCCACTGTATTTGCTGTATGTTACCCTCATTCTATACAGTATTTTGGTGGAAAAATACAAAAATAGGGGCCACCGATTGAACAGTGTGGTACCTTTATCAGATACCAGATCTATCTGTGGGCTACAAATTTGGGCATTTCAGGCCTACATTCCACTGCATTTGCTGTCTGTTACCCTCATTCTACACAGTATTTTGGGGTAAAAAATACAAAAATACAGGCCACATATTGAGCATTGTGGTTTCTCTATCAGATGTCAGATCTATCTGTGGGCTACAAATATGGCCATTTAACGCCTCCATTCTACTGTAATTACTGTCTGTTACCCTCCTTCTTTACAGTATTTTGGGGTAAAAAATGCAAAAATAGAGGCCACAGATTGAACAGTGTGGTACCTCTGTCAGATGCCTGATCTATCTGTGGGCTACAAATTTGGGCATTTCGGGCCTACATTCACGTTTTTTTTGGCGGTGTGTTACCCTCATTCTATACAGTATTTTTATGTTTAAATTAAAAATATACAGGCCACATATTGAACAGAGTGGTATCTCTGTCAAATGACTCCTTTATCTGAGGGCTAAAAATTGTGGCATATGAGGGATCCGTTGAACTGGTTTTGCTGTGTCTTACCCTAGTTATTTACAACAGTTTTAAAAATGTTTTACTTACATTCCAGATAATTTAAACTGTGGTTTTTACACACACAGATTACATGTAAGTTTGCTCCAAATTCAGCCATTTGTAGTGAATGTGGAAGATATTTTAGTAGTCCATTTAAATTGGTAAAGGTGCGTGGCAAGGGACAGGGAAGTGGACGTGATGCTGATGGTGCAAGCAGAGGCCGAGGCCGTGGGCAAGCTGAAAGTGGGTCACAACAAATACCCACATCTTCTCACTCGACCTTCCTGTCTCAATTACTAGGGGACCACAGCACACCACTATTGAACCCAGAGCAGTGTCAAAAGGTTGTTAGTTGGATAGTGGATAATGCTTACAGTCACTTTGCCACCACCACCACCACGTCTTCCACACGTCTAGTCTGAGTAGCCGTGAGTCTGGACCACATATTACTCACCCTGATCCTTCTTACTCCCACCATGCCGAATGCCCGGAGACAACTGATCCCAAACTTGGACACTCTGAAAAGCTGTTCACTTTTCCATTTATAGATTCAGGACTCTCGGCCAGTCCATTTGAAGCGAGGCAAAATGAGATTGCATGTAGCGATACCCAAATATTTGAGCAGCCACTGCCACACAAAGGTGACAGTGGAAAAGTGTCACAAGAAGTGGTCGATGATAAGACACAATTGCCAGAAAGTCAGGAGTATCAGGGTGCGGATGTGAAAGACCAGGTGGTGGATGATATAGTAATTGACACAACCTGGCAGGAGGACATGCAGAACGAGGACAGCAGCACACATGGGGAAAGAGGCATAGCACCCCAACAGGCAGGAAGAAGAAGTGTGGTGGCCACAGACAAAAGGCATGCATCCGTCCCCCGTAACACCAACATGAGGGAAGTTGCCATTCCAACTTTTAGGTCTTTCGGAGTCTGGTTGTTTTTTAAAGACTCTGCCGATAACCCCAAACAGGCCATTTGCACCACCTGCCATGACTGCATCAGCAGGGGTAGCAAAACTACCAGCCTGACCACCACCAGCATGATCAGACACATGGTAGTAAAGCACACGACTTTGTGGGCCGACCCCAGTCTCCAGGAACAGTGTCTGCGGGTGACACCACTGCTTCATTCAGTTTTGCGTGCTAGCCAATCCTCTGTGCACGGTGCATGCAAAGATGCCTCGCATCCTGCACCTGTCATTGCCCACAGTCAACTTACACCATCATCAAGCACGTCCACGTCCTTGTCTCAGCGCAGCCTTCAGTTGTCTATACCCAAGTCATTTGAGCATAAGCGGAAATATGCAGCCAACGCCACAGGCCACTAAACTCACAAATTTCTCATCTGCTTGCGCTTGAAATGTTGCCTTTTAGGCTTGTGGAGAAGGAAGCTTTTCACAACCTGATGGCGGCAGTCGTCCCAAGGTACTCAGTCCCCAGCCACCACTATTTCTCCCAGTATGTCGTGCCGGCATTATACTAGCACGTGTCCCACAACATTACCCATGCCCTCAACAATGCTGTTACTGGGAAAGTCGACATAACCGCGGACATGTGAACAAGTGCTTGTGGGCAGGGACGGTACATCTCACTGATGGCAGACTGGGTAAACATAGTGGAAGCGAGGACCCAGTCGGACATTGGGATGGAACACATCCTCCCGATGCCGAGGATTGGGAGCCCTAGTTCAATCAGGATTGCTCCCACAGTCTACAGCTCCTGCAACTCCTCCTCTTCAGCCTCCATCTCCGAATTGACCACATCAGTCACAAGCTGGAAGCACTGCAGCACTCCTTCAGCAAAGCAGCAACAGGCTGTGCTGAAGCTAATAGGGTTGCCCCCACAGTCTACGCCCGACCACTTGCACCAGCGACCCCATTCCGTCGCATCTCCTTCAGTCCCTTTCCCCGGCTGTCACCTCTCACCTAACAAAAATATTCAACCTTTCCCTCACTTCCGGTATTTTTCCCTCCTCATTTAAGCATGCCATCATACATCCACTACTTAAAAAGCCCTCCCTCGATCAAAATTGTGCCGCTAATTATAGACCTGTCTCTAATCTTCCCTTCATCTCTAAACTCCTGGAACGCCTGGTCCACTCCCGTCTTACCCGCTATCTCTCAGATAATTCTCTTCTCGACCCTCTTCAATCTGGTTTCCGCTCTTTACACTCTACTGAAACTGCCCTCACTAAAGTCTCTAATGACCTACTAACAGCTAAATCTAATGGTCACTATTCCATGCTAATTCTCTTGGATCTCTCCGCAGCATTCGACACTGTGGATCATCAGCTCCTCCTCACTATGCTCCGCTCCATCGGCCTCAAGGACACCGTTCTCTCTTGGTTCTCCTCCTATCTCTCTGGCCGATCCTTCACTGTTTGTTTTGCTGGTTCCTCCTCCTCTCACCTTCCCCTTACTGTTGGGGTTCCTCAAGGATCAGTCCTAGGCCCCCTCCTCTTCTCTTTGTATACTGCCCCTATTGGACAAACAATCAGTAGATTTGGTTTCCAGTACCATCTCTATGCTGACGACACCCAATTATATACCTCTTCTCCTGTTATCACGCCGACCTTTTTAGAAAACACCAGTGATTGTCTTACCGCTGTCTCTAACATCATGTCCTCCCTCTATCTGAAACTGAACCTGTCAAAAACTGAACTCCTCGTGTTCTCTCCCTCTACAAACCTACCTTTGCCCGACATTGCCATCTCTGTGTGCGGTTCCACCATTACTCCAAAGCAACATGCCCGCTGCCTTGGAGTCATCCTTGATTCCGAGCTTTCATTCACCCCCCACATCCGATCACTGGCTCGCTCTTCTTATCTGCATCTCAAAAACATTTCCAGAATTCGCCCTTTTCTTACTTTCGACTCTGCAAAAACTCTTACTGTCTCACTTATTCATTCTCGTCTGGACTATTGTAACTCTCTACTAATTGGCCTACCTTTTACCAGACTCTCCCCGCTCCAATCTGTCCTGAATGCTGCTGCCAGGATCATATTCCTCGCCAACCGTTACACCGATGCCTCTACCTTGTGCCAGTCATTACACTGGCTACCCATCCAATCCAGAATCCAGTACAAAACTACTACCCTCATCCACAAAGCACTCCATGGCTCAGCACCACCCTACATCTCCTCTCTGGTCTCAGTCTACCAACCTACCCGTGCCCTCCGCTCTGCTAATGACCTCAGGTTAGCATCCTCAATAATCAGAACCTCCCACTCCCGTCTCCAAGACTTTACACGTGCGGCGCCGATTCTTTGGAATGCACTACCTAGGTTAATACAATTAATCCCCAATCCCCACAGTTTTAAGCGTGCACTAAAAACTCATTTGTTCAGATTGGCCTACCGCCTCAACGCATTAACCTAATTATCCCTGTGTGGCCTATTAATAAAAAACAACAACATAATCACGTTCCTCCATCATGTTCTCATACACTTTATGCAGTTAATAGCCTCTGTGTCTGTACTGTTACATACTTAGGCAGTTAACTGGTTCATGCAGCTTTACATGAACACCCGAGCCTTACACTATGGCTGGTCCAAATAACTAAAGCAATTGTTACCATCCACCTCTTGTGTCTCCCCTTTTCCTCATAGATTGTAAGCTTGCGAGCAGCAGGGCCCTCTTTCCTCCTGGTATCTGTTTTGAACTGTGATTTCTGTTATGCTGTAATGTCTGTTGTCTGTATAAGTCCCCTCTACAAGTTGTAAAGCGCTGCGGAATATGTTGGCGCTATATAAATAAAATTATTATTATTATTATTATTACTGCACCTCCTCCTCCTCCTCTTCAGCCTCTATCTCTGAAATAAACACATCAATCAGAAACTGGAAACACTGCAGCAGTGCCTCAGCCACGCGGCAACAGGCTGTGCTGAAGCTAATCTGCTTACGTGACAAACCGCACAATGCTGAAGAGTTGTGGACAGTTCTGAAAGAGCGGTCAGATTTGTGACTGACACCTTTAAACCTACAGCCAGGCATAGTTGTGTGTGACTATGGCTGGATCTTGGTAGCGGCTCTGAGGCGAGGTGAGCTCACACATGTACCATGCCTGGCCCATGTGTTTAACCTCGTTGTTCAACGGTTACTCAAAAGCTACCCGAAGCTGCCAGATCTGCTTGTGAAAGTATGCCGTCTGTGTGCCCATTTTTAGAAAGTCAGCTATAGCTTCAGCTGCCCTTGCTGTGCTTCAGCAGCGTTTGCAGCTTCTGGCTCACTGACTGAAGTGTGATGTCCCCATGCACTGGAACTCTACACTGAATATGTTGGAAAGGATTTGTGAGCAGAAGAGGGCAGTTGTTGACTACCAGCATCAACAAGGCTGTCGTTATTCAGTTCAGACTCCTCACATAAGACCTCAGGAGTGGACATGGTTGTCAGACATATATACCATCCTACAAAACTTTGAGGACTCCATTAAGATAGTGAGTGGTGATGAAGTAATAATTACCATCACCATCCCGCTTCTCTGCATTCTGAAAAGCTCTCTGCTCGCAATGAAAGAGGATGCATTGCAGGCGGAGCACGAGGACATGGAGCAAGGAACCATACAGGGTGACTACACACAGCCCAGCCTCATGTCGTCACAACATGGATTGGTAGACAATGAGGAAGAGGAGGAAAAACAGGAGCTACATTCATGTGCTAAAGATGGTACTACAAGCACAACTGTCATACCATCTGTCATCGTGGATGGCCTGAGGACAGGGAGGAGGAGGAGGACAGCATAGTCAGTCATCCTCGTGATGAGGAGATGGAAGTTTTGCCTGTTAGCAGTCTGGCATGCATGGCTGACTTTATGTTGTGCTGCCTTTCCCGTGACCCTCACATTATGAACATTTTCCTTGACACTCATTACTGGTTGGTGACATTTCTAAACCCACGTTACAAGGAGAAATTTCAATCTATTCTTCCAGAGGCAGACAGGTCTACTAAAATGGTGCAGTACCAGAGGGCCTTTGTTGTGGAAATACTTAAAAATTCACATCTGAGAACGCTGGCGGCAGACGTCATAGTTCGTTGGACAACCAAGGAGTACAGGCGAGAGACACAACTCCAACCCAGCAGAGGCTGAGGAACTTTGGTAAACTTCTGGGAGAGTCTTCTCAAACTGTCCCATCGCCCTGGCCCAGAGGCAAAGGGTACTGTCACAAGGAGTGCAATGTTTGGGAAGATGCTGAGGGAGTACCTTGCTGACCGTACCAATGTCCTCTGTGATTACTCTGTGCCTTTCAATTATTGGGTATCCAAGCTGGACACATGGCATGAACTGGCTCTCTGTGCCTTGGAGGTCCAGGCCTGCCCTGCAGCTAGCGTTTTGTCAGAGCGGGTTTTTAGTGCAGCTAGTGGAATTATAACTGATAAGCGCATCCGCCTGTCAACTGAAAATGCTGACAGGCTGACTCTTATAAAAATGAACAAGGGCTGGATTGGGACAGACTTCTGTACACCACTGAATGATCATAAATGAAACATAACCTCCATTTCAGTGTTTTATTTTGGGAGGTGTAATCCCATGCACCTCTTCACACCTACACATGGGTATAAGCTTCCTGATTTTGGCTATTTGGAGTTATCCTCCTCCTCATCATCCACAACTGCTAGAACATCAGGGTGAACATGTTCCATAATGCTACAGCCACTCTATTTTTTTGCAGGGATGTTTATGATGCCCGTAAATAATTTAAAAAAAATGTGTACCCCCCCAGGGAGAAATGTTTGTCAGCCCATACACTTAGTGTATGTTAAATATAGGAGGCCCGCTCCTTTTAATTGGGAATAAATTCATAGGAGGACATCCTCCACATCTCTTCATACACCACCACTAGAACACCAAAGTGAACGTATTCCGAGATGCAACAGACACTCTATTTTTTGACAAGGGCGTGTATGATGCCCGTAAATAATTAAAAAAAAATATGTACCCCCAAAGGGGGAAATGTTTGTCAGCCCATACACTTAGTGTATGGGCATTCCAAATATAGGAGACCTGCTCCTTTAAATTGGGAACAGATTCATTGGAGGGTATCCTCCACGTCTCTTCAGACACCACCGCTAGAACACCAGGTGAACGTATTCTGTGATGCAACAGTCACTCTAGTTTTCTGCAAGAGTGCTTATGATGCCCGCAAAAAATTTTTGAAAAAAAAAGGGAACCCCCAGGGGGAAATGTTTGTCAGCCCATACACTTTAGTGCATGGGCATTACAAGTATAGGAGACCCGCTCCTTTATAATAGGAACATTTTTTATTAGGCACTTCTCCACATTTCTTTCAAGGGGCATTGGAGTGCCTCCTAATTTTTTGCACGCCTTGCATTCACTGTATAGAGAACCAACTACAACAACTAAAACCATGGATAGCCAAAAGAGTGTACCCACACAGAAGAATGGTATAAATGGCCTTTATTAAAGGAGAAAGTGGCACAATAAAAAAATATATTTTAAAATAATAAATGTAGTACGCAAATTATGACAGGACCATAAAAGAATCATATAAAAATTACCATACTAAATATAAATTAGTGACCTCCAATATAGCATATGCAGACTATGTGCCAAAATTAGTGAAAAAAATCCATAGTAAAAAATTGCCAATAAAAAATGGTAGAACAATGTGTGATAATAAGGTGTAAAAATAAGTATGTCTATTAAAAAGATATATATTCCACATCAATAGTTGCTGCAGAGAATAACTGTGCAAAAAAGCAATAATAAGATATGTGCAGAGCCTGCAGGATGCAAAGTCCGACTTGCGGGCTCAGTGACAAACACCAATAAAGTGCAGAGTGCAAAGTAAAGAAAAACCATTAGGGGGCAATTGTGTCCGCAATATACCTCTATGAAGGTCACCAAGTCCTGTCACCGCGCACCCCGACGCGCGTTTCGGAATCTCTTCCTTCGACTGGTGACTGTATACTAGAGGGGCTTTTTATATTATTACCGCGTCCATTGAAGTGACCCGGGCATGTACGGCGCATGCGTCGTCTAGAGGACCCGGAAGTCCAAGCGTCCAGGTCACATGACCGCACGCACAGGGACGGAGTACCCGGCGTTGCTAGGACACAGTGACGCGCACGCCAGGGCTCCAGGACACAGACAGCGCAGGCGCACTACCAGGATCATCGCAAGGGAACGGGGGAATTAAGTTAAGTTGTAATAACACACATTGTGTACACTAAATTAAGGGCTGCAACATAGTGGAGAAATATGGATCAAAGCAGTATAATATGAAATATTCGTAGCAATACTAAGTATTAAACAAAAAAAATAAATAATAAATTACATAAACACAATTATATATATATATATATATATATATATATATATATATATACATGTACAAATTCTACAGATGTGAGACATATATGATTAATAACCAATCACAAGGCTACAAACAATAAACAAAATTATATTCACTGTATATACATGCATGCGCTGGTGCACATGTCTACGCATATACAAAAATATAAGGACATTAAGTAATATATTAATGCAAAAAAATAATATACATATTATAAAATAAAATAGCCAAAACAGACAAAATATTTCTCCATAAATGACATATCGATCCATGTTCTTTATAGACACGATGTAATCCAGGAACAGTGGAAGATACGAGTGATCAATCCTAATCTATCTGGACCGAAACACAGAGTAGTCCATTCCACGCAGCCAACGGAAAGAGGATCGCTCCACATAACCAGGCCATAAAATGTAAGTGTAAATAAACTAAGAAATGCATAACAAGAAAAATTTTTTGTGTTATTAAAATCAATATAAGCCACATAAGATACACAAACAACATTAAAAGAAATCCTAAAAGCATAAAATCACTATATGACTAAAAAGTGGTGTTATAAATACGAGGCAAAGCTCAAATTTTCATTTAATCCATCTGGAGACACAGTATTCAATGACCAAATCCATTTAGTCTCCATTTGTGCCAGTATTGTACTAATTTTCCCTCCTCTCTCATTCGGTCTAATTCTGTCAATTCCCTTAACCCTCAAAAGTGATGCCTCTCAGTTGTGTTTCATTTTGAAGTGTTTGGGAATAGTTTTTAAAAGGGATATATCCTCAATATCCTTTGCCGCTATTATCCCCAGCACATGTTCGCGAACCCGTACTTTTAGTTGACGAGTGGTCATGCCCACATGGATTAGTGAGCATGGGCATGTGGCATAATAGATGACGGCTGTAGTTGTGCATGTTATAGCCTGTTTAATTTCATAGGTCATTGTCCCTTTAGAGTTACAGAACGTCTGCGCTCTATCGATGTTGGGACAAGCCACACATTTACTACATGGTCTACAGCCTATTGGGGGCTTGGCATTCATTAAGAAGGGGGGCAAAACTGGATTGTAGGCATAATGGCTCCTAACAAGATGGTCTTTTAAATTCTGAGGTCTCCTATAGGTGATATTTGGTTTATCACCAATATAACGAGCCAAAATAGGGTCCGCTTTAAGGATACCCCATGACTTAGCTAAACATGATCTCATTAAATCATTTTGCCCATGATATCTAGTAATATACCTAACTACTTGGTTAGATTTAGGGGTTAGTTGGCCATACAAAGCTTGATGTCTGGTAAGATTTTTTGCACGGTTATATCCCTTTTTGATAGCACGTCTGCTGTATCCTCGTTCAAGAAATCTCTCTTTAAGATCTTGGGCTTGTTTCTCAAACTCAATGTCACTAGAGCAAATTCTTCTAAGGCGTAAAAATTGTCCTATAGGGATTGAACGCACCATTGCAGGGGGATGCGTAGAGGTTGCATGTAAAAGAGAATTTACCGCTGTGGATTTCCTAAAAATATTGGTGCATAAAC